>NC_134312.1:152607500-152939000 GCF_964195595.1 Calonectris borealis | reverse complement strand
GCAGGTATGGGGCATGCAGCTGCTCCTGCTTTCTCCCATCAGTTGAAAACGTGAAAACATGGTTTAGTCTCTTAGACTTGGCAATGGACACCTCATTCTGGAATGCAAAATAGCCTGGTAAGTGGGGAGCTTAGGGAAGTAAAGGCAAAAGATATATAAAAAGACAGGTTTTGGGCAAAAAAGGGTGAAAAGACAACTTTCATAATGCATAAAAAGAAAATGGTCATCAGCCTCTCACTCCCAACAGCTAAAAATGCTCATGTTTGAAGCAGCTATTTTATGCTTCTAAATAATTCTGCAAACTTCATAATTTGTTTCAAATTCCTTTTTTTCCCCCCTCTGTCTGATTCTTAGTGACTTCCAATTCTTTAGAAGCCCATCATATTGCATGATGTACAAAAACAGGGGAAGAGGTCATTCCCACAATATAAGTTTTTATTTAATTATACACACACACAGAGACACGTAAGGAGTGGAAGAAAAGGATAAAAATTGCAGGTTAAATATTGAAAATGCAATATTTATCTGAACAGTTTGAGGAAATATGCTGGGGAATCAGCAAAGAAAAATAGGAGTTTTTTTAATAGATGGCTTATGTGAATGGATTTCTTCATTAAATTGGGGAGTTGCTTGGGCAAAATACGGCAATTCAGAAAAGCTGAATGTTTCGTAGTCAGTCATTGGAATGAAAACAGCCTACTCTCTTCGCTGGAGTCTAAAAGAAGTAGCAACTTTAACTGCTTCTGAATATTAGTAAAATCTACATTATTTAAGAGACAGTGAATAATGAAATCATCCATCCTAGTGTCTTCCACTTTGTAATTACAGGCACTGAAGACAGAGCTAGGTAGAAACAGTTCTTATCCTCTCTCCTTCAAATTTACAGGACAGTGACTTCTTCTTGACTTGGAATGCAGTCATTATTTCAGATTTTTGTGAACTGAATATCACTTCGTAATCTCTAATTGTTTTTGTTCAAGGGAATAAAAAGTTACATTTCAATCCAGCCTTTTGTGTTCTAAATGTGATAAAGCTTTTTTTAAAAAAATATTTCAGATTAGATGCAATTGAAAATACTGAATTGGAATTTTACAGCTTTGGAACCCTGTCTCTATATTTTTTGGTTGGACAACTTGGCTAAAGAGGTCTGGAAAACCCCTAGTTTTTAAAATGTAAAGCAAATTATAGCCTTTTCAGTTATGGACATCAAGTTTTGATAAAGAGACTGAAGGACTTCTCTAAGAAGAAACTGCAGTATTTTTAGTCAGGGTCAACAAATTCTGGAGCAACTTCAAGCACACTTAATAGTCTTTCCCTTTTTAGTGTATGCCTCGTTGACACCCCCCCCTTTTTTTTTTGTTATTTGCTTTCTTTTTCTTACAGGTAAGAGGTGTAAACTTTGAAGCGGTTTTAAGGGTGGAAGAAGATGAAGCCAACTCCAAAAGAAATGCTTCAAAAAGAGAAGTAGAGGATGACTTAGGTCTTAGTATGCTTATTGATTCCCAGAACAATCAGTATATCCTTACCAAGCCCAGAGATTCAACCATTCCTCGTGCTGATCATCATTTCATAAAGGTAATAATTTTAGAGACATTCTTGTCATTTGCTTTGGTAAGATTTAGTCCCACTAGTTTGCATGCCAGTACTGCTTGGTTGGATTGAATATAGTTTCAGCATTTGTCCCTCTAAAGTTACCCTAGTATTTGTGATTCCCCCATCTACTGCTGATCTGGCAGTACTATGATCCCTGCTCGTAGTATAGTCTTCACAAGACTGATCGTGATGCTGCATGAATCTCTCTGTTTTTATTTGATTTAACTTGTTGCACCTTTGGGGCACCCTCCCTTCTCTCACACTGCACAGTGTTAAAGCAAGCTACTGCTGTGCCTGATAAGCCACTTGCATGTTGTCACTATAGAGAGTTTATCTGTTTATGTCTTGTGATGAAAAAAGGGATGCTGGAAAATACATAGACATGTTTTTTATTGTATTTGTGCTTCATGAAGAATAACTGGATTGGGATTTTAAAAAAAAAAAAAAAAAAACCACAACGAAAAAACCCCAAAACGAAACAAAACCAAAATGGATCTGTTTCACCATTTTGTTTTAATGCAAAGTATCGTTCCTCCAGCAATTCCCCAGGAAACTGTCTACTTCCTACAATGTATTTAAAATATTAAAATATTTAATAGATTGATCAAAAGTCCCTAAAGCTACCAATTACTTAAGGTCAGTACCTCATCTGCTTCATCTGCAAAACTGCAGTGCTTACACCTACAACAAAGTGTTCAGGTTAGTTTACTGAAGTTGTGTTTTCTTTTCACAGGCAGCATTCTACATTTAATTTTATAATTCTATTTATCTTTTGAAAGATAGTCTTTAATTTCATCACAAATTTCTGTGTCCTTTATCTTAACACATTTGTAAATCTTAAATATTTAGGATATTGTGACAATAGGAATGTTGTCTTTACCATGTGGCTGGCTGTGCACAACAATAGGATTGCCAACCATGTTTGGGTATATCATCTGTGGAGTACTCTTAGGACCATCAGGACTAAATAGTATCAAGGTAAGTGTGCAAGTTGCTGCTTGACTGATTTCATTTGTTGAAATCTTTAAAAGTAGTTTTAAAAGTTTGGTCTCTTAGACTTGGCAATGGACACCTCATTCTGGAATGCAAAATAGCCTGGTAAGTGGGGAGCTTAGGGAAGTTTAAAAGAATATGATATTGCCAACCTCAAATGTATTTTTTTAAAAAAAAAAAAATCTCCAAACCTGGACCTTTGCAAAATGAGGCCTTAAAATTTTATGTCTTTGAATCATTTTGTTTTCATTTTTTCCCTCGTATATAATCATGACATAAGCAATTGTTGAAAGTGAAAGCTAAAGGTTGTGTGTTGTAAGGTTTTTTGGTTTGGGTTTTTTTTTTTTTTTCCTTTTTGTCTTTAATCATAAAGCGTTACATTTGAGAGCCAAATTATTTAAATTACATCAAATATTCAGAAACTTGCAAAAAGTCAGTGTTGGCAGCGGAGGAAGTGTTTAAAACAAATAGTTCCCCGAGTAGCATAGCTTGGCTTCCTGGAGAGTTGTTTTGCATCTCTGTAGCTCTTTCATCCATCCTAGTCACCCTAGTTCTTTTCCAGTCCCCTGCCCACATTCCTGAAGTCTCTTGAACCTTTTTAGCTCCATCACGTGTACCCTGATTACTAGCTCATGTGAAACCGTGGGCTGTGCTTGGCTAGACATTGCACATGTTTTGATTAGTGGTCTGGTGTGCATTAACAGACTGTTTAGCCAGCAGGCAAAGCAGAACACATGTTAAGGTTGCATGGTAATGTCCGGTTAAGTTACACATGTCTATTACATTGATATCCACGTAACTGCTTGGAACTTACTGTCTTTGCAACCTCTGCTCTTATGTGGACTTTTGTTGAAAACGACTGTTGGGCTCAAAAGTAAGTAGGGATGAGTAGAAATTGTAGGATTTTGTCAATCTCTTACTGGAAGAGGCGGCCACAAATATTACACTTTCAAATTTTCATATTCTGAGATTGAAGTTAAATAATAACCTTTGTGTCGTACATAACTTCTGGGTTGAGAAGGTCTGGAAAGCTTGACCAAATAGACTGAGAAACAAGTTTGTAAGCTTGGCATTAGAAAGAGATTCAACAACAAATTTTCAGAGACTTACACTGAGGAAGACGATGTGGTCAGAACAGGCATGAAAGAGGTTTCTTTAGAACAGTTTCTTAGTGAGCTGCCTGTTTCTTGTGGAGCTGTGAGTAAACGTTATTCATCCGGAAAATGTTCGTGTTGACTGGGGCTCTTGTCTGTACTCTCTCCTTTTGTCTCTTCTGTATTTCATAAAAAAAAGTTCAATGTTGGAGGAACTCAGGAGGCAGGCAGATTCTAATCTGGTAGGGAAGATAGTTTCCATCTCCACTTCTCTATGATTGATGATAGACCCCGTCCTCTTCTGTTCTGGACTGTAAATACATAGAAAAGAAATGTTAGGTTTTTCTGTTGTGACAAGGAAGACAACCATTTTTCTTGCTCTTGCACCCTTCTCTCTGAAGTGGAAAGGCTGGTAGTTGTACTGGTCTGAGAGGTGGATGCATGGAGTCTATAGGATGGAGAGCAGAACAGCAACTACAGTCTAGCAGAATGATTATACCAATAGACCAATAAAATAACTAGCCAGAAGTAACTTCTGGAATGCAAGCTTTGGGGGTTTAATAGCATATGCGTAAAATGTAACCTGTTTATTTTCAACAAGCAAGCAAGCTAGCTTACCTAGATCAACGCACATGAGCGTTTTGGGTGACCAGCACTATCCAACCAAATTATCTAGTAGCAGCCAGGTGATGGGAAAAATGTTTGAACCCTAAAGATGCTGAGGGAACTTCTGATGTCATATGACCAGCAAATGAGCTACCTGTGGAAACATAATGAGAAACAATTTGCTTTTTATTATAAGTAGACTGATGTGCACTGATTTTTATTTTATTTTTTTAAAAGTCTATTGTACAGGTGGAGACGTTAGGAGAGTTTGGTGTATTCTTCACTCTCTTTCTAGTTGGTCTGGAATTTTCTCCTGAAAGATTAAGAAAGGTATTTTTGTATAATACTTCTACATTACAGATTTAATTGCTAATGTTCAAGTTATCAGTGATATTTCAGATTTTTACATTCTCCCTATAATATACTGGTGTAACTTTGTACATTTTTGAAAAGACAAATATGACATTTGCTTCTTCTCTTTAACTCTTTGGAAAGAACAGAATGCATTATTTATTTGGTGTCTCCAAAAAAAAAATTTGCTATTCCTCTTCATTTTAGTAAAACAATTTGATTACTAGAAAAATCTCACACAATTTATGGCAATCCATCTCTGCTTTATTTTAACATGCAGTAACATGCAGTTGCTGTTATGGAATGTCCAGTGATGTTTGCCAGTCCTGTTATAAAAAAAATCGGTTTGTTAAGTACTGCATACTGAATTGATGATACGTGCTGTACTGGCTAATAAACTGATTCTGCAAGTATGTTAGCACAATCTGGAATATTATATGATGTGGCCATAAGGATTCAGCAAAAAGGTACAAGTTTCTTTTGGTCTTAATTTAAAAAAAAAAAGTTATCTCATAAACCAGCTAGAATTTTAATAGTGGAAAATACTGCTGCGAAATATGTACAGACTCTATGTATATAAAGAGTTGCATTGTGTGATTTGTTCCTAAACTGATGGTTGTGAGTTCATGAGACTATAAAAGCTTTAATTGAAATGTGTTAAAATTTATGAGCATTCAGCTTAATCTGCTATTTTCAGTCCATCTAAAGTCAAAGATAAAAACAGTAATTTAAGGGTTCCTAAACTGTAGTATGTAAATTGTTACTTCAGAATTGTGCGCTCACTAGTGTGGAGTGGGCTGCTGGTATTGATGATGGTCTTTGCCACTCCCATTTTTTCCCCACCCTGGAATCACATCAAATAACTGGTCTTCCATTTGATGATTTTAATATATTTCAACCTATACTGGACCTGTGCCCCTTAACTTGTCTGTGAGGCCTGGGAAATTTGGCACAGAATATTATCTACTAGGTGTAGTAACTTCAGAGTTTTAGGATGTATAGGAGGACAGCCTGTTACTTCTGTGGCCCAGCACTGCAGCCCCAAATCATGCATCTTTCACTGCTTCTTTGCGCTGAAAAATCATTGTAACTTACCAATGAGAAAAGTGTCATCGGACTTGATCATAAGAACTTGTCTTCTTCCCAAGGTATGGAAAATATCTTTGCAAGGACCCTGCTACATGACAGTTCTGATGATTGCCTTTGGTTTACTGTGGGGACACTTGCTCCAAATCAGACCAACACAAAGTGTCTTCATTTCCACTTGTTTATCTTTATCAAGCACGCCATTGGTGTCAAGATTTCTTGCAGGTAGTGTTCGAGGAGATAAAGAAGGTAAGTATGATTTTAAATATGGACTACTGTAGTATCTACAATAAAATTTGAAAGAAGTTGACTTTGTAGTAGTATGAGAAAAACTAGTTAAGAAACGAAACAAAAAACAAAAAAAACCCACTGTTAAGTCCGGTTTACAAGTGATCATCCTCCTTTAACACCGGCCAGTGTTGTGTATATTCGTGTTATGAGGTGTGCCTGCTGTTTACGTAGCCAGTCCTCTTTAGAGAAAGACAGTGTAGCCCAATCAGTACTCTCCATGTTAAGAATTAACTTTACTGAGGGCCTGGAATCTTTGTGCTTTTTAAGAGGTTACCAGGTTAGACCATTACTACCAGTCTGTCATCAGGGCAGAAAGGCTAACTTAAATAATTCACATATTTCTTCAGCAAACTAAGACCAGCTCAGGTAGTCTTTCATAGCTAAGAGCTCTTCAAATATGTACCTTCAAGTGCCATATTGCTAGCTTCTCAAAGACTTCTAAATGTTTCCTTTCAAAAGTTTTGCCATCCTGCTTTCTTCTTAAACCTCCCTCATACATACTGCATTGAAGTTCTCCCGACCCCCTAGAATATTCATATTCTAATGCCTAAATTCAAAGTGTATATTTTACACATGCTGGCTCTTACATGTGTCTTGTTATTCTAAAGACTGTATGTTTTCAGTAAAGAAGTTCCAGTAAATGCATAACTAGTGCTTAATTGCTAAGCAAAGTCTATATTTTTATTGTGTAACAGAAGCTTCATATGAATAATTTATTTATATTTTTAATATATATCTTCATTTGTATATGTTTTAATTTACTTACTGGTGGGGAAAAAAAACCCAGAACGCTTTGAATGACCTCATCCCATTGAGAACTATACTTAATCTCCATTTGATTAAGACATTTCTAGATTTCTGAGCACTGCAAGCATTCATAGATTCTGATGAACGTTTCCATGACTGCTTTGTTGGTGTACAGGGGATATTGACTACAGTAGTGTACTACTTGGCATGTTGGTGATGCAGGATGTGCAGCTTGGTTTATTTATAGCTGTCATGCCTACACTTATTCAAGCAGGAGTGAGCACATATTCCAGGTAAAAAAAAAAATATTGTATGTATCTTTCCGCTACCCCCTTCCAATTAGTATGTAGATTGCAAATATGAATATGAGAGCGCTACCGTTAACGTCAGTTCCATGAAAAATACACGCTCTGTTCTGTGAGTTCCCTTTACTATTTGTACTTGTCATGTTGTATGAGGATATTCTTTCTGCTCTAGCTGCCTTAGTCCTGTCCACTACTTAAAATTTGTAGTGAAAATTTGTTATTGTAAAAAATAAGTGCATTTCTTCAGTTACTTTATTCCCTCAAGACATATTTTTGTCAAAGAGTGTGTGATAGTATTATTGAGCCTGATGGCTTACCTTGAAGATCAACCAACAAATATCTTTTTGAATCAACGTGGAAGTAAATTCTAGGCTGTAAAAGAGATTGCTGGGCACTCAGCAGATTTAGTATTCATCTTGTTTACTAATGTATCTAAATATCTTACTGTAGCTACTCAGTTTTGAACATCTGTGGAATTAGGTCTCTTCACTTAAGGGGAACTGGTTGGGAGGTATAAGAACACTTGAAAGAAATGTTTTGTTTGTTCTTCTCTTCCAGCATTTTCAAGGAAATACTGAGAATACTGATACTGATTGGCCAAATTCTTTTCTCTCTGGCTGCTGTTTTTCTCGTATGTCTTGTTATAAAGACTTATCTCATAGGACCATATTATCGCAAGTTGCATGCAGAAAGCAAAGGGAATAAAGAAATCCTCATTCTAGGAGTAACTGCATTCATCTTCCTTATGTTAACGGTAATCTTTTAAATTAATAAAATATTTTGATACATGTGGTAGTTTACTGCATCAGTATCACAAAAGCCATCGCATGTACTGTTACTGCATATCCATGTACCTCTGTAGTTAATTATTTGCTTCTAAAATGTTTTAAAACAAACCCCAAATGCACAGATGATTCATGCATTACAGCATATTTGAGTAAGACGACATAAAATTTTGAATGTCAATCAGCTGAACTTCTGCTGGTAACTTTTAATACAGCCAGTTAAAGCATCATTATTCCAGTTTTAATTTTGGGCTACTTGATGCGTTTGAAAGTAATTTAGGATGGGTTTTGAGATAGTGATAATGGCCGATTGTGACATTGGCTCACAAGTTTCTTTCCAATAGCAAATTCTCAACGTGGTTTTTATTGTAAAATACTTCTCTCTTTCTGTGGGAGATAAACAGTTTGGGATGAAGTTGAGAAAGTAGGGAAATGCCTTAAGGTTCGTAGGTTTTGATATCCCTTTTGAGTTTGGTTCATTTTCCTCTGAGTCTTCCTTCTGTTTGTTTCTATCTCACGTTTCAGCCCTCTGAAAAACTGTTCTGCTGGAGAACAGAATGTGACAGTCGCTGATAACATTGTCGGTTTGAAACTCCATTATCCTGGATGTGCAGATTGTTATGTCCTTTGAGAATTTCCGAGAAAAGTTATCCCAAAAAGTTCCTGTGCATGCGTCTTTTTTTCTAGGAGTATTTGCTTAATTATTACAGGTCCAACAGAGAAAGCTGACCACCTTCAGGAAGAAGGTCAAGAAAGAAGTTAGTGAGAGCATAGCTTTACAATTTGTTGATTTCTATTGTATAGGTTAAAAATGCCATCCCTCTAAACAGCTATTCATATTCCAAACAGGAATGCCATCTAATAAGAGAACAAACAAAACTAGTTTCTCCTTTTTACTTTCTAACAAGCAGACATAACATTTGTAGAACAACTTCAATAAAAAACAACCACCAAACCACAAAAGTTGCATGAAATATTATGGTATCTAGAAGCAGTCTTACTTCCATTAAAAATATGGCCTACATAGACTGATCTGACTGAAGTTGGTGTATTGTGCCTAAGTCACGTATCAAATGTACAAGGAGTTTGTCTACATGACTTTACATAATATATGTGTGTGTACAAACCTGAGGGAGAATATATTTGTGTGTTGGATTCATACTGTAAAACAGAATGCTTCTTCAGTATGGGAAGCATTTCTGAAGGAGCAAGTATTTTATGTACTTTAAGTGAAAGCAATTTTCCTTCTAAAGTTGATAAATAATGTATCAACGGGAATAGTACAAAGAATACTGCATGTAACCTCAGTAAACCAGTTGAGGTGCTTGATATTCACTGACAGTGATAAATTCATTATAGTAATACTACAAGTTGTGGTTTGAGCACAAAGACTTTTAAAAACAAAAAGAAACAAAAAAAACCACCCAAACCAAAAAAAACCCCCAAAAAGTATTTGGTTGTCCAGTTGAACAGTTCAACAAACAAATCTTCTGGAAAACAAATCTTAATTTAGATAGATACCCTACTGTGTCAGGAATAAAAACATAGGATGGGGGCTGGCAATCTAATTTGAAATAATGTTGCATGTGTTTGAAAAGGATAAATTAAGGTTTTTGGGTGCCACGTAGGAAAACAGTTAAGCTGTTGTGGTTCCTGCAAAGATCTTTCTCCTTTGAAAACCAAGCGTAAATATTGATGGAGTTTGTATAACTATCTGCAAACACAGAATTTTCCATACTGGTGTAATTCTAAAAAAGCTTTTGAAGAGGGAGGAATAAGAAAGTGCATATTTTAGTGGCCTTAACCAAAGGTGACTCTGTGACTCCATTTAGAAAACTTGAGAGACCTTTTTAAACAAAATATTTTAACTCTCCATCTAGCATGTGAGTTATTCTGCAGGCCTCATCCTTTCCAATACATGACAAAGGGGGTAGGAATGATATTGTATGCCTGCTTCATGCATACAGTTAACATGCATATAGTTACCTGTTACATGCTTCAGTGTTGACTGGATTTCTAGTGCCCACCTAAGTTTATCTTGTAGTGGGGTTCATCTGTAACACTAGCACATGTAATGCACATTATATAGAAACTTAATTTATTTTACTCGTTTCCTGTGTTTGAATATTTCAGATGACTAATAAAACAAGAATTGCTGTTTTTCTACCAAAATTCTAATGAGCAAACAAGAGGGAGGATAGGACAGAAGCAAGTAAGCAATTTTGACGTAAGGGATTATTCTGTCAGTTGAGGAACTTTCTGTATGGATGCGACTTTTGAGCATTTCTGAACTGCTCGGCTCACTTGGATAACATTGCAACTCATTAAATCTGAAACAGGATCTTAAATACATCTCTTCTTGATAAACTAACTTAGAGTAAAAGAGATGCAACAAATCTTGAATATGAGATATTTTACCAAGATTTGGAGCTTAAGATACCTCTTTCTGTTCCCAGATATTATCAGAAGTAACTGAAATTCCCCCTCCCTTTTTCCCCTCAACTAGTTAGGCAGATTGGGGGTGGGGTGATTGTATCAAGCGCCAGTCCTATAAAAGTCTAGCTGATTTTGAGACACAGTTGTGCATCTTTCAATCCTGTACCTTGTCATCCGTAACAGAGGTTCAGGAGATCCTGATTACACTTTCAGCAACTCCTTTTCAAGCTTTGAGTTATGCAGATACTGCTGCTGTTGTTATTGTTGTTATTGGTAAACTGTTCTCCTGAATTGCAACATAAAGAGCAAATCTAGCTTATGGTTTTAAATATGACCATTTAGGATTGATGGCCAGACTGGTACTTTTTGGTCTAGATACACACCACAGTGAACTGAAGAACATCTTACAAATCAGCCGGAGTGTTCACTGGTGTAGTGTTGCTTTTTCATGTTATGTATGTACAGAAACATTACAAGGAAAATTAGAATCATAGAATCATAGATTACAAGGAAACATTACAGAAACATTACAAGGAAAATTGTCTTAAACGCTGTTCTGATAATGAATTGCTGTATTAGATATCTGCAGGACAACAGTAGTCGGTTTTGTTATGTTTTAAAACTTAGCTGCTGAATGTTATTAAGGAATTGGAAAAAAAAAACCCCTTACCTGACAAGAAGGATAGCAGTTACATTTACATGTTTATAGGACTGTGCATACACATGGGGGGGGGGGGGAAGTGGCTTCCAGTTTGACTGCATTATGGTTGACCTGGGATGATGGCAGCAAATGGAGGGAAATTGCCAGCTTGCTTTATATACCAAAAAGATGAAAAGAAAATATAGCTATGTTATTGCAGTACTTTATATATGAAAAAGTACATACTTTTTCCTGCAGTGTATTCAGAATGTCATTCCTTGTTTGCCTGGAGTACTCTTCAATGGCTCATAACCTGATTATGAACTCTTTACTATCAATTAAAAGGAGAAGATCAAGGAAGAACTGTAATCTCAAATTCTAGTTAATTACTTAATAAAATACAGTTGAGATGGATTTTTTACAAGGCTCACTAAAAATTGTTTCCATTTCCATTAAGGCTTTACTTCCTTAAAATGCAAACTTAGAATTCACCTCTTCACTCTTGGGCAGATTTAAATTATTAAAGCCTGAAATTCTAATACATTTATTTCCATCAGGGATTTCTTTAATTTTACTGGCTTACCATATTCATTAAGCTTCTATGATGATTAAAGAGTAGCAATAAGATACACATTATTAGAGAATATGGGCAAAACAACTGCTGAACAAATGGTTGAAATTCAGCTGGAACATGTTGTAGCAGTAATGTTTATTTCTTTATTTATTGCTATGGTAGAACATTTGAACATAAAAATCCAATATTCTAGTGAAAGCAAAGCAATCCTTTCTGAATTACAGTAAAATGGGACCTTTGAAAACAACTGAAAACTAAATTGTACTGGGAAAAACATGTAAATTGACAAAACTTTTCATTTAATTTTGACTGAAAAAGTTTTCTGTAATGTAGGAGTTGAGAAGAGGACAGTGCAGAGCCCAGGGATTAGTAATTGTTGGAGCCCTGTTTGGTAAAGACAAAACATTAAAAATGATGCAAGCAGAGAAGGAATACAAAATGCAAAATACTTTCCAAATTTTGCTTATATAAGAAATTTTGCTGAGAGTGCCTTCCTGCCCGTAAAACAAACCCTCTCCAGTGTGTGCGTGTGTGTTTGTGCGCCTACACATTATTTATAATAAACCCTGATACTACAGATTTACTTCAGGAAATTATCCACTTATTTGTAATATTATCGGAGAACCAGAGACCAGGATGGGAATAGTAAAAGGAGTCTCTGTATAAATCTAGATACAAATTTGAAGAACAGAATGGAGGAGGGAGGATGGGGTTAAGAAAATAATGTTATTTTTGGTTCTTTTCTTGCCCTCTCATCCACTTCACACTTTTTTGTGTGTAGAGTTACCTGTAGATTTTGTAGACCTGAAGTTGTGTAGTCGCTCGAGAGTAGGCAAGAAATAGCAAAACTTGCCTTTTTATCTACCGGGCCCTTGAGCTCATACTTAGCTTGCCATAGAGTGAAGGAATGGAATTCAGTTTTTATGCGGTGGGAGCAAACCCAGTCGGACAGACAGTTTGCTCCAGTTATGTCTGATGCTTTCTGAACGAGCATGTTTCTTTCACACTTAAATTGCTCCTTGCTTGAATAGTGATTCTCATAACAGCACAGTATCATGCAATTCCGACACAAGAGATGGTAAATGCCTTCTTACATGGTAACCTAACCATGTACATGTGAATACCTAAAATATTAGCTATAAAAGTTTTGATCTGGAGCTCTGTTATAGCTGATAACACTTAAGCGTGGGGGGATTATAGCTGAATAGTAAAAATAATTCCAACTTTATTTGAAGAGTCTATAGTGGATCTTAATCATACTCAAGAGGTTGTGACTTTTAAAACAACTAATGTATGATTGAGAAGAACTTAAATGTTTCCTGTTCATAACTGTTTCCTTTATCTTTTTCATCTTTTGGTGATTTTAAAGCCTTTTGTATATATTTTCTTCTTCCCTCTTACAATTTCAAATTGTGGTGAAAAGCACTGAAATTCCTTTTGTTTTAAAACGAGAGTAACGTTATAATGTTGTTTTATTGGTTTTGCCTGATCAGCAACTATTTGCATTAGTTGACAGAACCAATTCATTTTCTTAAATGTCTTGCAATAAATTACAGACTGTTAGCACAAATGGAGTTTTGTGATGAGCATTCAGACACTAATACTTCAATGCACAAAAGTCGGGGGGTTATTTTTAGGTGGCATTTTATGCATAGCTTGGAGACTTGTTTATTGTGTCTCTTGCTCTCCTCCATTAATTTCAAGTCACTTGAGTTTTAGCTTCATACCTTACAGTGTAACACTGTTCAAGATATGATGAATGTTGTCCATAAATGTACTATGGTGTATTGTTGCTTAATCTAAATTAGTATGGAAATAAGTCTTCAGTTTTAAATGTTCTATTAATATTAATAGCATTGCCCTTTCTCAGTAAGATGACTGTCTGCAGCAGCATGGTTTTGAAGTAATTAAGACATACTTTATACCGACTAAAAGTGCTGCTTGCTTTTTTTAATGTTCCGAGCATTGCCTTAAGCAGTTTCTTTGTTTTTAGTTCAGTCTCTTTACATGTGTTTCATCTCTTCCTGCTAGTACTATATTCAAAAAAGAAAAAAGAATGAAGAGCAGTCTGAATTCTTTCTAAACCGATATCGTGCTTCATTTCAGCAGTTTACTTCACCGGCTTAAATGCATCCCTATTCAGTAAAGCACACAGGCACATTTAGTCCAATTTACAATAATAAAATGTAATTTATGCCTGGGACTTCTGCTACATTGAGACTATTCTCCCAAATTATAAGCTTTGATTTTTATTTTTTCCCTTTGTTTGACAGCTGGAAAATATGCTGTTCTTACTGCTTTATTTCACAGCCTCAATGTATTATGCAATCCTGAGTCCAAAGCTGTTATGGTCTGTCTTGTTTTTGTGAAATCAGATGCTATCCTTAACAGTGACACAAAGCATTACAATGTAGATTAAGAAATTTATTTTTGTTTTTGTGGGGAAGGAGATAACGTGGAGGGGAAACTGGTTTTGCGAGTCTTTTGTATAAATACAATACCGCAGAGCACTGAAATATGCTGAATTCTATTTGTTGTTGAACTTGCATAAAGACGTAGTAATTTCCTACATTCAGTATAATGTACAGTTGTATAATTTCTGTGAAATGGTATATAAAATCACTCAGGGCTAAAGGAAACAGCAATAGATTTTCTGTTATTCCTTGACAGATCACAGAGCTGTTGGATGTTTCAATGGAGCTGGGATGCTTCTTAGCCGGAGCTCTGATCTCTTCTCAAGGTCACATGGTTACTGAGGAGATTATGTCCTGTATTGAACCAATACGTGACTTTCTTGCCATCATTTTCTTTGCATCTATAGGTAACTTCTAAGAAAACTTACTTAAAAAATAGTGTTAATCTAAAAATGTGGGGGAGGGGAAAAAAAAGGTGTCTACAAATTGGGGGGAGGAGATAGGTGTGGGGTTTTTTTGGGTTTTGTGGGGTTTTTTTGTTTGTTTTTTTTTTTTTTTTAATTTTGTTAAGATACTAAAATGTTAACTGACCACAATATTGGTTTGACTTTGCTAATATTTTTAAATGTAACATTCATTTTCATAAGCAGTTTCCATGTTGTACTCTCAATTCTTGTTTTAATGTCAGCTGTTCCTTGTTAATTCTGAATTTGTCTGCGCTATTTAAAATATGTACCTAAAAATTTTAAGGTAAAAAGATGTTTTTGGTTTGGGTTTTTTTGCCCTTTTTTTTTTTTTTAATGTTGTTCTCTCTTCACAGTGGATATATTTGTACTTTATACTAAAATTGTATTACTATTTTGAGTCAGTTGGTAGAGTAGATTTAAGGTCCCTATGGCTTGATTTTCTCTAAAAGCAGAATATGATACCAGAAATAGATCTTTTTTTATAGCATCTTGTTTCTTTAGTTAGGAAAACGTGATGTGTGTATTCTCAACGCAGGGAAAAAATAATTGAACAATATGTATCTCAGAGATTACCTGAATGCCAACTGAAATGCAGCATTGATGCCTAAGACCAGGAGAGTAATTCATCATGCTTGTTATCCAGAACAAGTTAACTCTGAGAATACGGTAGCTTCATTTTGAACTGCTACATTCTCTAGCTGTCCCTGCATGCCCCAACACGCTTTCTCTAAAGGAAACGGTTACTGAAGCGCTTAGGTACAGTGAACGAGGAGAGAGGCCCTGTGAAAGCACTTGCCTCTCCCTATGGATTGTATAGGAGATGCATGTCCTATTTTGGGGGCGCTGCAAAGTCTAAAATAGAGGGTTTGAATGTGGGCTTTTGCACAAATCCAACCTCCTTCAGCCCATGCTTACTCGGAAATTCTTCGGGTTTGGTGTTTTTTTCAAGACCACCCTTGGTTTTTCTTCTGGTTTTATTTTAAGTTTTCTATTGTTCTTTTTATCTCCATATATTTATTCAGACAACAGTGAAATCTCATCAGCATAATTTTAATGCCTTTCCCCATATACCTGTTTGATACCCATTGTTTCATAACAGAAACTAAAGCTGTTTCTGGTGGTTGCCAAAATAAAAAGGCAATCGTTATACTTGCCAATCTTGATTTTTTTGTTTTACACAGCCCATGATCAGTCAGATTGCTTAGTAATAGGCATGTTTATTTTAATAACTTTTTAATAAAGGGAGGAAAGTGGTGAGCTGTGGTAAAACTCTTGGGCCCATATAACTGACAAGGTTGGATGAGTAATTGCTAAATGCTCACAGGTAAGTTGTTTATGTGTTTCAGTAAAGATGGTGATGGAGTGGATAGTGTTATCAGGGATAGAAAGCATGGCAAGTAATTATAAGCGCAAAGTTAATTTTACAAGGGACTGAATAAAAATACAGTCCTACGCTCTTGTGACTGCGTAAATTAAGACTAGAGATAAGACTTTGGTAGAGTACAAGAAAATAGCAAGACCTCAGTTGGCATGCTGGCAGCACTCCATATAGCCTGCATTACACTGTAAGGAAATTACCTTAGTAGTTCTGTTACAGAATTTTAAAAAATTTAACTGTTGTTATCATTATAATTGCAAGAAGGGAAAGAAGGGGAAAATTGCTGAACAAGTGTGTGGTTTACAGAAAATGGGTGTTATTCCTGCCTCAGAAGAAAGTTAGCTAAAAATCAGTAGAATGAGCTATGTTATAGGCCTCTGACAAAATGTGACAATGCTTGCTTGTAAAAAAAACCAAAACAAAAAAATCCCAACAAAACCCTCAAAACCCCCCCCAAGCCCTACAAAAACAAACAAAAAAACCCCTCCCCCCCAAATAAAGATTATCCCACCCTTCCCCCCTTACTTTAAATTACTTTAAAATTTTGTGGTTAACAGGAAGTTCCGTGGGCTGGCAAGGAGGTTTTAAAAAGGAGTGATGTGATGTTGCAAAGAAAACCTGAGTAGGATAAAAAGTATTCCTTAAACTTTTAAAAAAGAAATTAGTAAGAAAAAACTTCTTGCTTGCTCTCTACTTATATATGTACACATGCAAATGATACGTATCTATAAATATATAGAGATTTACTATGTGAAATTATGTAAAGACCACAGGGATTCTGCCACCCTGCCTAAAGAGAAGGCTTTTTGCTATATGCAGCAAACACCCTATTATAGAGAGCAGAAACACCCGAGATCCTGAGGTGGCATGGTACACCACTACAGTAATATAATTTCTGTTCCTTTTAGAATAAAGGAATAAATAGAAAAAGTTGACCTAATTGAATTGACTTAATTGACTATAAATATGTCATTTGGAAAAGTTAGTTCCTATTTTGCTTGTCTGAAATGCCTGCTTTTCTGTTCTCACTACAGAAATCCTTCTGGTGCCTAAAAGCTGAGCTGAATAGTACTTCGTGTAATATCTATCACAGTGGTCCTGCCCTTAGCTTGACCTGTGTAATGCTACTGCTTTCAGATTCGCACATGGGTGCATTTGTGGGAATAATATACCTTTGCAGTTAGGCATTAACAGCTGCACTTTGAGTTATTCTCCATCTGTAGATTCATTTAGGCCTGTGTGTGTTCTTCAAGACTTCTGGCTCTATTTATGTTATCTGCTGAGGTTAGAAAGTTCCTGTTAGTCTCTGTCCTCACTAATATCTTTGAGAGAACATCTGGATCAATCCCTTAGAGCCACATTTTGAGAACTTTCTTTCTCATTTCTGTTTTGGTACCTAGTACTCATATCCTTCCCTTTCCACCTCTGCATCATTTTATTTTGATTGCTTTTTAGAAGGATGGAAGGCATCTTTGCATAGACTCTTTGACCTTTTTTTTGTTTTTTTTTTAAAAAGGCTCCAATATCCCATTTTTTGTCGGTCTACAAGGCGTATGGAATTGTTGTGTGTACTCAGTGTGCTGTACAGATGTACTCACTTGCCAGGCTCCATGTTTCCCTTCTGAGTAAATCTTGTGGTCAGCGTTGAACCTTGAATGCAAGATGCTGAAAACCCTTTAACAGCGCAGTCTTTTTCTTCAGAAGATGGGTGATGCTGACACTGTCAGTACTACCACTGTCCAGAACAAACACACACGCAATGTTTCTCTGATGAGCCTCTTAACATTTCTGTTGAATTTGAGAGAAACCAAAGGAAGATCCCAGCTGGAATTCATTAGGTGAATACATACATCGCCTTCTCCTCTACTGCTTTGTTGTCCTGCATGGAACACAATGAAACTTGGTTTCAAGCTTTCAGAACTGACATTAGAACAAAGAGGACTTCCCCCTTTGCAGAACGATGGAGAGGAATGTTGGTTTTGCCCTCTGCTACTTAATAATCTAGCCAGGGCTGTAGCATTTATTGCATTTGCTAGCTATGATCTTAGGTTCATTAAGACTCTTAATAGATACAGCATCCCAGTGGATCGCTAACGTGATTTTTTCTGAGTGATGTCCTGTCTTGAGGATGTGTCAGAATTAATTCTGCTGGCTCCAATTTGAGCAACAGAGTTCTGGTTTCTGTAATCTTGTTTGCTGTCAAGGATCTCCAAGATTCCTTTTCTTGATGCTGGATCTTCCAGGATGTGGTCATGACGTTTGGATCTTCATGTGCTGTTCAGCAGCCATTCAGCAGATCGGTGGAATCTGTCTAATCGGGGGGGCAGAGGGAGTTTACTTGTTAAGAAAAAAGTACTTATAAAAAGAATGTGCAAAATCTTGCTTGTAAGCGTCCACAGAAGAACACATACCAACTTATACTTGTGAACTGTGCTTTTTGGCTTGACATTGATGCAAGGGCACCTTCACCTCAAAGCCTCCATTCCAGTTATTTCAGAACACTGCTTAGAATTAAGTCCAGTGGCTTATGCTCAGCTCTGTGAAAATGTACCTAAGTGATATCCTAGCTATTGGTGATGGGCCAACATGCCACATGCTACCTGATGATGATGATGCTGAAGTTCTTGAATTATTTGATTGAAGCGTTTCTTCCATTTTAGAGAACAAGTCCATAGTGACTCTTGAGCTTAGTCACAAAGTCTGATTAAAACCATCAAAATAAATGCCCATATTCATGTACCTTCTGTCTATGAAGTTAATCTTTCTGATGACCTTCATGTTGCTTCACCTTGCAGATGCTTACCTCTACGGGATTGGTATAGAAATCTGCGGTAGTTTGTGCCTCAGCTCTTTGGAATACGGTAATAATCTCCACGTCGGGCAGCAGTTCAGATGGACTTCAGACTGCCTGTCTGCTCCAGAACTTAAGAGGTAGCTCCACCAGTGATGAGAGCACTAGGCTATATTTATAGCCTCCCTCTGAAATCTTCAATTCTAGATGTTGGCCCTCTTATCAAACATGACATTGTTACAGGCTGTATTTCTCTAGTTGCTTTTCATGTATGTTTCTGAGAACTGGCCTAAAGGTAATGAGCAATGTGCACATGATACACAGTAAAAAAAAAAAAGAGAAGCTACTTGCCCCTCCACGTGTGTGTGTGCACACATTTGGATTTCTTTTTTTGATGTGGTGTTCGTCCCTCTTATTCTGCCATCTCTCCCTTTATTCTGATAGTCTTTTGCATTTGTGCTTCAGTAGTTGGAAGGAAATTAAGAAATAAAACAGGGTGTGTACATGGTGACTGGGTAGTACTTCCATAAAAATCTCTGATGTACTTGAAGTACATTTCCATCCACGATGGAATGTGTGTATGGACAAAACGTTGTGAAGTTACTGTACGTAACTTCTCTTGCGCACTCAGGAAAAGAAGATGACTCGGTTCTCTACAGTCCTTCTGGGTCTGCAGCGCTATGGGGCAAGGAAAATTAGTGAAAACTTGTCTTGCGTTAAAATAAGAAGTTACAGCATCGATCTACATGCCTCATGCTTTAGAAAGCTAAACTCTTGTTCTTCACCAGAAATAATTGGGTTGGAGAACTGCCAACTATTACGGATTTATCAGGAACACCATCACTATTTTGGTTCTTCTTTTTAAGAGCTTTTATGAAAAAGGAATGAGCTTCCAAAGATACAGTTATGTTTGCCTGCACAAGTTCCTTATACCCTAGGAGGAAAAAGTGGACTTAGCTGTGAGTAAGATTCTTCCTCAGTGACTCCAGGACTTCTCCAACAAATACTTCTTTTTCTTATGTTTAATATTAGCAGGATTTAGTTTTAAATTTCTGTGCTCTTTATGGTTCTTGTTATCTTGCTTCATATAACTACCAAATTAAAATGACAAAAAAATTGCAAAAAAGGAAGGGGGGGGGGGGAAGACAGGCACCCCACCCCGAAAAAAACTCCCAACAAACCAACATCATAGCAATGGGGCTTTATATAATTCCTTAATTGTTAGACCATGCTTACGGGTTTATGACTTTACCTGATTCCAGTCTAAGTGACTTTTCCAGTTCAGGTGACTTTCAGGGTTTGCAAGTGAGGGTCATGGGATCAACACAGCTACATTTTCTGTTGTAGCTATAGTCTATGCAAATACTGAATATCCTTTCCTCCCACAGTGATAGTCTATGACCATGTCATACAAAAATATTAAATGGCTAGCGAAGTGTATGTTACAATCACTATGCAGAACAATGGAATTGTTTTCCTGCAGTATTTTTATAGCTTTCATTAGAGGTGTGTTTCAGTTCAGATTCTGGATTGCTGACTGGTGTGGAAGAGAGAAAACTTTATAAATGAAAGTGCTCATGCATCGGTCATATACAGTTTAACTCAACTGGGGACATAGTTTGTGCTAAACCCCTCCAAAGGAAAAATGGTTGGATAATGCAGGAAGTGCTTTAGTGATCAAGTAGGTAGTGTTGGTAGGTATGTTAGGGCTTTTTCTTTGTTTGTTTTTGAGAATACAGTCTTGCAATTAAATCTACTATTAACTCAGAAAATTATTGTAGTAAGATATTGGCCTTAAACTTTGAAATATTGCTTTCTTTCCTTTTAGGACTTCACGTTTTCCCCACGTTTGTAATATATGAACTCACAGTCTTACTATTCCTTACATTGTCTGTGGTCATAATGAAGGTATTTTCTTTTTCTCTTTTTTATCTTTTAATAGTCTAAATAATCTTTGTGATGCATGCCCTAATGAAAATTCTGTGCAAGAACTGAACATCTGATATAACAGGGAATAATACATCTTTACTGTGAATCTGTATTTGGAGGAATCTTTCTGATTAGTATACAGTTTGAGACAACATTTTTAGGATATTAAAAAAAAAAAGGATTGTATTTAATATTAACAGTAAGTTACCCATGGAGAAACATCTTTATCTAGCTTGGGATTTGTGACAAAGTTATCAACAAGATACTACTTTTTGCTGTGCAATGTACATTTGTCTCTTGACATTAATACAGAAGACACATTTAGAAGTCCAACTAGTTTATGTCCAGAATTACTGTATTTAATGTTATGTATCTTACAAAGATAGTACTATTTTATTTATTGCACTTCTTTTATTTAAAAAACCCAAACAAACAAAAACCCAAACAAAACCAAAATTCACAACAACCCAAAAAAATGTTTTTAAAGTTTGTCTTGGCAGTGCTTGTCCTTTCTCTGATTCTTCCAAAGACCAGCCAGTATATCAAGTGGATTGTCTCAGCAGGACTGGCACAAGTCAGTGAATTCTCTTTTGTTCTGGGAAGTAGAGCACGCAGAGCAGGGATCATATCTCGGGAGGTAAGCTGTTCTATAGTTACTAACTTTGTTTTTTGCACCTGAGTAACTTACTGGGATTTTGTATTACAGTGTATTTGAAATACCAATACACTCTAATTTTGTGGCATCGCTCAGCTGTTAACGAGTAGAATCAACCCATACAAATGGAGACATCTATGTCCCTGACAGGATTCTTAGTTCCGTTTTTTACTTGTTTCATGTTGTATTTTAAATAGGAGGGTTTACTTTTAAATAGCTTAGTTATAAATGCTTTACTTTAACTGCTGTTACTTAACTTCTTTATTAACTGAGCAGTGAGTGGTAGATAGCACCCAAGTCACTAAGACTGAGAAGCCTTTGCTTTTAAAATCTTGATATAGCTATAGAAAGAGGTAACTGAAAGTATAGGATTTAAAGAAGGAAATATCAGTAAATAAGAACTAGAGAGCAGATACGGTGAAGTGGAAATTGCCTTAACATTTAAACAAGCAAACAAACTTGTAATCTTTACCTGCAAAGCTTGTTCATTTTAAATCCTCTGCAGAAGAAACAACCAGTTTTTTCAGTAGTCATGAGAAAAATCCCCTGGGAAAGAAACGTTAAACTTAGTTTTATCTTGAAGCTGTGAGAACGTTATTTTTTTCAAGATGAAGTCTGCTTCGTGAAATTAAGTAAATTATGGCTATAGAGATAGAACCACTGACCTCACTTTCTAGTGCTAGCTGCTTTCTCCTCTGTATCTTTGTTCACAAAAGTACTTGCTGGCGCTCCAAGCTTTTCATTGTTTGAGCAAGTGGGCTGAATCCAATTCCAAATAAAGCACGTGTTAAAAACCTACAGAATGCTGTTCACTTGTATAGGTAAAGGTGATTCATTTTCATGTTCACTCCTACATATAATTAGGAGTTATAAATATTGTATGTTTGTATAGAGTTTCAAGATACCCATACATGATCACAGAACCAGTTTAGGGGCCCACCCACTGAGCTTGGAGGCCTTTAAGCTTTTATTTTTTAATGTGGCAGCTCTCACGTGATTATCTACTTTATAGGTTTATATACCTCTGAAATTTCCAAAAGTCATTCTTCTGTTTGAGACCTCAAAACTACTTCCTGCTGCTGTTTTTTATAAGTCTCATTCAGAATATGTAGTTAAAATCTTTTTTCAGAAGATGTGCAGTATTATTTAAAGGGATTTTTGTTTGCTTTTTTTAGTATATAAAATAGTAGTGAAATTTCCCATTATATCATTAAACCAGAATAGTTTTGGGTGGTTTTGTTTTTGTTTTAAATAAAGTGGTATTTGGCCTTTGACCTTTTAGCAAATATTGAGCTTTCAAAATTGACCTCTTAACTATACGTGTAAATAATTGGTTTTCTATAAGCTCATAATGTTGTTTTTGTAATTGTATCTTTAAACCAGGTAGACAGATAATTAGATGATTTGAGCGTGCACTTGTCTGCTTTTGTAGCAATATGCATAGTTGGTTAGGAAGACAGGTGAACTCTCCTGAAAATACTGCCCAGAAGTCTGATCTCCTCAAACTTCCAGTCACTTCTTAGTTTACTATGTACCTAAGAGAAATAACGGCTTTTATTTGCAATTTTCAGGTCTATCTTCTTATTCTGAGTGTGACTACTCTAAGCCTTTTACTTGCTCCTGCCCTATGGAGAGCTGCGATTATGAAATGTGTTCCGAGACCTGAAAGACGCTCAAGTACTTGATTAAGATTTGCACATACACAAGAATACATCTTCTTGCAAGGAACATCTTCATTGCTCATTGTATTTCTATGCACTGAGAAAACGAGGTTTTGAGTAGTCAGTCCTCTTAATGTGCACTTGGTTATAAGCCTTATACTGACCTTAAAACAAAACTCAATATTAAAAAAAAATTATATAATTTGAATTGCACAAATTTTTTTACAAAATTTACTTTCTCTCTGGCAGATAAGAATCTGCCAGAATATTTGTTCCTGATCCAATCAATTATTCTGAGCATAATTTTTTTTTTTTTAAATATATAGCATCATGCAAGC
This sequence comes from Calonectris borealis, assembly GCF_964195595.1. Taxonomy (NCBI): domain Eukaryota; kingdom Metazoa; phylum Chordata; class Aves; order Procellariiformes; family Procellariidae; genus Calonectris; species Calonectris borealis. Next base: position 152,915,866 of record NC_134312.1, on the reverse strand, counting down.
TGTTGATTATTTTTTGCCTGAATGTGCCTTTTAATTTTCATCCTATGTTACTGCTGGTTCATCACCAGATTTTGTTTAAAAAGAAAAAATTATATATATTATGGTGCCTATGGTATCTTCCTTCACTAAATGACTTGAGTCATTTTCACATTTAGGAGTTTAATATACTAGTATAAAGTTAATCACAAAACACATTTCTAACAGTGAGTAAAAGTGTAGTCCTCTACACGAAGAAGAGGTTTAACTGTTTAGCATCAAACTGTTCTAAGCAGTCAAATACATGTTCCAAATGATGCAGCCAATATTATGTGATATTTTATTCCAAACTGCAACATATAATGTATTTTCTTACAGTGGTAACTTTTGTTTGTGTTAGTTCTTGTATTTATTTACATATTTGACTAAAAGTTGATGGTAAGAAAGGGCATAACTTAAGTTATATTTGAAGACTGACAGTTGTCACCCATTCTTGTTGCGAACTGCTGTTACAGTAATTGTTTACAGTTTTTTTCTTTGTTTTAAATCAAAAATAAATTTAGTAAAACTGGGAAGTCTAATTTCAAGCAGATGTGAAAAACATCAGTTCTGTAACTTTGGAGGTTGGATGTTATTTGACACTATGCTAGATTTGAAATTATTTTAAGTTAATTAATTTGCAGAAATGGCAGATTGGATGTGTATTTGGAACTCCACGACTTTATATGTTGCATTTACATTGAATAAATTGTTAGTCTGTTTAAAATATCATGATATTTTAAAAAACAGTGTCTTGAATGTGATTTTAAATGTGTTTTGTTCTTCAAAACGTTATATGTAGTGGGCTAAGCTTGTAAAAGCCCATTCTTTAAGTGTCATAGAGAAAGCTTACTCATAGACTGTAGTCTACTCTGACAAACAATTTAAAAATCATCTTGACGTTTATCTGCTAAAAACAATACTATTAAAGATATATTAACACTTTAGGTCAGTATTATACTGTCATCTGAAATAACTTCGATACCCACAAAATGGTTAGAAAAATGCATGTTACGTAGGTTTAAATTGTCAATGAAAATGAAAGCTGTCCTCCAAGTAGCAAAACAAAGCTTTGGATGGATTTGTGTGCTTTATATCTCTTTCCTCTACCACAGTAGCCTCAGTTTCCTCCTGTGTTTTCTGACATCTGCTGGGCTTTTCAGAATGCAGCCTGGACTAGTCTGGAATGTGTATGTACTGTTAGGACAGGATAGGGTTCATCATATTTGAGCTCTGGCTCACTGGATTCGCGGCTTTCTCTCCAGGCGCTGATGCTTCATAAAGGTTGCAGGAATGTATGGCAATTTCACCTCTCCTTGAATGGTTTCAAAAGTTATCGAGGAACAATAACGAATGCAGAGGAAAAAGCTGCCCTATAAATAAAAGACTTTTTTTTTTTTTTTTTATAAAATGAATCTGTAACAGAAAAGAAATTTGAAACTGATCTGTTGGTGTATTTCAATATTTTGTGTGGAAAATAGAGAAGTAATTCAAAAGTTTTACGGTACCGTTTAACAATCTACTACTAGCTCAGACCTTTTACTCTTTTTCAGGTGTCTCACTAAAATAATTTGTTTCTTAACTGTACTAGGGAGAGAAATCTTACTCTGTCCACTGACCTAGCTTATAGTTTCTGCTTGAAATACAAGCTTCTCTCCTGAATGCCTCATTTTGGTTTTGAAAGATGCTTATTTCACATGTAGTTTACCACCTCTGTTTCAGGGGAAAAAAAAATCTCTGACAGACTGTGGTAGAGACCTCTGTATAATTTCCATTATGTCTCTTAGTTAGCCCTTGAAACTATTATACAAAGTACTACAGCTGTGATGAGTAAACCTTTTGTCTAAATAAATTGCTGTGGCTAGTTGTACTTCTCTGGAAAATTCCAGTTAGGGGAGTAGGAAATACTGATGGTTTGTGTCTCTTAAAGGAAAGAAAATATTTTCCTGACTACCTTTTAAAGGAGTTGGGTGAAGAGTCCTTTTGGTATCGTGTCCAAAAAGGAAAGCAAGTATCTAGATACCTTACTGGTTGCCTCATCTCTGACACTTCTTTCCCAAATCATTTTTGATTCAGTCATGACTTGGCTAGGCTTTAGGAGAACTGAGGAAAGAGAAATAGGAGCCCCATCTCAATATCGATGTTCTGTGCCTCTTTGTTGACATAGACTTGGATTGCCTGATTGAATATGAGATCTAAGTTCAAATTACTAATCTTCTTGGACATATGATAAGTTTGTTTACAATCAGATGTTTGAGACTACTTCCAGATTTCTATAAGGCATATTGAGATACTGTAAATGTTTCCTGAAATGCAAATAATGGCTCCATGCATAATTCCGTGTCAAAATGGGGTAGTCTCATGATACGATCTTAGGACAGAAACAAGAGACCTTATTCCTGAATGATCAGTCATACCTGTATGGAAAATGGGGAGAATATTTTACAATTGGCCCACTTAAATATAATTGCAGCTTTTCAGGAACCTTATGCTTGTACTCTGGAATATTCTCTTTCTGTGTCAAGTAGATAAAATTAAAGCAGAGATCCGGAAGCCCTGAAAGGAAAATCTACTGATTTGTTGAAGGTTTGTTGAAGGTGGTCTTTTCTGGAAATTTTTGTTTCAGCTTGTTGGACAGCGGTTCCATCTCATTCATTTATCTAATGCTCAGCATCATTTGAATACAGAAAAGCTGATATAGGCAGAAACTTCGTAAGTGATGAGACGATGTTTCTGTGGCGAAGCTGAGCTTAAGGGAGTGGAAAGGAAGGGTCTACTCTGTGCTTGAGTAGCAACTCATTCAGCATACCTGTTTTGGCGTTGGTTTTTCTTTTGGTTGGTTTGTTTTGAAGGTGGGTGTAACTGGTTGCTTGTTTTGCGTGGCTTTTTCTCTGAAAATTTGAGTTCTTGCATGTTACCCCCTAACTGCTGTCTTTGGTCATTGTTCCCTACGAGGGTGAAGGAACCAAAACAGTTTAAAAGCTGGTAGCGTGGGCTATGCTTATACTTCATTTCCCTGTCCCCAGGGTCAGTTTGGTATATATGGACCCACAATCACCCTGCTTATGGCTCAACCCGTATAGAGCAGGCTGCTTCAGTTCGTCAGTAGGAGGATATCTGGTGGGAGCCGTGAGGCAGGTTCTTGCAATTGTGACTGACATGGGTCTAGGACGGCTCAAGGAATGCTGTCATGGGGGCCTAGTCCATGGGGCTACATAGCTTTTTAAAAGCTGTAAGAACTCGTATTTCCTATAGTCGTCAAAGATGAGAAGAAAGCAGCCTCACAATACCTTGTATTTTACAGAATGGTGCTGGATGATGATGCTTGATGGAGGGTGTGAGAAACCTAACGTGGTCTTGCTGCCTTTTGGAGTGAACCCAGGAACAATCTAACCACAAAAGCACTCCTGGATTTTGTCTAGGGAAGGAATCTGTACTTCTGCTCTGTAAGCAATCCTGGCAGTGCTCCAGAACGTGGGCAGCGCCAAAGGTGGAGGAAGCTGGACCCCTGAGTGACAGGAGGCAAGCCACGCTAACAGCGTTAACACCTTTGTGGGAAACACCAATAGCTTCTAAGGAGTAGCAAGTACCACACATCCACTATTAAGATGACCTGACAATGAGGAAGCCAACAAAACTAGTGAAGCGAGAAGGAAGAGCAGCAAGATGTCCTAAGGGCTAGGAGATCTGTGGCCCACCCCGCCCTAAAGGAAATGAAAGGCAGAAGGGAAAGGCATGCCTCTACCAGCTTCACTTAGCAGCCCAGGAGGTGTGCTGCTTTGGTTCTCTCGCTGCCTCTGTTGAGTAATTACCACTGCCGGGTGGGAAAAACTTATTGACAGTGAGAACAGTGGAGACTAGGAAGATGTCCTGATTGCTGGAGACGAAGAACTGGACAAGGGCGTGACCAGAGTGGCTTAGGGACAACTGATCCTTGGGGGACAAAATCTAGATCAGGGAACAGCAATGCTTTGAAGGTTACAGTACCAAGCTGTATTTTTTTTTATTTCCTAAAATAGAGCAGAGAATTGGGAGATGCTACCTCCCAACAAGGCCAGATGCTGACAAGCCTGTCAACTGGTATTAGTAGGTCTTTAAGCCAGGAGCTTCCACAGGTCCCGCCCTTAAGATGGCATGGCTTCCAGTTCTGAAGCATGTAGGTCAAAATATGTCCACGTGCATGTCCTTCTGGCATCTGTCATAGGTTTCTGTGTATAGACTAGATGACCTCTTCAAACAGTTTCCTTGTGTCTGTCGCACAGTTCTGCCACATCGATGCTGCTTAAAGTTGTGATCCATTCTCCTTTTCAAGCACACTTAAAAGGGGGAGGCAGGCCACAGAAAACAGTTGTGAACTGGAGTAGCCTTTCACCACTGCAAACACAAAGTCCTAAAGCTCCAAAACGCCTGAGAAAGGCATGCTCAGAGATTAGAGAAATGCTGAAGGTTTTTCCACTGGTACAAATACTTCAGATCAGTTGTGAACAACCCTCTGCTAAAGAAAAAAAAACACCTGGGAGTGGGTACGCTTGGGCAGTTAGTAATGTGTCAAAATAAGTGCTAGCAAACCAAGACACCCCCTCTTGTTCGTGCTTGTTCAGTTGTCTCGCAAGATGCACAGGGCAGAGGGAGGCTTACTGGGAAGCATGAGCGGCACAGCACGATTACGTGGCACGTGTAAAAAGAAGAATTTGAGTAACTAAAAAAGGTGGTCTTCAGTCCCTGTTTCTTTACTGACTAGGGTCAAGAAAGTACCAATTCTGATGTTTGCAAAGCAGCTGTGTAGTTTGCAAAAACAGGTAGTGGCGTGAGGTTTGTATTCTGTCCTTTGATTGCCTCTGTTCCTCCATTCTGAAAGCTAGTAGTTATCTTAGTTCCTACAAATCACAATTGCTAACAAATTATTTTCTACTTTATTCATAAGTTTTTGCTTTGAACTAAAGAAGGTAGGAGGTTTCTCTTCAACCCGAGACTTTTTCAAAATGGCACTAGTCTCTTAGGTACAACTTAAAACAGCAGAGGAAATGCTTTGTATCTTAGCACAGTCATTTAATTCTACATTTTTAAAAGCATGTCTGCTTTTTTGGTAGTCCCTTCTTTACCCTGGGACACACATACCCTGTTGAGGGTGCACTCCTGGAGACTGCAGGAGTTCGTAGTAGTTGAGATAGTGGAACATTTTTTTCTACAAGAATTAACGTAAAAAGTGGGGGTGTGCGGGCAGGGACTTGAGATATATAGAAAGTTTAAATCCACAGGCACAGGATATATGACCTGGAGGATGAAGAGCAGCACCATCAACTGGAGGAGATGTTGTCTTTTAGGAGGAATTTTTTCTGCAGCTGGCTTGAGGTGCTTCATGGTTTTTGTGTGTGAAAGTTCTTGCCTCTTTCTAAACAGTTATAAACACATTTTCATTATCATCTTTCTTCGATGTCCGCTGCCATCAAGCTTAGTCAAGAAGAATGAAAAAAGGGGGTAATAATGGTCATTATCAGAGCAGGCATGGAGGAGCCATGGAACCCCAGAGCAGCAAGCAGGGGGATTACTGTGAATGAAAAACTTCAAAGATTGCTATTTATCCAGAAAATGAAGGTAGCTAGTGTTTCCTCATTGTTATAAAACGCAACTTCCCGACGTCTTAAAAAAAAAAAAATTGAGTAAGGTACAAAAGTAACTAAATGTGAATCTAGTCAACTGATGAAATGCATCTTCTCTGGCATCTAGATTGTTCCGCTGTTTCTGTGCAGTGGCTCTGCTGGTCGTGTCTTCTATTCCCGACTAGTCATCTTTCCCAGGCATGATCAGGAAGCAGCATGGTTTTAGAGAAAGAACGAACCTTTTACTTCCTGCTCCCCTCTCCATTGCGTTATGAACAGCCTTGTGCCACGCAGGCTGGGTATCACATGCAGAAGCTTCCCCCCATCAAATAGTCTTATATCCACTCCTATAAGCGACCCAGCTTCTGAGCTTTTTGACTTTGCTGCAGTTTCCACCATTTTGCTATGCCTTTATAGCCCCCACTACGCATGCTGAATGTTTTTTGCCAAGAATTACATCATTCTCGTGTAATTACATCACACAACCCTAGCTAACATGCACCGTTTCTGTGGCTGTCGCAGCACACAGCGAGCGCGTGGGGCGTGCAGAGGTTTCAGTCTGGAGGTGTCAGAAACCGGGAGTGATGAATTTTTTTTGGCGTAGATCTGGCCTAATTCAAGGTTGAGAGCAGCTGTCGCCTAACGGAAAACTTTCACTTGGATTACTGTAAAATTCTCATTTTAGCAATGATCGCTGTAAGCGAACTTGCTCAAGTAACGGCCGGACAAAACGTGATGAGGAAGCACCGGCAGGATGCTGTGGCAACTAACCGCACCGCCCCGCCCCGACGCTTCTGGCTACCGGCACCCGCGCCCCCAGAAACCCGCTCCGCCGCAAGGGCGGCCCGGGCTTGCTCCTCGGCCGTGACGCGGGCTGGCCAGCGGAGGCTGAGCGAGGTGGCCCGGCCCGGCCCTCCCCGCGGCGGCGGGGCCAAGGCGCGGGCCGTGTCCCGCAGCGATAAGGACACGGATAAGCCCGGCGCCTTCCCGCCCCCCTCACGGTGCGGGGCGGGAGGCGGCTCGCGCCCGCCCGCGCGCGCGCGCCGGCGACCACGTGCTTAGCGGCGGCGGCCGGGGCCGAAGAGCAATCTCGCGCCGATGCTTCCCGCGCGCTCGCTGCAAGCGCCGCAGGGCGGGCAGTCGGAAGGCGCGAAAATCCCGCGCATGCTCCCTCCGCCCATGGAGCGGCGGGCGGTTGGCTTAGCCGCCCCGCGTGTGCCCGTGCAAGGCACGCTACACCCCCGTGACGTCAGCGCGCAGCGTCACGCCGGTGGGACGCACAAAAGTGTAAGTTTCAATTTTTTTTTTCCCTGCCAAGGGGGGGGGGGGGAAGAGAGGAAAGAGCGGCGGGGTCGCGCGCGCGGGGCCCGGGGAGGGGCCGCTGCGCTCGCGCCCGCCCGCCCCCCGCCACCCTTTCACAGCCCCCCCCCGCTCCCCCCCGGCGGGCAGCCCCTCGGCGGTTAGGGCGCGGGCCGGGGCAGCGGCGTCGGGCAGGTGTGCGGGGCCGCGGGCGAAGCGGGCCGGCCGTCGGGGGCGGCTGGCCGGGGGCGGCTGGCCCGGAGCCCGCCAGGCTGGCGACCGGCGGGGCAGAGGCGTGCTGGGAAGTGACAGCCCGCCGGGCGAGACCCCCTTCGCCCCCGCCTCTTCCCCCGCACCCCCCGCCCCGGAGCGCGGGGAGGGGGGCGGTCCCTGCCGGCCCCCTCCCCTCCCTCCCCGCCCGAGTTGCCGTTGGGGCCGTTGGTCTCCCGCCGCCTCCCCCCGCGCCGGCTCCCTCCTCCCCTGCCCCCTCCCGCCGGGCTCGCCAGGCCCGCGCGCGCCGCCGCACATGTGCAGTCGGGCGCCTCCGCAGCAGCGCGGCGGCGGGCGGGGGGTGCTCCCGCTCCGCGCTCCGGGTCCCTGTCTGGGGGCGGCGGCGGGGGATGGAGCCGGCTCTCTCTGCCTTCGGCCGCTCAGGTGCGGGCAGCCCGGGCCGGCCTGCAGCGGGAGGAGGATGGGGAGCGGCGGGGGGATGGGATGGGGAGGGGTGGGGGGGGCGCCGCCGGGTGCTGCCGCCGGCGGGGCGAGGAGGCTGGGGTAGGGGGCGGACCCCCCCCCCCGCCGCCCCCTCCCCCCGCCGCCGGCGGTGCCGCCTGGCGCGCGGGCGCGTCCCCCCTTCCTCGTGCCCCCGCCGCCTCTGAGGCGATTAGCGCGGCCCCTCGCTGCCGAGGGGAGGCGGCGCGGGGCTTAGGGCTTTGCCCGGGCGGTGAGGCCCTGGTCGGGGGGCGCGGTGGGGGAGGCGGGCGGGCGCTGGGTGCCCGAGGCGCGGTGGCGGCTGCCAGTCTCTGGCTCTTGGGCAGCCGCGGCCCGTGCGCCTGCGAGGAGGAGGAGAAGGAGGAGAGGGGGGTTGCAAGGCCCCGGGGGGAGCTGGCCCCTGAGGCCTACTTGTGCCTGCTGCTGGAAATGGGGGTGGGGAGGAGGAGGCCAAGGGAGTGATCTCTTCCCCGGCCGCTTCTGCCCGCGCCCTGCTCTGCGGTGTTGCAAGGGGCGCAGCTGGACAGGGACCGGCCCGGCGTGGGCTGCCTGCTGCCCTGCTGGGATCGGGTACGTGCTGGGGGAGGGGCGCTCCTGCCAGGGGAGAGCTCAGCCCCGCTGTCGGAGTATTTCCCACATATGAGCGTGGGGGGGGGGGGGGCCTTAGGGGATGAATTGGTGATGACGGAAAACTTTTTCCTCTTTAAAACCGGTTTTTTAAAAACTAAATTGTATTTGGTGGTAGTCAATAATTTCAATTGTGGAAACTTTCCCTCCTTTCATTTTTATAGCTGATGTTATCTCTGCTTGCTTTCTAGAAAATAGCATCATTGTCTCTGTGTCCTGCAGCCGTCAAGATTTTAAGAGGACTGATTTCTAGTCTTTGGTAACATGGCAAAAGATGTAAGTATATTTGTAGCACATCATATATGGAAGCATAGCTCATAGAATATTTTTGGTTTTATTAACAAAAGCAAACCAGGTCATGCTTTATAATAGCTGGCATTAATGAATATATAAAATTTACTTTATCTATGTTGTACATCAAGCCTAGGCTATGTTTTCCTGTAGATATAACAGAATAAAACAGCTTCAGATCTGCAGCCATTTTTTTCAGAGTAATTAATCTTAAGAATTCGCTATGCTTATAAAAGCACTTGGGCCATTGGCATTATGCGTATTCACATTGAACGCTAAAACAACTTGGTTTTGAATTGGATTTAAAAAAAAACCCAGCAAATACTGTTCAGGTGGTGGGGTTGTTGTTGCCTACTGTTGTCAACTGGCATTGCCTTTCTTGTGTTCAAGGAGGCATTGTGTATTGAAGGGAGTGAAGATGGTTCCGTCTCCATTTGTGTTCATTGTTTTGTCTGCCAAAAGATGCTAGTTAGTGTCCGTAAAAACAGGCTTTGGGGGCTTTCATCATAGACTTCCATTACCATTGACGTTAAGGTTTGTGGCTTTGATTCTGTGGCCTGCCTCTTGAACCATGTTTGCTCTTTAACCCATTCCAGTATTTAAAAAAAAAAACCCAACAGGTTCTGCATTTAAGAGGAAATTCGTTGTTAATACCTAACATAATTGGGCTTTTGGATTCCCTTATTGAAAATAAGACAAGATACTACTTCATATTCAAGTTAGAATATATGTCCCCTTCAAAAAAACCCCAAAACCCAACAGAGTACAAGCTAAGGAAAACTGATACAATTCAGATTCTTAAGCAGCAGGTTACAATGTAATGTGGATTGCTGTAGCTTTCAAATAGCGAGAATTTCCATGAAATAGTGATTGGTTTAACAAATGAATCTTATAGAGAATTTTAATAGTTTAGAAGCAACTGAAAAAACATCTTGATGTGCAGAGAAGCAACCAGAAATACATAGTCACTCAAAGCTTGCCTGGAAGAGATAAGGGTGGCCAAGTACATTACAGATAGCAGAGTTCAGGGAATGAAAGGCCGTATAAGCAGGAAGAAAATGAAAGAGGAATGTTAGTCTAGGAGCTGAAATTGAAATAGTTGAAAGTAATTGAGATACTAAAGTACATTTGTTTAATATTAGCTTTTGGGAGAGAGATCAGCTAAGTGAAGAAGTGCTAGCACCTGGAAATACAGATGGATATCCTAGAAGGTCTAAGGGAGAAGAATGAGAATAAAACATTTAGGAGAGAACCTCATTTTTGAAAGATCTAGCTTACTCTAGAGAGTAGTTAAGGATGGAATAACATACATGATAATAAACTTCAGAAATGGAAGAAGATGCTACAGATAGGAAAAGAAATTGCTTTCAGTATCTTTATTACAAGAATTAATAAGATTAATTTGGAAAAATGAAAATCTAGGTCAGGTTTTAGGTAAAATTTTAAGTGTACTTGAGCACCGGAACAGGGTAGCTCGAAAGGGTATGAAATCTTAATTGAAGGATTGTCTAACCTGTTCTTAAAAACCTCTACACATACTTAATCCTGCCTCAGGGAAGAAAGATGAACTGCTTACCTTTTTGCAGACTATTACATACCCACCATTACATGATGTCTAAAACGTGTAGTGAATGCTGGGAAATCTTAAATTTCCAGGTCTGATTAGGGGCCCTGTTAGGTTTGATTTAATGCTGGAAAATAGAGTTATGCGAATTGGTATAACTTTTTTGATTTTCAGAAGGGAGGAGAATGATTCCCATATTTTTTGTCCAAAATCCAAGCTCTTTTCCTAGCGAAATAATGGAATTAATCATGATAGAGGCAGTATCACTAAATTTCTGGGCACTGAATCTATGAAGACCTGCACCACTGTAAATTTAAACATTCTGACATGGAAATATTGCTGTGATTAATGGCCTGTGGTTCTGCCATGTCACTTATCAAGTGCACTAACTGACTGTGAGATGTAGTGGTGAAGAAGATGGCATAGTTGATGAATGCTCCCACCCCTTCCTTCCCTTTCTCTCAGCAGAGCTGAGATCGCTAAACTGTGGTAAGGGCTGTGCTGCTACAATGCTAAGTCTGGGCTTTAGGTAGCATGTACATGGCCAAGCATGCTTCAGTGTGCTGCAGCCTGGGAAGGCAGGCTCCCTGTGTGTCCCACTCTTCCTCTGAGCTGCTGGGGCCAGGCAGCCCTGCACAAGAGGCAGGTGTGGAGCCTGGACACCACAAGATAACATGCTCCTCCCACCTGCCGCAGGAGAGCACTTTTCTTTTCCTTTTGTTGCTCTCTTCCAGCTCTTCTTCTGATACCTCTTTATAAAAACTATAGTTTGAAAAGACCTGTTTGAAAAATCAAATACTTGTAAAGTTTGCAGACTGAGACTTTACTGGATAATTGACAAAGGGGTAGCATGATGGAGAATATCGGCAAACCCAATTAAATGTTTATATTTTTGTAATTAAATAATTACAAAAGTACTGATCAGGTAAGTTGGCAAGATAATGCTTATGAGCTGTTTAGAATCACAGAATCATAGAATCGTTTAGGTTGGAAAAGACCTTTAAGATCAAGTCCAACCGTTAACCTAGCAGTGCCAAGTCTACCACTAAACCATGTCCCTAAGCGCCTCATCTACACGTCTTTTAAATACTTCCAGGGATGATGACTCAACCACTTCCCTGGGCAGCCTGGTCCAATGCTTGATAACCCTTTCGGTGAAGAAATTTTTCCTAATGTCCAATCTAAACCTCCCCTGGTGCAACTTGAGGCCGTTTCCTCTCGTCCTATCGCTAGTTACTTGACAGAAGAGACCAACACCCACCTCGCTACAACCTCCTTTCAGGTAGTTGTAGTCTATCTGATAAGGTCTCCCCTCAGCCTCCTCTTCTCCAGACTGAACAGTCCCAGTTCCCTCAGCCGCTCCTCATAAGACTTGTGCTCCAGGCCCTTCACCAGCTTCGTTGCCCTTCTCTGGACACGCTCCAGCACCTCCATGTCCTTCTTGTAGCGAGGGGCCCAAAACTGAACACAGTATTCAAGGTGCGGCCTCACCAGTGCCGAGTACAGGGAGATGATCACTTCCGTAGTCCTGCTGGCCCAAACTTAAATTCTGTTAAATATTACTTTAAAATGTATCCCTCTAATGCTTTTCAGAGTGTACAATAAAGAGAAAATAAGCAACAAAGCATTGATATTTGTACAAAATACTTTGATGTCCTCAGCAGTGCTCAGGAAGCTATGAGGGGTGAAAAAAAAAGATACATTCATATGTAGCACCTTAATTAAGAGCCTGCTGGTGGAATTTAAGAGCATAATCACAAGTAATGCTGTAGCTGGATCAGTTGAAAAATAATAGTGGAAAAAGAGAAATACTAGCTTGTGAAGGCTGAAGTATCTGTGGGTATATCAATATTTTTTTTGAAAACTGTTATATAAAGGGTATGGGATCTGGAATGCAATAAATATGAAGGGGAAGAAAGGAGCAAACTAATTTTCCAGTGTGATCTGGTAATAGTAATGAGCATAGCCATTTTTGGGTTTATGTAAGTGAGCATTGTGTGAAGCTGAGAAGCAATTCTAACAGAATCAGGCAGATTGACCATGGAATATCACGTGCAATTCAGAAGATCTTAGTTACTAGAAAGACTTTACTTTTTGTGTAATTTAAAGAAACAATGAAGAAAAAACGTGTGGATGACAGAACACAGTATCTCAGGGTCTTGTGTACCTTGGGAGTGGGATCATTCTGTTGCTTGTCAGAGGCTGAATGACAAATTAAGATGAGGTCAGTAGAGTTGGGTACAGTTTGACAGGTACATTTGTACCATATGGGAAGTTTTTTGGTCTGCGATGGAGATAGTCATCGCATGCCGAGAATCTCCAGGAAGTCCAGCTTAGCCAGTATTCCTCTTTCTGGTTAATCAGTGTCGTACTCTAAGACTTTGCTGAGTCTACTGTAAACTCTTCCACTGCTTACAAATGTGGCACCTTCCAGGCAGGAGCTGGAGGAGCCAAACGTATGCACCGAGGTCCTCAGCTGACTTGTGCTGTTCACTGGATTCATGGGATTAATAGTTTGGTGGGGAGCACAGTTCCTTAAGTGAAATGGTGACCTGTCCATCCTTGCCATGCTTAAAACTAGGCAGGATGCAGCATCGAAAGAGGGAACAGGAATTACTGTAGCAAGAAAGTAAATTTGGTAATTTAATTTTGTCTTCCAACTCCCAGTATAAGACTGAGGACTACTTGCTGGCCACTTTTATGTTTAGTTATATATTAGAATTATCTGTGAATTAAGTCGGTAAATACTTTTTAGTGTCAATGGTTAACATACCTTCCACCACTAAATTAATAGTTTTTGTAGTGTGAAGATCCAACTTGTGATATGACACTGGTTCTCCTCTCAGTTACTTCTGTTGCAAATGAACCACTGAGGCCTTTCAGGCAGCCATAAGGAAAGAGAAGCTTGTGGCTCTTTTCTTTAAGACCCACTGTTAAATAGAAGAGGAGAAGCAGGAGTCACTTGCAGGAACTGGTTCTATTAGAGGGGATGGTCCAATGCATGGTGTTACAGCGAGTATTGAGGAGAAGGGGGCTAGACAAAAGGAATGAGTAAGATTCCTTCTGATCTCGAAAATCGAAATACATATTGAAATGCATGAAATACATAAATGAAATGCTTTATGTAGTAGCAGTTGCTTATGATTGTTTCAGTTGTTCACCATTGTTGCATGGACTGTTTCCAGTCATTAAAAAAACAATAATTGTTCATGAAGAACATGTCGTTGAAACGTAATTTGGTGTTTCACAAACTTTTTAAACTGACACACCACTGTTAGCCTTCAGAATTTCTCACAGACTAAAATATCTTGAGAGCTGTTCATCTGGAAAGCTCATACATGTCATTGTTTCATAGGTTGCTGACAGCGACATTGGCTTTGGAACCACTGGTTCTAAAGTTAGATTTTTTTTTTTTTTGGTTTAATTATGTCTTATTCTACTGTCATCTTTTGCTTGAATTACTTTATGAGGGATTTTTCTCTTGATCTCTAGTTTGCATAAAACTTACCGTATCTCTTTAGTATTTCATGGTGCTTTTATTGATCTCATTGAGTAGTAGCTGTGACCCATGTATCTAACTTTGCAAAGGAAGCCTTGTGCATATGCGTAAATCTGAGGACACCATGTAAAAAGTTCTGCAAAGTTCAACTGCGCAAAGTTCAACTCCCGATCTAACATTACTGTCTAAGAGATCTAGAGATGTAGGGATTAAGGGTGATGGTTTATTTTAATTGAATATTCAGAATATATTCAGGTATGTAGTTTAATCCAATGCATTTATTTTACAGTATTACTTAATAAATATTTTGCTCAAAAAATATTTTAAAAAAAACCCACAGCAAACTAGTTTCTTACAGGAACTTTACTGGATAGGTCAATATGTCTGCTAGATTTGGGGAAAGAAGATCTGTGGTTCTGTATACTAATTTTGCTGGAATACCACAAAAGTTGTACTTTTTAATAGTTTTCATGTGATGCTTCTGCATCAATCTTGAGCAAGTCTTTGTGGTCTGAAAAGGTTACATTTGGGATGGATTAAAAAAAGAGCCTAATGGAAGTAGGAAAAAGGTATATTTTTGGCTCTTTTTTACATGATGCACTTTCAATGTCTAGAAAGTATTGAAAAGTCTTCAAAACATTTTTCAGACTTTTTTTAAAATACCAGCATGTGTTTCTCCTTTTGTGTTTATTTTTGGTTATGTACTGGGAATTTCAGTGAGGTGGACTAGAGAAGTTAAGTCTTTAGTGGATCTCAAGTAGTTCATGCACCTTTTTTTGATATCATTTTAGTTTAGCGACTTCTCAGTAGCTTGATCTATTTCTATTTGCCTTTAGTGAGTTCTAACGTGTTCAGAAGTTTGCAAACTGAAGATCAAATAATATGAAATTCGGTTTTCTAAAAAGGCATCTCAGTCTGGGATTTCAAGTGTTGTTAACATTTTTTTAAATACGCTTTTTAGAAGAAGGCAGAATGAAAATTATTTTTAAGCTCTCTTTTTTACATGGCAAATACAAAATAAGAGTTTCCCTTTTTTTTTCCCTATGTTTGTTTGTATTTATAAGGCAGAAAGTAGCAACTCAAAAGTTGCCTGTCACCTCGCCAATTTATTTGTGTAAATAAAGCATTTTCTTGTAGCCTTTAAGTGTTCAGCTTCCTTATTAATTGTATGTGTCAGTTAGTGGTAGTGGCTCTATATAGATACATATATTTGTAGTATTACTGAGTAAATACAGTGTGCTGACAACACGCTAAACAAAAATGTAGCTTTTAAAAGTTAAGTTACACTAGGGATCACTTATTTTAGTATTCATATTTGCTTGCCTGGATATCACTTAATGAAGATTTATTGTGGCTAATTAGAAGTGGGAGGAAAAATAGGCCAATCTTTGCTAAACGTTCTCTGTGTTGAAGTTGTTCTCAGCAGATAGCGGACAACTTGATTTTAAAGGTTGACAGTGGTTCCTATCCCCAAAAACGTTTCTGGCTACTTGTCTTGTGTTGCATTACGTTACTTTCACTAAGCATCCCAGTATTGCATTAATGGTTACACAGACTTGCTTGAAAATTATATTGTGGACTGCTGTAGCCTTACAGTACACTGATAAGGAGGTTGGTGAGGCAAATGGTTTTGGAATGTGTCCTGTTTAACATTACTTGCCGATTTCTGCTTGGTTCAGATGCTGTTGAACAAACTGCTCTAAAGGTTTGATTTGGCTGGAAAAACAAAAGTCTATTTAGGTCAAATCTAGAACGGCACCAGGAGCTAGTTGTGGAAGTGGATGCTGCTGGTACTTCCCTGCATATGAGTATTTAGACTAGGAGGACACAAAAGATGATTTTATTTTCTGATTAGTTTATGTGGTAGAAGTGGCAAACCAGTGCTTCGGTCCTGTTCACCCTGGGAATCTTGTATTCAGTTTTACTTCATTTTTACAGCTTTGCAGATAGTTTTGGGGATGTCAGCTTTAAATTTTGCAAGGGTCGTATCACTTGGGCAATTGAATTATTGTAAGAAACTACCCAGTATAATTATTTTAACTCCTATAGTATTTTTGATCTGTGTGGCTGCTTAGACTGGACCACTATTTGACTCACCTTCAAAATGAATTCTTCATCTATGATTCTATGATTTAATTTTTGCTGAATTCTAGATGTGTTCCCCTGTTTAGAAAAATAATTCAATTTACTTTTTGGAAAGCTCATTTCTATGGTACAGCTCATTGCTGAGTGGCTGACAAACACTTTACTCTTGAAGATGCTGCCATGAACTGAGGATGTGGTACGATATCTGTTTCAGAAGAAGGTTGCTGAGACACAGTAAAATAACACATCTGAGAATTTTGCAGGATCAGACTCCTATAGCCTGACTTTAAAAGTTCTTTTGTATTTCTTTATACAGTAAGGAATAGTTCTCACTGACTTCATTTGCAAAATGAAATTCAAATGTTTTAAATTTAAGAACTTTCTTTCCTTTCCTGCAATCCTTTACTTCATATCTTAATTGCCTTTTAATTTTTGCGGAAAATGAATTGGATGTCCCATAAAAATAGTCTCCTGCAGTTACATGATGATTCATTCCAGAGCATGTTTGCTCTGGTCCCTGAATGAGATGAGAATCCAATTGAAAAAATAGTGTATTATCACCTTGTTATAAATGACATTTGCATACAGATGGGGGTGAAAGAAGAATTAAGGTTGTTTAAGCAGCGTTATTTCTGATTATAAGCTTTTCTCCACTTTGTAGCTGTGCTAATTTTCCGTTGTGTTTGTTCGTTGCTTCCTGGTATTAAAATAAGGCAAACAAAAAAACCTCCCTACATTGTCAGTGAAGTGACACATAATAAAATTGCGTGGCATAGGGCCTTTACATTTATTGCCTACTCTTAAACAGTAAAATGACTAGGGATTGTCATTCTGTATGGTTCAAGTTAGGTGCAGTTTGCACAAGATGTGTGGTTGTTTGCGAGTAGGCTTTGCAAATGCCTTTAGACAGCAGAGGCATCCTCCTGATGTCTTTGACAAGCTCTGGGAGGAAATGTACTCTAGCAGGAATACTTTTCCTTCCCAAGTTCTCCATTTTCTGGTTCTGCCTTTACTACTTTACCCTTTCAGTCATAGTTTAGAATAGATTGTATCATTTTCCCAGTTCCCGTGTTCTTCCCTTCTCCTCACAGGATCTGATCACCTTGTTCTATTAAAGCTGTCTTTGAGGTTCCCATTGGTTGTGTTGCTTGTACTTTTTCAGTGACTCCCAGTTTCTCTACCTCAGCTCTTAATCTGCCATCTTCCATCTGACTTTCTAGTTCACTTTCTTTCCCAGGCAGTCCCAAAATTGACTGTTTTTCTGTCTGTCCCATTCTGACTCCCATTCTTTAACCATTGTTGTATATTTGGCACCCACATCTCTTGTTTTGTCGTCAAACCCAGTCCTGTGCCTCAATCTAGTGGGCTTAATCTGCTGATTAAACAACGGAAAATTTCTATTCTGAAAAATACCTTTTGGCAAATACCTCTGTTTCCATTTATCTCTACCCTTTTTGCTCTTCTTTCAGCTCTTTTTCAGGGAGTATACTTAAAATAGGCTTGTTACCTAGAAGCAAGATAGAAGAGGTATTTCTGTGGCGCAGAAGCACCCTTCTGTTCCCTTTATTTACTTACCTCAGAGTGACGGGGGTGGGGGAGGACCTTCCTCTTGGGTTAAACCTGATGGACATAGCACATGTACTTGTTCAGTCTCGTTTTCATCAAATTTCTTGGTCATGCTTTTATAGATTCCTTGTCCTTCAGTCCAAATTCAGCTTAAATCTTTCCTGTTTAGTTTAAAGGTTTAGTGAATAATCTTATGCCAATTTTTATTAACAAATTGAGTCGCAAGTCTGGAAAGCTGTGGAAGAAATGATACTTTTGTTGTAAGGGTGTTGAGTTTCTAGTGCATAACTTCAGAGACCACAAATATTAGCTTGTTAGTAAGATACTAAATTATTCTATAATAGTCTGTACTAAGGGATTTTTTTAATAAGTTCTTTTAATAATAAGTAATAAGTTTTTTTAATAATTCTCTGCATTTTTAGCAAATTTTGTTTCAGATTAACTTTAGTCCCAACAAAAAGTTTTTACTGACTTTCAGGCTGAGGGCACTTGTAGTACTTTTCAGCTTTTACTTGTAAACAAAACAAAAATAGACTTCCCAGTCCTTATGACTGCTGATGATCTCATAGCAGGCCAAAGCTAACTTCAGTTGAATTTCTGATATGTTTAGCTCGTCAGTTGATTTCTTTTCCTTAGGAGTTCTGAACGATGTGATGAGACAAAGCCTAGGTGATGGTTGGGGTCTACACTCCAGCATCACTTCCACAGTTAAAATTACCAGATTTACTAATTTGTACGATGGTCTTTAACCTTCTTCCTTTGATCTGTGGAAAGGAAATCTTAAGTTATTACAGTTTAGATGCTATGTTGAGTGTCAAAAGCTGTTTTTTAAAATCATTGTTGATTTTGTCATAATGTGGAAAGGATAAAGGGTGTATCTGTTTCTGTTGCCCCTTTAGGATACTAGGAGTTTATGTAGCCATAGAGAAGTATACATAGCCAACATATCTCTTTGAAGAGGAAAGCAATGCTAAATTGTGAAGTTGCACACACTTTATAAGCTTTCAGAATCGAATATTAAGAGCATGATACTATTTCAAGGTGTTATCATCAAAAGAAGTAGTGCATCTTGAAATGGAGAATCATGAGAAGATAAGAAGAAAATGTGAAATACGAGAAAAAATTAGGTATCAGGTGAAAAAAAAAAATAAAAATACCTTGTTACAAGTAGCTTGATAAGGACTGACATCTATGTGTATTTTCCCATCAGAAAATAGAATTTTCTTGACGTCTAAACCCTCCTTGGCAGAAGGTTACTTTTCCATTGGGGAAAATCAGATATTTCCTGCTGCTGTGGTTTTTTTCTTGGGTTGGTTTGTTGGGGTTTTTTGTTGTTGTTGTTCATTCTGAATCTCTGACTATGACATACCTAATGGGAGCTATGGTCACATTTTCCTGTATTTTCTTTCTTTCTTTTGGGCACTGCACTATGCTAGATATGTTATGGAGGAGTAATCCTGGTCTCTCCTCCAAAATAACCTGGCTTGAAAAATAGCGGGAATTTCTTCGAAATACACATTGAGAGATTTTTTGCCTAGTATTTCCATTTTAGAACAGACACTAGAATTTTGTATGGGATGGAAGTTTTGCTTTTCAATTTTCTCTTGTCAAAAGCTTGTATCTGTGACTGAGGAGACTCAAAACTAGTGATAAATTTTGATAACCTTAGAATTAAATAGTGTATCCAGAAGTGTGAAGCTGATGCAGGAGTAACAGAATTTTCACCAGAAATCGGTTTTCATTACGAATAGTAGCAGCTGGGGGTGCTATTTGCTGTGGGATTTGGTAGTATTCTTTCCAAATAGTTTTCTTGGAGTCTTTCCTAGACATACTCTTACGAATGAGTTGAATATTTACCAGCCATTTTAACTGCTAGAGCTGAACCTTTAGTAAGATACTGGTGTGGAAAGGTGGTGGAACTGTAACTGCTGTACTCTTCATCAGTGTTGTGGTTCCTGAGGGGATTCTTCATGTTGTTCAGTGATTGCTATTCTCTGATTTTTCCTGAATTGTATTCTCTTATTGATTAAATGCAGTGTTTTTCCCAAATGTTCTCCAGTTTGTCAGTGACTTGCATAATTTCAGTCACACACAAGCACTGTCCAGGCATGTAGCACTAAGCTGACCCTTTGTAATGCTAGGTTAGACTGTGTTTTTTGGAGTTGCATATTGGTTTGGGTAGTATTTTTCCCTGTATATTTTAATTATGTAGAAGAAAACTTGAAGCTTATGAGATTATTTGATACTATGGTATGGTGGTTAGTTGAATACTTAAGGATAAAATGAATTAATAGAAATCGTTATATTGGAGACCATTCTAGTTTAAAAAAAAATAAAAATAGGAAGGGACCAATAAGTAATCGATTACTGAATTGCCTAATTTGCTAATTACTGAAATAATGATTTGCATTTTATACTTGAATTTGCTGAATATCACAGCTTAAATATTTGGGTTTGGATTATCACTGTAACTGACATATGAACTCAAGGCAAGTTTGCTTTTGCATATTAAACTGATGAATGAATTTAATAATTCAGAATTACTAAATTCACGTGCTTCTAAAATGAAAGATATTACAGATTAAAACAGCCATTTTCTTGGTGGTCCACTGATCACAAACTCAATGTATTAAATGTCTTTCCAGTCTCATTGATATCTTTTTGATTCTCATAGAAAAGAGAATTTGCAGGAATCCTTGAGTGCAAGCCTTCTCTTTCTGCTGTTGAATAGAAACTGAAGTACTGCATTTAAAGAAATTATGACAACGGGACTGCACTTCCTGTGTGGTTTAACACTCTTCTTGTGAAATTGAGGTAGAATGGGAGTATAGCGTAACACTTACCCAAAAATTCATCTTCATATAGCACATTGGGTTCCAGTGTTCTGGAATGTCGTATTGCCATTGAGTGTAGCTCTAGTAAATCTTTGTAGCTCTAATACCATCTTTGTACGTGATACTGATTTCATATTGATGAGTATACCTTCTTTCTTTGAAAGTGTCTGATATAGTCTGTTGCCCTTCTGAATTATGTAGTAAGTGTGATGAAGAGTTAGGCTTATAAAAGCTCTGGTGCCTAGGAATAGAGGGCAGTAGAAATTTGTTCAAGTGGACCTTTGAATCCTTACTGTGGGCAAGATGGAGAACAGTTAGTGGTTGTGTACTGGTAAGTTGTTGCAGTCTCCTTAAAACAATGCTATTTTCTTACTTCTGGGGTGGAAATCAGGAGAATGGAGGACAGAACTGCCACAGGCTCTTCATTCTACCCATCAGTTCCACTGTCTCCTCACTTATGTTTTCTTTGTGTCTTTGTGCCACCAGGTCCTCATCACTGCTATGCCATTACAGGCCACTGCTCTTTATGCTTCCCTTAGCAAAATTTCTTTTCTGCTCACTTCCCAGCCTGTCCCCAGTGCTTGGTCATCTTCTTTTCTCCCCTCGCCTTTCACTGAGGAGAGAAAGTTTCCCGTTTTGTTAAGTTCCCTGTCTTAAGAAATCCTTGCTGTCATATACCTGGATAATAACAGCACCACAGCATCCTCTAGTGGCTCGCTTGGTTTGCTGAACTTCTGGCAAATCGTAAGTAGGGCTCTTCAGGTAGACTTTTAAGGGAAAAGCTTTGCTGCCGACTGACAGCAAGCCACTGAATTGTCTCTTGAAGATGTCTGCAAGTACCAGCTATGCACAAAATGCAGCTAAGGACTTTTCAGTCTCTGTAACACCACATGCTAAACTATGGTTAAGTACAAGTGTTGACTTCCTTGCTGTTCTTTCTAAATGGAAGCAGTCTTTGTGTCCTGCCTTCATTATTTTTTCAGAACTGCTTTGTCTGGAGATACCAAGGAATTACTGCATCAAGTGTTTTCTATCAAAAAATTAATTCTGTTTTTTAAAAATAACTTCTACTGTGACCTTTCTCAACGGATGGGGATTACTTTATAAACTGGTATGTAATCCTATAGCTCTTTCACTTAAGAGCTTTATATTCTGATCTTTAAAAAAAAATAATTGAAAAGCTGAAGGTATTCCTTCTTAATGCTTTTTTTTCCTGATTAAAATGACTCAAGGTGTTCTCTACCACCTCTACTGTTTTTGCTATAATGTTGTTAACTTCTGTGGTAGGTAAGTAGTACCTACACAGAGAAAGGTGTAGTCGAAGGTGCCAATGGTTCTAATTAGAAGGGTGTTCAGCTGTCTGTTAAAATAGTGCATGTACACCGTAAGAGCTTAGGATACAAAATAGCAAGGTAGGTGTAAACTGATTTTCTGCTTGCATTTCAAGAATATGTTATTTACAAAATCAAGATTTTAAAGTTTGGCAAATACTATGCCACAAACAGTGCCATTACATAGTGGCAGATTTGTGACAAAATACGAGTGGTAGCAGCAGAGACTTCTGGTATGATTTCTTCCATCTTTAACAACAAAAGGCTGTCTGTGTTTGTAAATTTAATAAAAGTTACTTTCTTTAACAGGCTGGACTAATTGAAGCCAATGGAGAGCTTAAGGTGTTTATAGACCAAAACCTAAGTCCTGGAAAAGGTAAGAACACAATTTTTAGTAAGACTCTCCATTTCTTGATTTTTAGTTGTTATGCTTATTACTGGCTTTAAACTGCTTTCTTAGGATAGTTTTTGTAAAGCTTTTCTTAAGTTATATCTTACATAATCAGCAAGCAAACTGTAGATTTTCTCTAAACTGCATTTTGTCTCTAAACTGCATGTGAAGTTCAGCGGTGGTTTGTCATCCCATATGTGATCTTCTCGTTAGTGTAGCTTGTGTTTAAGTATAAAGGCCCAGATGGTCTAAAACATCTTTTGGGGCACGATGTTTTAGCAAATGGGAAAAATGCAGGAGTGTAGCAGTTTAAAATGGGTTATGACCGTTTTTATGATAGTGCATCCACACTAGTGCATGCCTATCTGAAATAATACTTTGAACAGAACTGTTTTGGACTTGCAGATAGTGGCTGTACATATATGATAATGTAATGTAATCAAGCAATTTAATAAAATGCACGCTATAAACTTGAATTTTATATGTAAGGTCAAAAACGAAGAGTATCTAAATATTTGGGGAGTTATGTGCTGCACTTTACAGTTAGCATAGTTGGGGGGGGAAACAGAAGCTTACAGTTGCCATCACAGAAACACGGTGGGATGACTTGCCCAACTGGAGTGCTGCAATGGATGGCTATAAACTCCTCAGAAGGCATAGGCAAGGAGGGAGAGGCAGTGGGGTAGCCCTGTATATTAGGGAATGTTTTGACTGTTTAGAGCTTTATGGTGATGATAGGGTTGAGTGTTTATGGGTAAAAATCAGGGGGAAGGCCAGTAAAGCAGATACGATGGTGGGAGTCTGTTATAGACCACCCAACCAGGATGAAGAGGCAGACGAAATATTCTATAAGCAGCTGGGAAAAGTCTCACGATTGCTCGCCCTTGTTCTCATGGGAGACTTCAACTTACCAGATGTCTGCTGGAAATACAATACAGCAGCGAGGAAACAGTCTAGGAGGTTCCTGGAGTTTGTGGAAGATAACTTCCTGATACAGCTAGTGAGTGAGCCAACTAGGGAAGATGCCCCACTGGACCTGCTGTTTGTGGACAGAGAAGGACTTGTGGGTGGTGTGATGGTTGGAGGCTGTCTTGGGCATAGCGATCATGAAATGATCAATTCTTGGAGAAGTAAGGAGGGGGGTCAGCAGAACTGCTACCTTGGACTTCCAGAGGGCAGACTTTGGCCTGTTTAGGAGACTGGTTGACAGAGTCCCTTGGGAGGCAGTCCTGAAGGGCAAAGGAGTCCAGGAAGGCTGGACATTCTTCAAGAAGCAAATCTTAAAGGCGCAGGAGCAGGCTGTCCCCGTGTGCCGAAAGATGAGCTGGTGGTGAATAAGACCAGCCTGGCTGAACAGAGGGCTTTGGCTGGAACTCAGGAAAAAAAGGAGAGTTTATGACCTTTGGAAGATGGGGCAGGCAACTCAGGAGGACTACAAAGATGTTGTGAGGTTATGCAGGGAGAAAATTAGAAGGGCCAAAGCCCAACTAGAACTTAATCTGGCTACTGCCATAAAAGACAATAAAAAATGTCGCTATAAATACATCATCAACAAAAGGAGAAAGGAGGGCTAAGGAGAATTTCCATCCTATATTGGATGCAGGGGGAAACATAGGACAAAGCATGAGGATAAGGCTGAGGTACTTAATGCCTTCTTTGCCTCAGTCTTTCATAGTGAGACCAGTTGTTGTCTGGCCTCCTGAGCTGGAAGACAGGGACAGGGAGCAGAATGAAGCCCCCATAATCCAAGGGGAAATGGTTAGCGACCTGCTACACCACTTAGACACACACACGTCTATGGGGCAGGATGGGATCCACCCAAGGCTACTGAGGGAGCTGGCGGAAGTGCTCACCAAGCCACTTTCCATCCTTTATCAGCAGTCCTGGCTAACCAGGGAGGTCCCAGTTGACTGAAAGTTAGCAAATTTGATGCCCATCTACAAGAAGGGCCGAAAGGAGGATCCGAGGAACTACAGACCTGTCAGTCTGACCTCAGTGCTGGGAAAGGTTATGGAGCAGATCATCTTGAGTGCCATCACGTGGCACGTACAGGACAACCAGGTGATCAGGCCTAGTCAGCATGGGTTTATGAAAGGCAGGTCCTGCTTGACTAACCTGATCTCCTTCTATGGCAAGGTGACCTGCCTAGTGGATGAGGGAAAGGCTGTGGATGTGGTCTACCTAGTCTTTAGTAAAGCCTTTGACAGCTTTTCACAGCATTCTTCTGGAGAAGCTGGCTGCTCATGGCTTGGACGGGCGTACTCTTCGCTGGGCAAAAAAATGGCTGGATGGCTGGGGCCAAAGAGTTGTGGTGAATGGAGTTAAATCCAGTTGGTAGCCGGTCACGAGCAATGTTTCCCAGGGCTCAGTATTGGAGCCGGTCTGGTTCAATATCTTTATCAATGATCTGGATGAGGGGATTGAGTGCTCCCTAAATACGTTTGCAGACGATACCAAGTTGGGTGGGAGTGTTGATCTGCTCGAGGATAGGGAGGTCCACAGAGGGATCTGGGCAGGCTGGATCGATGGGCTGAGGCCAGTTGTATGAGGTTCAACAAGGCCAAGTGCCGGGTCCTGCACTTGGGTCACAACAACCCCAGGCAACGCTACAGGCTTGGGGAAGAGTGGCTGGAAAGCTGCCCAGAGGAAAAGGCCCTGGGGGTGCTGGCTGACAGCCGGCTGAACATGAGCCAGCAGTGTGCCCAGGCAGCCAAGAAGGCCAACGGCATCCTGGCCTGTATCAGAAATAGTGTGGCCAGCAGGAGTAGGGAGGTGATCGTGCCCCTGTACTCGGCACTAGTGAGACCGCACCTCGAATCCTGTGTTCCGTTTTGGGCCCCTCACTACAAGAAAGACATTGAGGTGCTGGAGCGTGTCCAGAGAAGGGCAACGAAGCTGGTGAAGGGCCTGGAGCACAAGTCTTACGAGGAGTGGATGAGGGAACTGGGACTGTTTTAGTCTGGAGAAGAGGAGGCTGAGGGGAGACCTTATCACTTCCTACAACTGAAAGGTTGTAGTGAGGTGGGTGTCGGTCTCTTCTGCCAAGTAGCTAGCAATAGGATGAGAGGAAATGGCCTCAAGTTGCACCAGGGGAGGTTTAGATTGGACATTAGGAAAAATTTCTTCACTGAAGGGGTTGTCAGCAGGCTGCCCAGGGAAGTGGTTGAGTCACCATCCCTGGAAGTATTTAAAAGATGTGTAGATGTGGCGCTTAGGGACATGGCTTAGTGGTGGACTTGGCAGTGTTTGGTTTACGGTTGGACTTAATGATCTTAAAGGTCTTTTCCAACGTAAATGATTCTATGAGTTCCAGTTGCCTGCAGTTCTGGACAGCTATGTCATATAACCTCTTCTGTAAATCGATTATGCTGTATCTGAAAATTAGATTTTTGTCCTCTGAATTCTTAGGGGAAGGCTGTTTCCATAGTGAGACTGTAGAACTTTTCTCTGACTTCCAGTTAAGTGTATTCTTGCCAGTTTATGCATTTTGCTGGTGGCAGTGTTATTTTTCAGCTTAATAGTTTTCTGCAGTGTGTTTACCTACTCTTTATAAATAACAATTGTGTATCTTAACAGTCTTTGGCTAGTTGGCCTGTCAAACTATTGTTTCCTAGATTCCTTAGCAGATGAACTCTTTGTCCTCTGGATTTTCCTTATTGTCATTGTTTGAGCCTGTTTGTTTGCTTTTCATCATTGCAGGTGACCAAAATAGTCTATATGACTCCAAGTGAAGCTTCAGTCATATTTGTATGGAGGTATCAGTAATTTTTCTGTGCAATGTCATGTTTGGTTCACAGCCATCTCACAATAGATTTTAGTGAAATGGCCATTTTCGTTTGTTGTTGCTTCCAAATGATGATAGTCTGGTTTATTCTTTTGTGTGCCAGATGGTGTGCTTTGATAGGCTGTACTAAGTAGGGTAAAATTTATTAGAACAGTCACCTACTACTTCTTGTCTGATGCTGTCATAAACCTCACTGTTGACAAATCTATTGATTTATGCATTGTTGGTTTATGCTAGTACTTGTAAATGTCAGATTAACCTGTAGTCCAGTTCAGGTGACCTCCATTCTAGTCTGTTATATACCAGTTCAGGAAACTCCTTTAAGCATTTATTTTCACAACTTGCAGAATTTCTAATTTCTGTCACTACCAATTTAACTAACAGTTTTTCTATGTACATGAAGTATTTTATTGGAATCTCAATAGGCTCTCTCTTTGACATTCCCTTGTCTAAAATATACATCACCACATTACCATCCCTGGAGGTATTTAAAAGACGTGTAGATGAGGCACTTAGGGACATGGTTTAGTAGGCATGGTGGTGTTGAGTTGATGGTTGGACTCGATGATTTTAGAGGTCTTTCCCAACCTTAATGATTCTATGATTCTATTCTATGATTCTACATTGCTTTCCAAAAGGGGGCTGTCTGACTGATCTGCCATTATCTGCTTTTGATGGAGAAGGCACTAAGGGTTGAATAACTGACACTTATTAACTGGTCCACATGTATATTTGTAAACACAGTCACAAACCCCTGACCAAAAAAAGTGTGCAGGTAAATTACCTGATCCTTAACAGCCATACCATTTCCCTACCCGCTATGGGCAGTAAAACTGATGTTTTTGTCAGGGCAGACACTTACAGGGACATTTTACACCCATGTAGGCGTCTGTGTCTAGACCCTGTTACAGTCAGTGGAGAGCTAGTCAAAACAGACAGTGCAGTCTAGACAGCAAAAATTGGAAATGTGAATCTTCCATTATTACATAATTCTTAAAGTAGAACTGGGCAAAATAGAGACTATTTCATTGCTTGTAGAATTTCTAAAATAAATTCAAGTGATTAAATGGTTTATTACAGACTTGCAGCTCCTCCGGTTTGAGAGTTGAGCTCTATTGTCCATGTATACCACCATGAATAATACAAGCAAACTAAGCTATCCTTAGTTAATTTCTGCACCTCGTTGCTTTTCAGGGAGTTTTGTAAAGTTAATGGACAGCAACTAATTCTTAGTATTGAGAAGAAACAACTGTTTCTCTTGGCTTGATTGTTTTATGTTTCTGGCCTCTGACTTGTCTGTGTTTTATATGCAGGCTCTGTAGTCTTAATCAGAGCTTAAAATAACAAATATTTTGTCGCTAAAGTATTCAGATATGTATCAGAATTTATTAACTAAAGTAGTACTTATTTTCTGTTGCCACTTTTTTATAATTTTTAGGTTTTTTGTGTAGTCTTTAAGTGTTGGAATTTTAAATGTAACTGATATACACAAAAGTACAATGTGCTTTCTAAAAGTAGCTGTCTACATTGCATGCCATTATATCAAAAAGTCCAGTCCTCTACTGTCTTGCTAAGTTTGTGCAAAATTTCTCTTAATTTCACAATGTGGAGGATTCAGTCCACGGCAATAGGTAAAAACCAGGGTAGCAGAAGTGTATCTGGTGTACTTCTTAGGATGAATTGAAGGAGGTCAGGAAAGAATCTTTCTATTCTTCTCTGGTGGTCATCATTAAAAGTATTTTTGGTTTTTTGTTTGTTTGTTTTTTCTTCCCCTTCAAATTTGTATTTCTTAAAAGGAGAGAGTCTTTTCTGGAAATTGCAAGTCAGTCACAAGGGGACTTCGGGAATACATTGCATTATTGATACAGGATCAAATCTCCCTACTGTGTCAGATGCCTAGCCCAATCTGCTGCCCCCAACAACAGTAGTAGGGCAGGCTCTTCAGGGAGAATGCAAGAGCCTGGCTACTTTTTGAAGTTCATTCCCTTTACGCTCTTGCAGCATTCAAGGTCATTGGATAAGTAATATCAGCAGGTGCATTCCAGCATCTTTTCAGAAAAGTCTGACTTTGAGAGACTCAGCAAATTAAGAATGTAACCTCAACAAGAAACTTATGACTTGCTTCAGTTTCCACATGTTGCCAGCTAGATGTGAAAGGAGGAGGAGCTCAGCTGTCAGAGAAATAAAGGCTTTACGGGTGTGGTAGAGGATAAAAAATGACTTGTCCACTGTGTCATAAAGACATGCTTGCAAAAACACGGTTTGGGAGAAAGAAAGCAGAATATTTTTCTTGAAATGGTTCTGTAACTCTTCATCGAAGGTCTATAAGGTAAATACGGGACTAAGTGGGAGGTATATGAATCAACTATGAAAAATAAGCAAAGATTGACTTTTCTGGCCAAAACAGGTTATTATGCAACAGTTCTTACAGCTTAAACAGCTTTTGCTTCACAGAGTAGCCTGTGAATGGACTTCTGTAAATTTTTAATCTGCAATGGCAGAAATCTGAGAACTGTGAATAGGTTATTTTTAGGCTGAGTTTTGTTAGGATGTGTAGCTGTTGTTTCTTAGATGAATGATGAAAAGGGGATATCACTCATTTTGCTATGCTGAAGTGTTATGCTGCAAACCTCTTGCTCAAAAAGTCCTAAAGCTGTAGAATCTGGGAGAGAGGGCGTATGTTAAATTATGTCTGTATGCAAGTCCTGTTCTTACATTCATTCCTCGGTTATCCACTAATATCCACTGTCAGAAACAGGTTACCAACCTGGACAGACTTTTTACTTCAGCTAGTGCGGACATGTTTCAGTCTAATTCATTTTGGAGAGACTGGTCTCAACCGTGAACTGCAGATTAGGGTTTTTTGTTTTTAAAGCAGAGACTGACTTTATTTGTTTTAAGAGGCGAAAATAGTAAAAAGAAAAAAAAAATTATTTAGTTTATAATGCATGTAATTTTCAGTAAATTGGTCATGGACATAAAATATCATTCTAGAAATGCTGTAAAAAAGTCTTTCTTCAAAAATACCTTTAGTGTGGAATAAGAGGGTATCAGTCTTCATATGTGGTAGAAATGAGCTGGAAACTTGTGCTTCCTTCAGTGCTTGTGCAACCTCCAGAAGAGGTTGGGTATAAATTGATCTGTGTTCTCTGATACTCCTGTGTATTTCCATTACTGGAGTGTAACCCCATTTAGCCCTGAAAAAACAGCATTCCATGGAGCTGCTCAAGCAAGGTGCAAGTTTTCCCTTGTATTAAGATGACAGCATTAGCTCTGCTCACCACAGGAGGATTTTCTCTCTGCCTATGTCTGTTCCTTCACCACTGAGAATTGATTCTTGAAGGCTAATTCTTAAAGTTGAATCTTGGGAAAGTATCAGTGGAGCGATACACTAGTTATATCAACCCCTGTTTGATCTAAGGCCATATTGATTCCCAGATCTTACAAAGGTTTCAGAAAATGTACTATCTAATTAGTTTTTCTTCTTCATGGAAATGCATATGTTTGGGATAAATTTGTTTATTATTTGAGTATTGCCAGTCCTTGGATGAGGCAACTTAGGTAATGCAGGTTTTCAGAATGTTTGGCTCCGGAGTGGTGCTGTTGAAAAGCTCTAACTTCTCCTGGAATGACATGAGTTATGACATTCACATCTTAGTGCAGCTTTCCTGTTAAGTGCAAGGTCTGCTGAATTTGTAGTCTGGTAGGGTTTAAGTGGCACAAATCCCCAGATTTGGTCTAGAGTGGTGTGGTTTGACACAGATATGACTGTGAAAGGTTTGCTGTACTTGGAAACCAGGAAGATGGTTTTCTGGTATAACCCTGTTCAGGAGAGAAGCAGCAATGTAATGTGCAGAGAGTGTCTGAGAAGGGAGGTTTTTGTTTCAGGAAATCCGGAGCAATGGCTTTGCTAGTGACTGCTAGTGAGTTAACATGCGCAGCTTAAGGTAGCTGTATATTCAGATGTTCTCTCGCTGATGAACTCTAATAAAGCCACTTGGTTTTATATCTGCTGCTTGTTCTGTGCTGTTTTATTTACTGTCAGCTTCAATTGTGACCTTTTGGAGGAATGCTAAATCCCATTGGAATCAGTTGCAAGTTTCCTTGGCTCATTCCAAAATATCCAATTGCATTTTTTTTCCCTACAGCTTCAATTGCTGAGAACATCATTACACAGGGCCCTTTCCTTTGCTTGTTACCCTATATTTAGGAATGGGTTTTGCAGAAATTGTGCCTAAATTAATCCCAGTAAACCCTCAAATTATTATCAGAAGCAACGTTTATAAAAATTTCAAAGGTCAAGTGAAGAAAAGCTGGAAAGGCATCCAAAGTATGATTTATAGCTCTATCCCTTTTCTGGCAATAATAAAAAGGATTCTGGGGGTGCTGGTCAACAGCAGGCTCAATATGAGTCAGCAGTGTGCCCTGGCAGCCAAGAGGGCAAACGCATCCTGGGGTGCATCAAACACAGCATAACCAGCCTGTCAAAAGAGGTGATTATCCTGCTGTATTCAGCATTGGTGCAGCCTCACCTTGACTACTGTGTGCAGTTCTGGGCCTCACAATTTAAGAAGGATGTAAAGGTCCTTGAATGTGTCCAGAGGAGGGCAACAAAGCTGGTGAAAGGGCTGGAAGGAATGTCCTATGAGGAGAGGCTAAGGACTTTGGGTTTGTCTAGTTTGGAGAAAAGGAGGCTGAGGGACGACCTCCTTGCTCTCTACAGCTTCCTGAGTAGGGGAAGTGGAGAGGGAGGTGCTGATCTCTTCTCCCTGTGATCCAGTGACAGGACATGTGGGAATGGCTCAAAGCTGTGCCAGGGGAGGTTCAGACTGGACATTAGGAAGCATTTCTTTACCGACAGGGTAGTCAAGCACTGGAACAGGCTTCCTAGAGAGGTGGTCGATGCCCCAAGCCTGTCATTGTTTAAGAGGCATTTGGACAATGCCCTTAATAACATGCTTTAACTTTTGGTGAGCCCTGAGGTGGTCAGGCAGTTGGACTAGATGATCATTGTAGGTCCATTCCAACTGAAAATATTCTATTCTATTCTATTTGATTCTATTCTAAATTGCTTTAACCAAGACAGAATAAGAGAGTGGTTTAATTGTGGAATAAAATTCCAAAGTGACTTGATTGTAATTGTTTGCTTCTTGCATACCTTAGTTACAAGGCAAGGATAATCTCATTTGGATATTTTAATCGTTATTTTAGTTAGCTTCCATTCTGGGATTAAAAAAAAGAAAATTAATTTTTGTTAATTCCTGGCTTTGTTTTGGATATCCACCCGGCTAATTGCTTAAACCTGAAATTGCTAAAATTCACCCTGTACATAGACTTTGAGTGATAATTATCATCAGAATTCATTTTGAGGGTTAGAAAATACATAGGGGTTGGAAGGATGGAAAGAATTTTTAGTAGGTGCTGAACTAGTAAAACTTCCTCATGAGTTTGTGTCTTCTGAAAGTTATTTGGCAATGAATTTTAGAGACTTAAAAATTTTGCTGTTCCAGGAGGTTGCATTTTGAAGAAAACTGCTACATTCTTGTCCTTGCTATATTCAGATTAGTGTTGATATTTAAGTATTAAATAGAACACTGTTCAATTCTAATCCTGCCCCTTGCTTGTGGAGAAATTTGGGTGAAAGAAATTAGCTGCTTCAGTTGAGTGCAAGGGAAAAGATAACCAATGGTAGTTAATGTTGTATTGAAATTAAAGCTCTTAAATTATTTTAAAAATTACTCAGAAAGAAAATTTGGATCTTCTGTCATGCCAGTAGGGGGCATTATTAGTATGTAACCAGAAAATACTTGTAAAAGATGTCTTTAGCTCCTTTCACCTCTTACTTTAAAATAAGGTTTCACATTTTGGGGGCATAAAGAACTTTACTTTTTCATTTCAGATTTGGTAATTGCAAAAAACTGAAGTCAAATATGTAAATTTTTAAGGTGTATTTAGACTCTTACATTTCAACACTGCCTAACTGCCTATTTATATGACAAGAAACTTTTGCAATATAATGTTATTGTTAATTTTATTTGCAAGATCAAACTCTCCCTGATTTTTGGCAGTGACTGGAATTGTTCCTCTGGAACAGAAGTAGAGAGCTATTTCAGAGCCCGTGATTCATGCTTTAGCAAACAGATACATGCCTGAACATTGGTTATAAAATGCCTGTATATTATTGCAGCTGAGGTAAATCCAAACAATTATTATTATCTAAAGTCAAGCTCAGGAAATAAAACTGTTGCTGCAAATAGGAACGATATTTTGAAAAGTCTAAAAAGACTCTTAAAAAGTCTAAAGGTAGACCACACAGTTTATTTCAACACAGACTTGGAAAGACTGGTTTGTAATAGCTAAAGTATTACTAGTCATATCTAAGGATGATGAGAATCACCTAGAAGTCTGAGTTGATGTAAGAAATTACTTAAGCACTTAGTAGTACAACACACTGGAGAAGATCGATGTCTTTGTAAAAGTGCTCAGAATTGCTGTGTAAGCATGTTTGTTGTCTTAACAGGATGGTGTGACTTGTTCTATAAGCAGAGGTATTTTTACTTGACTTGGCACACAACTAGACACAATCATCTGTGGGCTGTCAAAGCTTATGGTAGGTTGATACCCTCAAAAAGAGTTCAATGTTTTCTGAAAACTAGCATATAACTAACTAATCATAAAATATCTATGGTGTTTGCGAGAGAGACATTAAAAACTGCAACTTCACAGGAGTGACATCTGAGGAATCAGCTCCTAGGATATAATTGTCACCTCTGTCTTCTTTCCCAAATCTTCTAAGTACACCTTTTATACATATTCTGTATGTATATATAATCTAATAATCTAAAACTTGTCAAGTTGATGCTTTTGTGGTAAGGAATGATCTTCTTTGAAGGTGATATGGACTGGATAAAAGGCACTTGAAATGTCACCTTTAACTGATGTTTTTTTGCTAGCTGTGTCTTCAAGACTCCTCTTGCACTTGGAAAAAAGCAGCGGTTCAGGCTCATTGTTTTAGGGTAGATTTTGTAAAGCAAAATGCATAGAAAATACTGTAAAGATTCCTTGAGGGAACTGCTTGGCATTTGGTTTCCATTTCACCTGTATCTAGTGTTGGGGTTGAATGAGATTGTTGTCAAGCATTGCGTTGGTCACTGTATTGAGACAGGTTAATGGGTTTGAGACTTTAGTACACTGTTTCCTGCTGTCATGATGCTTTGAGGAAGAGAAAGATGTGGAAGCCTACCCCATTAATTCATACAGAAAACTTTTCTTGTTACGATGTTGATATGATACCTTGTTGTTCCAGGAAGTTTCTTTTAGATGTTTCTTTTGTTACCTCTTGTTCAGTGGTAGTTGTGTAGATAGGTTGAAGACTTCCTTCAACTCATTTGGTTGTGTCCTGACTGCCTTACCAGCTTTCTGTAGCTCTGAAATTCTCACTTTCTGTGCATTATTTCCCATCTTGACTATAGATGTCATTCTGAGCTCTGCTTCACTGCTGTCCAAAACAGGATTCATTCTCATCTCTGTCTCAGCTTCAGAGTTTGAATGTGTTTGAGCTGTGTGAAGATTTGGAGCCTTCTAGAGATTCTTCCACTCTTTAGTCAGCTTTTTGGGTTTCATTATTCGGAGTCTTCAAAGGCACATCTTTACTATTATTTCTATGTACTAGACTGTCGTGCTGAGTAATAAACTTAGGTTTTTCCTAAAATCTGCCTTCCTTATCTTTCAGTCTCCATGATGAGCTTCCCATGAGGAAATAGAATAGAATAGAATATTTTCGGTTGGAAGCTCATGGGAGGTCTCCCATACCTCTTTAAAAAAAAAAACCAAAACCCCACAAAACAAACTTAGGTTTTTGTTAGATTTCTATTGCTTGGTAATGCCTTGAGGAAGAGAACCTGTAGCCTGGTCACTGGGCAATTTTTGTTGAAGCCTTGGAGTTGGAGTTAGCTGTGGAAGTTTCTGTGGTAGTAGAGAAGCCAAGTAAAAGTGGGCAACTGAAACTTTAAAGTGCATGGGATAAATTACTCTAAGGCATATTGCTGTCAGTTTTATTGACAACAGCCCAAACAGATAGAATGGTACTTCTGATTAATGAAAGATGTTTTCAAGTAGCTCATCTTTGTAATTCTTGCATCTTACTTTTTTTTTTTCCATAATGGAAATAAATGCACTGCTTTGAATAGAATCCAAGGGAAGAGTTAGAAAGCTTCTGTAAAATCCGCAGTTATGAATGATTTCAAACTGTGGTTTTGCTTTCTCTTTGCAGGAGATGCATATGCGTTGCTCTTACTTTACTAGGGAGGAGGGTGCTACTAAAAACATACTGAGCTGTCAACTACATGGCTGAACTAGCCACATGCAACTTTCTTGAATAGGGTAGTGGCAAATAAGAAATAGTTGAAGATGGTATGAAGACAAGTGGAGGCCATGACTAAAGATCAGTGAGTCTACCGTAAGGTCTCCTAGAACACTATAGCGTGTGTGTAATAAGGCCCATGACTTGCAGAGACCCTGAGAGGAATCTGTCATCTCATAACCCAGAGCCTTCCGATTGAAAAAAGAACCTTTGCAAAAAATGAGGTGGACTTAAACTACTTTACATTCCTGTAAGAGACCCTGCTCACTTTTTGATTCCAATCTTGATAATTTTTCAGATAATTTTCTACAGAGACCAACTTGGGTTTGGGGGTGACACACTGGAAAGAGAGGGGCAGATTGTGCACTTAGGAATAGTTTGCTTTTTGTTGTTCAGAGTTTTGTTTATTCTAAGCAGTTGGCTTGATAGACAGGTTTGGAGCTGGAATTAGCTTTATCTGTATTTGCTTTTCAAAATGGTTACAGTATGGAATTTCGTTAGTGATAATTCGTTGATGTCGAATTCCCTCTCCTTCTCTTCCTATCTCTTTTGTTACCAAAAAGAAGAAAAAAATCACATTCAGAAGACTGCCAAAACTGAATCTACAACATTTTCCAGATAATTCTCATAGTTTTCATGTAATCTTCTATCAGTCGTTTGCATCTTAAGCAGTACAGGTACTCTGGCTTTATATAAACTCTATTCCTATTAACTTTTTTTAGAATTCCTGAAATGAGGAATGTAATGTTCCAGATGGCACCTGGCATTCTCAGAAGTGACATTCGCAATGGAATCTAGTGTCTGTGTCACTTACTTAAATCTTATTGTTCATGAAAGTCTCACTGGTCTCTTTTGGTCTCCCAAAAGTGACCCGTTGGGCTCTTCAAGTGATATTCTCTTAGTTACGGGTTTTATCAGGTAATTGATAGTAATACCATCTGTCCGAGAGCGTAAGTCATATTTGACTTGTATTGAGACTGGCTTAATAATATTGCTGTTTTTGAGTTGTGTAGCTGTTCAGCTAGATTCCAACTGCTCTGTTAAAACCATCAATTTCAAAGCTTATGTAATTCAGTAAAAGTTTGTAGAGTTCGTAAGAGTGTTTATACTGCAAAATGTAATCTGCAGGGGTAATTTTCTTCAGACATTTCTTAAAATAACCCTTTAACCTTCAATCACGTAGAGTATTTACTTACAAAGTGGTCTGCTGGACAGAGTTTGATTGAGACTGTTGCAGGAGATGGTAGGAATTACTTTGCATTCTGGCAAACCACCCTCTTCTCATTCTGCATGTTCTTTTTTTGGGATGTAATAATTCCAAAAGTGCTTGCAAAATTACCTTCTTACCAAATCCAGTTCCACCATATACAGTATTGCTTCTATGCTAGAAGACAGACTGACAAGACTTAGTTTGTTAGAGACAGCATTATCAGGAAACTGACTTGTTTTTCTGTTGCCTTCTATTGTTGCATCACTCCTATTGCTCTCTTTCACAAGTAAATAAAACAAAGACAGATTACATCAGAAAATGGTGCAGCACCTAGAATGAATGGGATTTCTGCTCCTGAGGCAAGGAGTACCTCAGCCCAACCTCTTTGATCTGAAGCACCAAATTCAAAGGCACTACTGTTACATGAACTGGAGCAGTCAGTTTTTAGACAGATCTACTGCTTTGTCTGTAGAGGGCACTCCTTTCTCTAATTTTAGATGTACTGTGTCTTTTTCTGTGGCATGTCAAGTTACTTAAAATGTTCATAATTGCCTGTATCACCAATCTGTTTTACTGTTAAAGTTCTGCAAGGGATTCTTTCTAAGGTCCGGTTCAAAAGTTCTCTCCTAAGTGCAATCAGTAACCAAAGAAAGCTACTTACCGCATGCTCTGTATGAAGAGAGCACTTAGTTGGAACGTTTTGTAGACAGATAAATAATAGGTTTTGTTAAAGGGTGCTGCTTTTGCTGTGCAACTTTTATATGGCATTACTCCTTGATCACATCAGTATCATTATCTTCCATTTGGAGGCATTTTGGAACTTAGTATTGATGAAGTTCTACTTTCATTTAGGTTTAATGATTGCTTCTAAGTTACTAAGAGTAGTCATCCAAACTGGTGATGTTTGGGAGACTGAGAATTTAAGTAGTAGTTATGTCCTTCAGTATGATTTTTTTGTGTGCTTTACCTGGCCTTTTCCATGTTTTTTGAAGTCTTTAGAAGGAGAAAAAAAGAAAAAAAAAGTGTCAGGAACTTGCAGTATTCATATGTGTTTGTTTTGAAAAGGAAGAGGAGTTGGTGCCAGGGAAGCTGTTTGCAAACTTGTGGTTTAATTTTTACATGCTGTTATGCACACCGTATGTTGGCCACAAAGTACAGTACAGGAGTATTTTGGATTGCAGTGATTGCTATGAGAGTAAGTAATTAAGAAATGATTAATAAAATTCCTTTGAGAAACTGAGCTGTCAGTCACTTGCAAAGCTAAGTTAATAAAGTTATTTCTGCTTGTATACTTAACAAACAAACAAACCACACACACAAAACCGCTGTGAAACCAGAGCATTATGAGCCTCCAATGAAAATGCAGGTGAATATGAGAAAAATGTTTGCAGGTGAATGAGAAAATAATAGGATGCACTTGGGCAGAGACAAATTGAAAATACCTTTGAAAACAACGCTCTTTTTTCTTCTTTTTTTTTTCCCCCTGTTGTTGAATATTTATCCTCTTTCCTATTTAGTATGATATCTTTTATAGGTTGACTTTGTCTTTGCTTCAAACTGAAATGTGTGTTACTGTTCTTCCAGTTACGTTTGCATTTCCTTGCCAATCAGTTTGTGCCATATAGACAGACGTACCTTGTACTTTCTGTATAGAGCCAGGTTGATTCAGTTGCGTGAATTAACTCTGGCACAGCACCACAGGAAATGTTAATGTAATTAAAAACTTTAAAGAAGCATAGTGCATACTCTTCCCTTCATGCAGATGATTTAGTTGCAAGATAGCTATTTGTATTCATAGAATTAAATGGATAATATAAGGATGCTGGAGGCCATCTGATCTAACCTTGCAATCAAACCAGGGCCAGCTTCAAAGCACAGAGCCTTCAGTAGTTGAATTTTTCTGTGTATCTCCAGGAAACCTCCTAGGCAACCTGTTGCTGTGCTTTACCTTTCTCATTGTGAATTTTTTTCCTCATGTCTGGTTGGAATTTGCTGTGCAGCAACTTGTGACTGTTGCCTCTTTTCCTTTTGTTGTGTCCTCTGTCATCTCTGTAACTCTCCATTTGATAATTGAAGGCAGTGATTAGATTCTCACAAATACACCTGTCGTCCCACCTTAATCTTCTCTTCCACAGGCTGAACGCACCAAGCTCCCTCAGCTTCTCATTGTACATCGTATGCTCCAGTACCCTAGCCATATTAGTGTCTTTCTGCTGGGCTCTTTCCTGTTTGTTAATGCCTCTCTGGCACTGTGGGCCCCAAAACTGAAAAGAGTAATGGAGGTACAGCTTAAAGAGTGCTGGAGTAAAAAGAAATAATGACTTATTTTGTACTTATTTCTGTACTCTTCCAAATGTAGCCCAGGATGCAGTTAAGTCTTCATTAGCATGGGGGTGTACTTCTGGGTCACATTCATCTTGTTGTCCACCCAGACCCCCAGGTCCTTTTCTGCACATCTGCTTCCTGACTGCTTGACCCCTGACCTCTGCTGTTGCGAGGAGTTATACTGTCACAAGTGCAAGATTTTTGCATTTGTCTTTGTGGACTGCATAAAAGTTTTTAAGAAACAACACGATAGCATGAAGAGTTACTTTATTTTTAAACATACCAGAAGAACGAAGTCTTTTGAGTGCATCTGAAGAGTTGATAGATGATCAAGATGATTAGGGCGAGTCTCATGGCAATACTATCATTTATGAAGTTGTCCTACTGAAGTATTGCTAGAAGTTGTTGTCTTAGGAAAAAATTGATAACATGAATGGTTAG
This sequence comes from Calonectris borealis, assembly GCF_964195595.1. Taxonomy (NCBI): domain Eukaryota; kingdom Metazoa; phylum Chordata; class Aves; order Procellariiformes; family Procellariidae; genus Calonectris; species Calonectris borealis. The sequence continues at coordinate 152,877,931 of NC_134312.1, read as the reverse complement.
AAATCATCATGGCTAGGGAGTATCTACCTGTGAATTATTAAAGGACCTAGCAATGGTACTTCTGTCCTGCTAACTCAGTATATGTATAATTCATATAGTACCCGAAGGATAGAAAGCGACATATCCTGCATCAATTTTTGAAGGGCTTAGATAACTGCAGATGAGTAAGTCAGACTTTTGTTAGGCAAATCAGTTGAGCACTTAACAGAAAAGAGAAGTAGTAGACATGTCAATAAACGTGATAATGGGCAGGAGTTAACAGGGCTTTTCTAGAGGGAGGGAAAAAGGGAAGTTAGGAAGTTATGTCTTTTCAAAGTCATGATTTGAGAGAGTCAACAACCGTGTGGATAAGGGTTATCTAATCAGTGCGATGTCCTTGGATTTCTTAAAAATAACAACAAAAAAACCTTGATTATCAAGGTCCTTAATCAGCCTGTTAAAGAAACTAAGGTGTCATAGAATGGGGCAGTACTCCCATGGGTTAATAATTGGTGAAAACCAAACTAGATACAATGAGGACCCCAAGTGAGCTATTAGCACTCAAGAAAGATCTTGAAGTCATCCTAGGTCATATCATGAAAATGTGGTATCAGTGTTTGGTGGGGAACAAGCAAATTGAATTTTGAGAATTATTTGGAAAGGAACAGGGAATAAAATAGAAAATGTGCTATGGAGTTATACAATAACGTATGGCATTCCTTTGTCATGAATAATGTGTCCATCCCTGTCCCCTGCAAAAATAAATTCCAAAGGGTAGGAGAGCTAGAAAGTGTATGGGCAACAAGCGCCGTCAAAGGTAAGGAAAGGTGATCAAATAGATGAGGCGTCTTAACTTTGGAAAGCAGTTACAACTCTTATTTTATACTGGAAATACAATCTTCAGGTTGCTTTATTGTTTTTAAAGCAATGAGGTGGAGGTTAAAAAAAGACATGTTGACCTCCAGGAAGCTGAGAAGAAGATGCACAAGCACTAACAGCCAGGGTAGTTTATATCGCTCTACTGCATTCTCTCTACTGCGTTCTGCAGAGAGAAAGAACAGACACAAACTGGGCCATGATAGCGATTGGTGTACTTGAAGGAACAGGAAGGCTTGAGAGACTTATGTTACAAATTAGATAGCTGCTGACTTTCTGAAAGAGCACTGAAAAGTTGGTTAATAATGGAAGAATGATAGGCTACTGCGTCCTGTTCAACTTTGGGGGACTGAGAATAAGTTCTTGTGTGAAGCTATCAGTTTGACATGGTGTAGTAATAGCAGCTAGGAAATATAAGCCTTTGGGAAAGCAAGGGCTTAAACAAGATTTGAGTTGTCCCCAACTTTCTGTAGACTACCTGAATGCATAAGAGAGATGATAGGCATCATGGACTCGTTAGAGCCCTTCCTGATACAACCCTTGTAAAAATGCTTACTTATTGCTTCTGTATTGGATAATGGGAAAAAGAAAGGAAGAGGAATGGGAATTGTGCCAAGTCCTTCTGACTCCATTAGCCCCTTTAAAAGTGATCCAAGGGAAAGAACTGCTAAACCTCTCACCTGACAACCAAATGATAGATGTTTCAGCAAAATAAATGTCTCCAGTATTTTAAGAGTTTTTTGTGCCATTATTCTTTTTCCATAGTCAGCCTTTGTTGCTTCTTTTTTGTTTGGTTTGTTTTGTTTTTTAAACCATGGCATGAAGCATCAAATTGCTAGAGGATATCTGGCTTGGTATTTTTGTAGTTGAATTTTGTTTTACATGGCTTAAGACTTGCTTACTTATCAATGGTGGTTGTGGATGGCTTATGAACAGGAAGAGAGCTGCTTTCCCTGCAGGGTTGATCTACTGTGTTGTACGTATTTTGCTAAAATATTGGATTCTTGAAGACTTTTGTTCTTTAATTCCCTGCCTTCAGCTGGGAGGGAGCACTTTCAGGAAAGCTGCAAATATTCTCTTGGAAAGGTCTGTGCTAACCAAATTTTATCTCCTGTAGACCAGCATGTCTCAGAAGGGTATGTCATATGCTGGGGCATTGGGCATGTTTTTCAGGTGGTGTGGGAAAAGATTTCTATAGCCACAAAGAATAGGGGTAGAAGAGGAGAGAATTATGCTTTCTGTTAGATGCCCATTATCTCTGTTACTCTGCTTTGAGAGAAAAATTGGAATACAAGGAATTAAAACATGTTCATACTAGATCAGTGACTTGTAAGGTTACATAGGAGAAAGTTTGAGAGACATACCGTGAATCTTAATTTTTTTTTTTTCCTTCAAATGTGTAAATGCTACATTTATATTGACTCTCTATGCAGTTCAGAGCTAGTTTCTATTAATATGCATTAGTAGTATAGATGAAACTGGAATTGCTAAAATAATACAATGTGGCTGACCTGAAGCTATCTACTTGTATTTGTTTCAGGGGTTGTTTCTCTATTGGCTGTTCATCCTTCTACAGTAAATACGCTTGGAAAACAGCTCCTGCCAAAAACATTTGGACAGTCTAATGTCAACATTGCACAACAAGTGGTAAGGAGACTTTGTGGTTTTTTTATTGCTTGTACTGTTGCTTACACATACTGTAAATCTGACTTGTAGCTTGATAGTCCCTATCAGTTGTCACAGGCAGATAGTCTAAGCTTGTTTCTGATTTTAATAGACTTATGTTAAAACAGATGTTCTTTTGCATAAAGAAATGCAAAGATGACTCTCAAATCAACATGCAGATACCTGAATATTCAGGTGGCTTTATCTGTTGCTAGTCTTGCCACTTAAAATCAGTGGCTTTTTCAGATTTCTGCTTTGAAATCAGGCATAGGGAAATGTAACTGAAATTCATTAGCACATTTTTGAGATTGAAGTTAGGTGGAACAAAATGGAAAACAGAGCTACTTTTCTCAGTGCTTAATTTAGATATCCTTTTGCTGAAATACTTATTGTGAGCTTTGTGTGAGGTACATGAAATTAGAGGTTTCAAAGAATCTAAAAATGCAATAGATAATACATAGGTTATGAGAAGTCACTTTTATAGTGATCAAAATTAAAATTTGGTAATCTGAAAAGAGTTGGTCTCAATTCATCTTCTGGAAAGCAACTGTAACGTGAACATCTGAAATGGAATGTCTTATATTTGGGTTTCTTCTTGATAGGAAAGCAGTTTCCCATCTGCCTTTCCCAACTCTAAGCTCTAAGGAGTGTTTTATAATTGAGCCTGCCTGAATCTATAAACTGTACTGCTTCAGCCATACAGATGTAGTGCAGATCATTCACTGTGCTCTATTTCCGGCAGTGGTGGTGAATTAACTACTTCCAGCAGGCACTTGGAAGTTAAGAGTGTAGCGAAATGAGTTTAACTGAATGAAATTGCTCTTTCAGTAGGAAGTGTTTTATCAATACATTTCCAAACAAGGAAATTCAGAGTTAGGCATTCTTTTAATTTAAAATCAGTAACCAGCAGTAGGAGGGGAATGTTTTAACTATAGATCATAGGCCATAATGGCACGGAGGGGGTCCCTTCTGGGCATTATTGTGAGACTGTGTACATACTTGAGTTTAATGTTGAAAAAGAAATGTCCTTTCAGGTAACTTAAAAAATCTTTTCTTAAAGTACCAAACCAGGGGATAAGAATGAAATTACAAATCATCTGATGCTTTTTTAAACTTTCAACAATGAGTAAATTAATGTTTACAACAGTGTTATATTATAAAATAAATTCTTGTGTCTTCCATCACAAGTTTAAATTGACAAATCGTCATCTATATTATCTATGATTAATGTTACATGGTAACATTGCTAAAAAAACGATTCTGAAATAATAATTACCCTTAATGGTGGTTTTGTTAGTATGATTATTGTGGAAAATTTACATTTGAAATCATAATTTTTTCAGCACTTCAAGTCTTACTCTGAACATATTTGAATTTTTTTTTTTGTGTGTGTGAAAGAAGGGGGCCATATCAGCATATTTGTATTGGCTGTTATCAGTACAAAATTAGATGCTTAGTTGTATGTCGTTAAAGAAGATATGGAGGTTTTGTTTTGTGTATATGTAGAGAGAAATTTTGGGTAAATTTCTCTTGACTTTACAGTTCTGAAGGGGATAGCAAGCAACGCTAAATTATTGAAGCTAGCCTGAGGAAGAAACTTCAAATTTTGTTGGTGAGGCAGAACATGGCTGCAGGAAAAGATAGCAAGCTTGTGGGTGGTTATGAGTTTAGGTTCATTTGATGTTCGTTTCGCTTATCTGATGTCAGGGATGCAACCTACTGTTTCCACTGGGAGGTAAATATACCCCCAAAAAGTAGGCATGTCTTTCTACAAAATAGAAATCTATACAGTATCATTTTGTTTTCCTAAATACGTATTTTCTTGAAAGTTACATTTATAACATTTCAGAGATAAAAACATCATCTGTAAAAGTGGAAGTTCTGCTTCATCTAGTTTCACACATAAGGAGAGCATGGCTCTGTGTGTGAATGTGTGTATTACTCATGATCAAATTAGCACATCTTCAGGACTACTTACCTGTAAGCTGGAAGACTGTGGTCAGCTGAGTTTGTGCTCGTAACATGTTCAGAATGGCGTGATTTTGCCTAAATTGGTCTGTCTCGCTCACTGCAGTGGTAAAGAAAGTTGGCCCTTACTTTTTCTCACCTCTAACATACTTGTATTTTGGTTTTTGATAGAGACTGACTGCAGGAGAGAATTTGGCCTTTCTTGCAACAGCTCTGCATTTTCTCTCTGCTTTTACTGATTTTCAGATCTTCTTGTTTCGTATGTTCATATTTTAACTCTAATTTACTGCAACTTCTTTATACATAGTCTGGTAGGGTTTTTTCTTTCCCTCCTTTTTTCCCTTTTTCTTTTGAGGGGAAGGAGGCGTGTGTGTTTCGATCTTGTCTAAGTTAGTGTTGAACAGTGTTAAGAAATCCAGCAAGCATGAAAAGCTCATTTGAGAAGGATGAAACAGAAATGCTTATTACTCAGGGAGTGCTCTTAACTATATAATCTGTAGTCTGAAGGTTTTTGTGCTACTGTGTATAAATTCAGTGCATCTAATAAAATTAGGTAGGAAAAAAGTATTAGTGTTGTTTGGATAATGCATCATTTGAATTGTGCACCATATGAATATCTTGGAATACTTATGATCATTTTCCAAATTGTTATCTTTACTGTAGGTTATTGGTACACCTCAGAGACCTTCAGCGCCAAATACTATCCTGGTAGGAAGTCCACATACACCTAACACACATTTTGTATCACAGAACCAGACTGCAGATTCTTCGCCGTGGTCTGCTGGGTGAGCAGAATAAAAGTTACAAAGGATTAATAAATTGTTTGGAACTTTTGTTATAAATGTTCACTGTGATAGCATATGTACTCTTCAGGCTAGCAGTGTGAGAGAGACAGTCAGTTTACTTTTCCATCAGGAGCACTTCAACATTAAAGTATATTGTATTAAAATCAGGAATAGTCACAGACGAATGAATACCCCCTCATTTGTCGTAAAAGGGACTAGAATATTTTCTGTAAACTCTTGACAGATATTCTCATATCACTTACATTTAGAGAATTTAGCTCCTAGAAGAACACAGGAATTCATCAGACTTGATTCAATTTTTAATTTGGCATTTCTGTTTTGCTGGTGTATTTCCAAAAAAATACAGTACAATTCAGATTGAACAAGTGTATCCTGAAGTATCATTTGAAACAAGAATGTAGTCCCTGTTGGGAAAAAGTATTAGATACAATAAATGCATTCTTTTGGTGTCTTTTCTCATGCAAGCCTGTTTTTAAGGGTCTCTTGTTAAATATAGTTGCTTTAAGACTAAATTTATCATCAGTGTCTTGTTACACATAAATAAATTTCTACTTTGGAATTTTACAGTGAAATGAGATGTAGAGAATTGAGAGGTTCCGTTGCTGATACTCAGTTTGTTGATACCTACAATTTTTTCCTCAAGTTACAAGGAACTTTTTATTTCAAAGATAAAATACATGCAGAAAACTTTGTTATACTTCTTGTATCTTGTAACTTCGAAGTTTTCATAGCAACTTTATATACTGTATAACTTCAAATCTGTGTTTTAGTAACAGTATAATGAGTGCAACCAATATCAGACTTCATCTGTTCAGTCAGTATGGGACTTATGTAGAAAATGCTCAATCAGTCTAATTTTTTGTGACCAAACTAGATGGGTTATTTAAATAATAAAAAAAAAAAGGACAAAAAAAAGTTATCTCCTGTAATTAACTTTTCATATTTTAGCATTTATCCCCCTATACCTTCTTGTCTTGAAGATTGGAAGGTTTTTTTCATTGACTTCTTCAAGGAATATCCTTATTGCTAACTTATTATCTGCTACGGGAGCTAGCAGAGTTGCCAAAAGAATGAATTTGTACTGTGTTTCAGCATGAAGATATTAGAATTATAATTAATTATTGTAAATTGTAGGGGAAAAAAATTATAGAAAAAAAGTGTTGGGAAGGGGTGAGAAGCAGAACAAAAGGGAAGGCTTGGTTTTTTACAGCAGTGTGCCTGTATTTGAAAAAGACATTAAATATTCCAAAGTTCAAATCTTCTTAAAATATATATTATACGTATATTTAGGAAGCGGAACAAAAAAGGAGAGAAGAATGGCAAGGGTTTACGTCATTTCTCTATGAAGGTTTGTGAGAAGGTACAAAGAAAAGGAACCACCTCATACAATGAGGTGGCAGACGAGTTGGTTGCAGAATTCAGTACCACTGATAATCACATTTCACCAAATGAATCAGTAAGTACATGGGAGGTCAATTACATGTGAACTGAATGGGGGAAGAGAAGTTTCTTTTGAAACTTCTGTATTTCGTTTCCTACTGCTAAATGAAGCAGTTCAGACATTACCTGAATTTACCCATTTACTGTAATATATTTATTTTCAAATATTTTTGTCATAGGTATGTTTTTGATTAATGCACTATGTCTACAGCAGGCTTATGACCAGAAGAATATTAGACGACGTGTCTACGATGCCTTAAATGTCCTTATGGCCATGAACATTATCTCTAAGGAGAAAAAGGAAATCAAATGGATTGGTCTACCTACTAACTCGGCTCAGGAATGTCAGAATTTAGAGGTATATGTATTAGGAAGTTCGCAATGGCTTTGTGTTTGAGTAAATGTTTACAGCTTTAATGTGTTCTGATACAACATATGCATGTGATCTTTTGAGATAGCAAAGTAGAATAGTATGGTTCCTTTTGACTTTTTTGTTTTAAATTTTATTTGTATTTACAGAACACACGTTTAAACTTCCAGATTGCTTAATTTTTTTTTTTAATGCTTCTGTGTCAAAAATACAGCTCTGTCACAGCTTTTACAGTATATGTGAAATGGTTCTGAGTGGAAGTTAATCAAACTGAAAGATGAATGTGTATTTCCAACATTGCAATAGTGGTGCTCAAGAGTCAGGAAGGTTGTTTTCTCCAGATGCCAGACAAATAATACATCTGTGATGGTAGATGTTGCATGTATATCAGTATATATATGCATTGCTCCTTCTTTGTTGCTGCAGGTCTTATGTATTTCTGACATTTGTCTTACATGAACATGTCTTTTTTACTGCATGTCTTGGGTAAGAAGTAAAATGTTTTATACTGAAAGGCATTCATAAGTTCTGGCAGGATATTTTTTTGACTATCCTGAGATTTGCAGGATAATAAAGTTACCGAGGTTTACTGAAGTCAACTCACTTTATCAGAATAAAATGAGACTTCGTATTTATTCTTAATAAGTCTAAATTCCCTTCAGCAGGACTGAAAAATTAGTTTAGAAACTGACAAATTGGAAAAAAAAAACCGTTTTGGAATCTATCTACAGAGGGCTAATTCTATGGAGATTTTTGTTTGATACTGATAATTGATTTTTCAGTTAGTACTGTAATTGCTATCTAGATGAAGAAAATATAGGGTATCTAATCAATCTGAGTTTTATTTAAATATTTATCATCTCAAGTGAAAATTATTAGCTAAGGTAAGAGAGTGATAATTGGGACATAAATAGGGTGAGTATGGAAGGTAAAGTGGTTTGAAGATGACAGTGCTGTGTGCTGAAGGGAACCAGCTAGCTGGAGGGATTTTAAAAGTAGATCTCTTTGGATCTGTCTCACAAAGTATGGCATTGCCAGTAATGTTGGAGCAAAAGAAAAAGAAGTGTGGCTTATTCAGCTGGGTTTGATGTCATGATTGATAATGTCCTAAAGAGTAGTAGGATAAATATTCATACTGAAGTAAAAAAAGCAACTTAGAATGTAATAATGCACAGTGAAGGTTCATGCGTTTAAGATGCAAACAATGATAACTTCTGATACCAAAGTGAGAACTTGTTAATTGAGTGTCACAAGAGGAGGAAAGAGTTCTGTTAACCATTGAATAATTGAGCCACAAGTGTAATATAGTCTTGAAAATAGTAAAAATCCTAAGGTGTATTGAGTTTACTCGAGGAAATTGCAGGATTCCTCCCTTCCCTATTATGGCTTCATGAGTATTCTAGCTCCTGTTTCTGCAAGCTCTATTGACATTTAAATTATTAGTGACATTACCTGACAAGTTTTGCAATGAGATTCTTTTTCGTGAGTTTGTGGAGGCTAATGTTGTGAAATTGAGGCTAATTTGTGAAATTGTCAAGCCTAATAAACTTTTTTTACTATTCCATCTGATATTGCTTAGCTTCACGCTTAAACTGTTGAAAAAGCAAGCCAAATAGTTTATAAGGGAACATAGGAATTTGAGGGGTTCCCCATCAAGTATTTAGTATTTTTAAGTCTTTTTAAAGTTGTACTTTGTGTGTGAATTAGAATATTAGATTTGGTAAAATATGTCCTGATAATGCAAAAAGAGAGGGTGTGGGGCAATTAAAAAGGTCTCTATCTTGAAGTAATATGGAAAGCAATGTAGTTTACATGTATGTGATAGAAAAATATCTCAGGTGAGTTGTGGTAAGTTTTTTGGCTTATTTTCTAATGCTAAATTATAAGACTTGGTCCTACCTTTTTTTTTTTCCTTTTTTTTTTTTAATATAACTTCATGCCTTATTGCAGTTTTTGCAACTGTGTACAATCTCTTTTTTTTTTTTTTTTTTTACTGAAAACAAACAGAAAACTGCATTCATGTGAATTTTTAACTCCAGTCATTTTCTTGTTAGTTGCATATTTTAAGGACCTAGGAACAAAAACTGATGTTAGGCCAGCGGTCTGTCTATCCAGTATCTTGCCTGACAGTAGCAGTTACCTAGGAAAGAGTGTAAGATTAGAGAAAGTATTTAGTGATGTATTCTCCTGTAACTTGTGGTTCAGGCATATAGCCTGAGGCAGATATAGTGTCCTTCTATTTAGTAGCCCTCAATTAATTTTTCTTCACAGATTTTTACTTTCTACAAAGTTTGCTTTTAATATTAAGTCATTTGTGGCAGTGAGTTTCAGGTGCATTAGAAGCTTCTTATGAAATACCTTTTGTTTGATTCTGAACATACTATATTTAGTTGATATCCTCTGATTTTTTTTGGATTGGAAGTGGTGGTGACCTGGTCATTCTTTATTCACTTTCTCCATCCTGTTCATGGTTTTATAGGTATCTCCCATGTTCTCCCCCATTATTTCATTCTCTTTTCTGTAGTGTCCTAGTTTATTCATTATTCACTTGTGCGGAATTGATTATTCTGATTGCTCTTTTGTATGGTGTTTTTGAAATAGGAACAAGCAGACCTACAGAATTCAAGATGTAAACGTTCTGGTTTATATACTGATATGATAATTTCTGTTTTGTTTTCTGTTACTTGCCTAGTAATTAAAATTTTTGACTGCTGTGGTGTACTGAGCTGATGGGTTTTGTAGATACTGTAATTTAAGATCTCTACTGAATGTCATTTTATTTCTGAAATATGCATGGATGGGATTACGTTTTCTCACACATACCACATGACATTTACCAAAAATAATTTTGATGATGTAATCACTCAGTGCTACAACACACTTCGAGTATGCTTTATGATGAACTTTCTTTTTACTATGCCAGCATTGTCAGCAGATTCTGTCACCTTGCTGTTCATCCCCTTGCTCTGATCCTCTGTAATTTGAATAACAGTCTGTAAATTAAGTCCTTGTGGGAATCTGCTGGTAAGCTTCCTCCACTGAGAAAGCTGTTTATTTCCTACCATTTTGTCTTCTATCTTTTATGTTATTTAGTATGTGTTTAATATTGTCAGGACTTAACCTTGGGCTCCATAGCAGCTTCATTTCTTTAAGCATCTTTGATAGATCTTCTCCAATACCTCCAATATCAGCAGAGTACCTCAAGTGGATCCTTCTGGTCTACATGCTCTTTGCCTCCTTGAGAAAATTTGGATAATTCTTTGAGACATAACTTCTGTTTGCAAAGATGTTTTTACCCTCTCCCCGATGTTTTGTACTTTATTCCCCAGTGTTCTAATTCTTTGTTACCGTTTCCATCAGTAGTACTGATGTGAGTCTTGATAGTTATTTCACTAAATTATCTGCAGAACCTTAATGATTGACACCATATGTCCTACCTCCAGTTCTCTGGTATTGAAATGATTTTAAGGGGAGAAAATGTTGATACAAAACGCTACTTAAAACAAACAAACTAACCAATCCTTTTTCTGTCTTAAGGTGGAGAAACAGAGAAGACTTGAAAGAATAAAGCAAAAACAGTCTCAACTACAAGAACTCATTCTACAGGTACAGTCAAGGTACTCTTGTCTATAGGGCAAGGTAACTTATATCTGTATTCCTATTGTTTTACCTCAGTGAGGGATGGGAAACTTCTAGGAAGACTAGAGGTGAATTTCAGGATAAGGCGTATGCAGTTTTAATTTAGCACTGTAGTTTAGCTGGGACCATGCTGTTGGCCATTGCTATTGGGGAAGCCAGCAACCTTCCATGAGTTATGATGAATTCTTTTGCAGTTTCAAGTATGTTTAAACAGGATTTATGCTGACAGGAGCTGTAATTCGTACTGTACCCTCTGAATTTTCCAATTCAGCTCTTGTATCTAGAATGCTTTTCTGTGTTAGAGTCCATAGATAAAATTATGTGACTGTAGAGGTCGTCTCTTGTAATGCTCTGTGTCTTGCCTTGCTGGGACGTTGCTGCCCCTGCTGTGTAAGTGGCTTAAGTGCTGTGAAACAGTTGCTGAACTCCTTCCCAGATTTCCCCTACTACGCTGGGGGAAGCAGTAGTCTATCCCCTAAGTCACTGTGCTGCCGGTTCACCGGAAGGTATCCCTTAGTAGTTGCATTACCTACGCAGTAGGAATGAGAATCTCAGGGAGGGCATGCAGAAGGAAAATACAGACAGCTGTGGGACAGCAATCTCAACAGCTGTCTGATTTTTATCAGCCTCTGTGTTGGCTTTGGATTTTATTTTTAATTCCTGTTTATTTCGTTTGATTCCATGACCAGAAAAATACTTTTTCTTAGTTTGGTGGCTTACTGTAAGATTTAGAACTTGAGTTTCAATAGTTAACTTGAGTTTTTAGTTCTTACACGTGCTAATCTTCAAAATACGAATATCCCATTCTGAAAAGCAGTTTTGGCAAGATGTGAGAGTAGAGTCACTAATCTTAGCTGAGTAATTCAGAAACCTAAGGTCAGACATTCAAATCCCAAACATTAACTGGTTTTTAGCATATAATTTCAGCAAAAATACAGTATTAATCATTCAGCTGTTCTTGCGTAGTGCCGTAGCTAGCAGGGAATAGTAAACAGAGCGGAAGTAGGATGCTATATGAAAATTCCTTTTTCCAATCATTGTTATCTTTTCGTTCTGTCAAGGATCTGTCCAAGGAGCTGTCCTGATGTAGTTATTAAAATGTGCATTTTTTTTTCTCATTTTCTGTGTTCTATTTTTCAATACTATCATTTGTGGCTCTTCTTGCATCTTAACATGCAGGAATATGGTGAACACTCTCTGTCCTTTTCTGCATTTACTTGCTGCAACCATTGCTGCTATTCTTTATCTGAGGGATTTTTTTGTTAACAGCATCTTAAAGGTTTAATTCATACTTTCATATCACTATTGCCTTTTCTAGCAAATTGCCTTCAAGAACCTCGTTCAGCGAAACCGTCAAGCAGAACAACAGGCAAATCGACCGCCACCTTCCAATTCTGTCATCCATTTGCCATTTATCATCGTGAACACCAGCAAGAAGACAGTGATTGACTGCAGTATTTCAAATGACAAGTGAGTTAACAAAGTGTTCTATCTGGCTTTTGGTACAGCTATGAGTTTTATGTCCATGCTAAAGTGTTCACCTAGATATGTTAAAAATGAAATCCAAATAAATTTACTTGTGCCTTTTGTAGATTGAGAACATGCATTTCAGATAGGTAACACTTAGTCGTGTTGAATAGAAACAGAGTTTTCTTTTTAATAAATAGAATAATTACGTTCACATTTAATAACTTAAGACTTACTATCTAAAGATGTTAGAAACAAAGTAAGGCAGCTTGGCTGAAGTTTGATGTAATACTTTACCAAGTAGTGTTTTCCTTTGGCTTTAACATGATGAAGTGCAGCCAGCGACTTGAAAATGGATTTTGCTTTCAGAACTGCTGTTCTCTACTTTTGGTTCAAAAAGCTAGGTTTTTAATCTGCTAAATAAAAGCTGAATGTAGCACTGGTTTCTACTTGCACTATTAGCTTACTAGAAAAGCTTAAAAACATGGAAAAACAGTGAGCAGAGGAATGGGATTAAAGAAAAAATTATCAAACATGCAAAATGTTTAATTAAAACTCTGTATCTGTTAAACCTGTTAATGATTTATATACTGTGTATAATTACAGTTTTAGTCGCTTGCTATCAAATACATAGATCTTGAAAAATTTGATTGCTTAATGTGATGTCACTAACACTGTGTGTTAAGCTTTTGAAATGCTGCAATTCCTGAAATTGGAAAGTTAGTTAAAGTAATTGAAGCTAATTGAGACTTTTTTTCCTCTCCAGGTTTGAATATCTATTTAATTTTGACAATACTTTTGAAATTCATGACGATATAGAAGTACTAAAACGAATGGGAATGGCTTGTGGGCTAGAATCTGGAAGCTGTTCAGCAGAGGACCTAAAAATTGCAAGGAGTTTGGTTCCTAAAGCTCTGGAACCATATGTGACAGGTTAGTTACTCCAGGAAGAGTTGTTTTGTTTTCCTCCTTAATACAGGACTCAAGGAAAAAACATGAAAATATCTAAGATCAGTTAATTTCCACTGGTTTGTGGTGAAGATTTCTAACAGTTTCTCAAATGTATATGCTTTTTAGTGTACCTTAGAGAACAAATAACATAGAGGTTCATAGACATTGGGCTGTTGCTCTTCACAGAACCATGTTTTGCATTATACCACACAAGTAGATCTTTGCAGTGTGTAATTCTTTCAAGAGGACAGTATTTATAGTTGATTCACCTGCAAAGGCAAAAAGTGGTAAGTGCAAACATACATGGTCATGGCTTCATTTTATATTGTTTTATCATTTCCATTATATAAGACATCTGACTTGCTCGCTTCAAAATAAAATGTTTTTTTTTAATTTATTTTGAAATATTGCTGTTGCACTAACTTCTTGTTTTTTAATTATGCTATTTTGGATATAATACATCAATATGTTTTGTTGTTTTGGTTACAAGACTCCTTAATCCTTTTAAAGGATTAACCATTTCCACTGAATCAGATGAGTGTGTTTTGAAGTATTCTTGAAATACTTTGTTTGTTTTACAGAAATGGCTCAGGGATCAATCAGCAGTGTATATGTCACATCTTCATCAGGTTCTGCATCAAATGGCACAAGATTTTCAGCCAGGTGAGATGAAATTATCAATTAGTTTTTAAAATCTGTGATCAACAAAGAAACTTAATTAAATACTTCATGAAACAAGTTCTGTTTTGATCAGTGTGGATACGTGTTTAAGTTTATTCTCAGACATCTTTATCAACGATCTGGATGAGGGGATCGAGTGCTCCCTCAGTAAGTTTGCAGATGACACCAAACTGAGCGGGAGTGTTGATCTGCCCGAGGGTAGGAAGGCTCTGCAGAGGGACCTGGACAGGCTGGATCGATGGGCTGAGGCCAACTGCATGAGGTTTAACAAGGCCAAATGCTGGGTCCTGCACTTGGGTCACAACAACCCCATGCAACGCTACAGGCTTGGGGAAGAGTGGCTGGAAAGCTGCCCAGAGGAAAAGGCCCTGGGGGTGCTGGTTGACAGCCAGCTGAACATGAGCCGGCAGTGTGCCCAGGTGGCCAAGAAGGCCAACGGCATCCTGGCCTGCATCAGAAATAGTGTGGCCAGCAGGAGCAGGGAGGTGATCGTGCCCCTGTACTCGGCACTGGTGAGGCCGCACCTCGAATACTGTGTTCCATTTTGGGCCCCTCACTACCAGAAGGACATTGAGGTGCTGGAGCGTGTCCAGAGGAGGGCAACGAAGCTGGTGAAGGGCCTGGAGCACAAGTCTTATGAGGAGCGGCTGAGGGAACTGGGACTGTTTAGTCTGGAGAAGAGGAGGCTGAGGGGAGACCTCATTGCGCTCTACAACTACCTGAAAGGAGGTTGTAGTGAGGTGGGTGTTGGTCTCTTCTCCCAAGTAACTGGCGATAGGACGAGAGGAAATGGCCTCAAGTTGTGCCATGGGAGGTTTAGATTGGACATCAGGAAAAATGTCTTTACTCAGAGAGTGGTCAGGCCTTGGAACAGGCTGCCCAGGGAAGTGGTTGAGTCACCATCCCTGGAAGTATTTAAAAGACGTGTAGATGAGGTGCTTAGGGACATGGTGTAGTGGGCATGGAAGTGTTGGGTTGATGGTTGGACTCGATGATCTTAGAGGTCTTTTCCAACCTTAATGATTCTGTGATTCTGTGATTACTTTTACTTGAGTAGTGGTGGTTCTTATCAGTGTCATTAAAGAAATCTTTTCCTGTATAGTGGAAAAGAAATTGATTAGACTGCCGTTAATCTTGAATGCATTATTTTTGTTTAGTTTTGCATTTGTGACAAGAAAACAGATACTTCCCTAAAGATTTAATATGGACAAGATTCTCCCTTGGTCGTTAGTGTCTAACTTAAAAAAAGGTTTTGGTCTTTTGGTTTTAAACATCATCAGAAGCTGGTAGAGTGATAAACCGTAACTTGTATTTAACTTTGTGTGGACATATGTCATTTCTGATCTTAGCTATTATTTTTCTCTTGCTGTATAAGACACTTTTCTATATGTAGTCACTACTTGCTAGTTTCCTGCTGTTGCATTAATCAAAAAGATGTCCTGTGAGCTCTACTAAGTTGTAAAATGAGTCAAATATCATTGAAATGTTTAACATTGTTAATGAATATTTGAATTAAGCAAGCTGATTAGCTGAACAAATTATCTGCAAAACTGTTCATTTTCTACCAGTTGTTTCTGTTGTGTCCAGAAACTTAGCCTTATCTGAAAAGTCAGTTAAACTTCTGTTGTACGTGTCATGCAACTAATCCAGTCTGGGCACTTTTAGAATTGCAGAAAGGTTTGGGTTGGAAGGGATCTTCGAAGATCATCTAGTCTGCTCCTCCTGCCATGGGCAAGGACATCTTTCACTAGATCAGGTTGCTCAAAGCTCCGTCCAACCTGACCTTGAACACTTCCAGGGATGGGGCATCCACAGCTTCTGTAGGCAACCTGTTCCACTGTCTCACCACTCTCATCGTAAAAAATTTCTTCCTTATATCCAGTCTAAACCTACCCTCTTTCTGTTTAAAACCGTTGCCCCTTGTCTGTCACTGCAGGCCCTGGTAAAACATCCTTCTCCATATTTCTTGTGAGCTCCCTTCAAGTACTGAAAGCCACAATAAGGTCTCCCCAGAGCTTTCTCTTCTCCAGGTTGAACAACTCCAACTCTTCTCAGCCTTTCTTCATAGGAGAAGATGTTTCTCTGTTTCTTCATGTTCCAGCTCTCTGACCGCTTTCATGGCCCTCTTCTGGACCTGCTCTACCAGATCAACATCTGCCTTGTACTGGGGACCCCAGAATTGGGTGCAGTGCTCTGGGTGGGGTCTCATGAGAGCGGAGTAGAGAGAGAGAATCACCTCCCTCGACCTGCTGGCCTCATTTCTTTTGATGCAGCCCAGGATATGATTGGCTTTCTGGACTGCGAGCACACATTGCTGGCTCATGTCCAATTTTTCGTCCACCAGTATTCCCAAGTCCTCCCCCACAGGGCTGCTTTCAATCCCTTCATCCCCCAGTCTGTGCTGATACTGGGATTGCCCTGACCCAGGTGCGGGACCTTGCACTTGGCAGTGTTGAACTTCATGAGGTTTGCATGGGCCCACTCCTCAAGGTCCCTCTGGATGGCATAGGGATGTCCTCAAGAGTATCAGCCGTACCACTCGGCTTGGTGTCATCCACAAACTTACTGAGGGTGCACTCAACCCCACTGTTTGTCATTAACTAAATAGTATTGGTCCCAGTATAGACCCTTGAGGGACACCACTCGTTACTGGTTTCTCTTTGAACATTGAGCTGTTGACTGTAACTCTTTGGTCGTGGTCATCCAGCCAATTTCTTACCATCAAATAGTCCATCCGTCAAACTCTTATCTCTCCAATTTAGAGGTAAGAATGTTGTGGGGGACTGTATCAAAGCCTTCCAGACGCCCAGGTAGATTACTTCTGTGGCTCTTCCTTTGTTCATTGATGCATTCACTCCATCGGAGAAGGCCACTGGATTAGTCAGGCACAATTTGCTCTTGGTGAAGCAATGTTGGCTGTCCCTAATCACCTCCCTGTCTTCCATATACTTCAACATAACTTCCAGGAGGATCTGTTCCATGATTTTAGTGGACACTGAGGTGAGGCTGGAAAGGAGAGGGCAAGTTCTAGGTTACTTTGGCTCTTTCCACAACAATGACTGTTCTATGTCAGAATAACTGGCAGGCTCTGCTTTGGAAATTATTTGGGAAATTGCTGTACCGTTGAAATTCTTGAGGAAGTCCTAATTCTTAGGACATTCCTTAAGCTATTTGTGTTTAAAGGCAAAAATCCTGTATTGATGCGATTTCTTTAAACAAGGAAATACAGCTTTATTCTTGTTCTCTGAAGTCTTCTGGCAGCTTTTTCTCACCCATCTGCCTTCCGTCAGAGTTGGAAGGAGGCCCTTCTAAAGACATAGTATCTAGCTTACTTTAAAAGGCTAATGCAGTTACATTTTTAAAGCATTTTTTAAAAAAAAAAACCCAACCTTTTTGTAGATGATAGGCTTACTTGAATGCAAAGCAAAAAAAAAAAAGTAAATAACTTGCAAGGGAAGCAGTTAAGCTTAGGGATGTGCGGGACTAGCAACGGTGAGAGGTGTGGTTTATGCTCCAGCCCATTCCTGGTGCCCAAAAAAGTGTGGGGAATTCTGCCTGTTTTGTGCTAGGGAACTGAAGCTTGAGTGAGAATACTGCCAAAATATCTTCAGAGGAGCAGAAATTTGACGGTACATAAAATCTCCTGTTTTCACTAAGGTTCCTTCTGTGATAATGAGCATGGTGTTAGTGAAGAAGAGCCCATGTATTTTTAAGACTTCAAAATTTGAATAGGCCACTATCAGCCAGAGGCCAATAGAAAACCAGAGGCTGACTGTGGTTCATTGTCTTGGTGAGAAGCACAAGGTTCCTACCACTTCTGTTTCTTAGGAGGTTGGAAAAGGGGAGTGACAAATTATGTTTAATTATAGTACATATAAATATTCATGGCAATAGGAAACTACAAGATGTGTGGCTTTTCTGGTACCAAAAATTGCTGCCAAGGCAAATAAAGGCAGTAGATTTATTTAGCAGGTTCTCTGAAGAAAGTCTGCAGAAGGCTGAAGATGTTGTTTCCAATGCCTTCATTCCAGTTTCTTTGTCTTACTAGGATACTCAGTTTATGAACTCCAGTTCCATTTTTATCAAAAAGAGGAGAGACAGGTTTTTGGGTTTGTACTTTCAAAGTTCACAGGAACACAAGAATAATCTTTTTTTTTTTTCCTTTGTTTTTGAAACTGCTTCTGCAGATAATTATGGAGAACCTGTTGTAAGTCATGTGACTACAGCTAGACAGATATCTTAGTATCTTCCTTTTGAATAAGTGTGCAGAACGGCAGAAAATCTTGAAAGTGTCTTACTGGATATGTTTCCCGTGTGAGCTTCTAGGGTGTGCTCCTGCAATTTCATTCTGTGTGATGACAGACCATTGAATTAGCTCCATACAATGTGCATGATTGATGATGTGCATTAGCGGGATTAAAAAATGACTAGCAAACATACTTTTGAAAGCAATTTTTTGATGATGAATGTCTTTCAAGTTGGAAATACTATTTCTGTGATTTTTAGAAAAACATTTTGTCAGGAATTTGTGACCAAGTTTAATAGTTTATCTAACTATTGATAAAGTAAACAATAAAAAAGATTGGCAAAATAGCAAGTAATGATGGAGGCAGGAATATTCTGGCTCTATTAAAATAAAAAACTTCAGCATACATTTAATTCAAATAGGAACAAGACATTTCAGACCATATCTGCAATACGTATATGTATTTTGGTGGAAAAAGAACACATTCAAGTAAAAAAGTGGATACTCTAAATCTACTTGCTGATCTAGGAGGTGGATTGTCAGTGTAGGGATACTCTCACGGAGGGAAAAATGAGATGCTGAAGAGGTTTTTTAGGTGTTTGGGTTTTTTTAAACGAGAAAAGCGTAATGAGAAGAAAACAATTTCAAGTTAAAAATACAGCACATGTAGCAATGATAGTTTGCTATGTAATAACAAGGAATTAAGGAGAAGCTATTAATTCCTTGATTTTCCAGGTCTTTGAATCAAGATTAGTGCTTCTGATAGACACAATTCATTTGTGATACAAGTGTCCAGTGCTACATAAAAATATTAAAGGGCTTAAATAGCTGTGCAGCCTTCATGCTAAATGGACTTTAGAAGAAACCTGGAAAGCATTCTTCTAAGGCACCTGTGAAAGGATTTCATCTTTATATTAAAACTGAAGGAAGAAACATAATAAGAACCATTTCAAAATTACTTCAATTGTTTCAGCTTTTGAGAAACAACTTAGACATATATTAAAGACAATTTATAAACTAGCAGTGGCAGATTCATTAAAGGAATGGAATAGATATGTGATTATATTTAAGAGCATAGTAAACTGAGAAGAATCATTAAGCAATGCCAACTGGCCTCTTTTTTTGTTTTTCAGTGACTTTTCCAATGGTGGAGATGGGATGTTGGCTACAAGTTCCAATGGATCTCAGTACAGTGGCTCCAGAGTCGAAACACCCGTTTCTTATGTTGGGGATGACGATGACGACGATGACGATTTTAATGAAAACGATGATGACGACTGATGCCCTTTGCCTGTAGACTATTTTTTGTTAAAATTCAGCAAGCTTCAGGAATAAATTGTTCTAGGGAGAAGTGTCTCAAATTACTTTGCCCCATCCCTCAAGGAGAATATTGGTAAGCAGTTCTGAGTTTAGAAATTGCACCTCTGATAAGCAAACAAGGATTGTTTTATGTAGGATATTTTTAAATGTGGTGTGGATGTGTGTTTTTGATACCGGTGTGTTAATGCAGAGCCTTTATTTACTCTTGTTTTAGGGGTTTTTGGTTTGTTGGTTGTTTTTTTGTTTGGTGTTTTTTTTTTTTTTTACTTGAAGGAAAATGGATTTTGCCCCAAATGTTCTTGCGAAGTTTGCTAAAGAAAATGTAGACACATCATTGAGAAATAAAATGCTATCCTTCTGTGGAAAATGAATACACTGAATGGCAATTTATTTGGAGTGTATTTTGATTATGCCACTTTTTGAGGGATAGTGAGTAATGTAGTAGTGTTTTTTGTTAATCACGCAGTGTCCAAAGAACCAAACAAGAAAGATACGTCCTACTTTTTTACATGTTAAATTCCAGAAATGTTGTTGTGAACTTATTTTCCCTTAAATTATATCTAACATTATGATTCCATCAAGTTTATATACTTTTCACTGTATGTTGGGACATATGAATTACAAAGTTTTTGGCAAATGTTTACTGCCAGTTGGTGCAGCTATATAAAATGTCTTGAAGGTTTGGAATGATTTATTGCTTATGGTAAAATTTGCCTGATTTCTTACAGGCAGACTTTGGAAACTTTTTATTATATAGTTGTTTACATACTTATAAGTCTATCATATAAAGACATGTACTGAAACAAATGTTTGTATTTGTTTCATAAGCATCTTCCTGTAATCTATTATAAAGTTGAAATTAAATATAGAGAATGTTTTAAGTTTTTTAACTCAAAATTTGTCAATCATTTTTAATAGTTCATTTTTATAAAAGGAATTTCAGGGCAGGTGGTAGTCTTTTTAAATTTATTCACAAACAATTAACTGCACAAATACTGTCAGCTGCCTATTCTAAGACAGTAGTCTTTTTATTGAAACACAAATAAACTTTTCTGTAATATTTTATGGAATATAAAGAGACTATAATTGTTTTACTTGTTTAACCTTGGCACTGTTAGTTTTTATTAATAAAACGCGCATGGGCATTTTTAACAAGCTCTGTGGTTTTTCTAATTTTAGGGTTATTTTAGAACATTTCACTTCCTCTCGTCACAAGACCTAGAATTAACTGTCTCAGGATACTGCATCTGCACTACAGAGGGCCCAGATTTTTTGCTTTGATTTAGTAATTTGTCCTTATGGCTCTTGGTAACTTACCATGCAAAAAGCAGTATCTTGCCCTGTATACTCTCTTCTTTCACGTCTCCTGTTGCTCCTCAGAGTGTCAGGCCAATCTTAGTACTCCAATCCAGCTTCTCTGTTTAAAAACGCACACTTACTATCCTAACGTTTCATCCCATATTCCTCAATCCTGGCTTTCTGTCATACATTCCCATGTCCTCAAAACAGGTCTTCATCTACTTTCCGTATACTTCCTCCTTAAACCTTTTTGTTAGATCACATCCTCTCCTCTCACCTGAAAGCACAGGTTACTGAACTGGCTCAGTCACTCTGCAGGCTGCTGTCAGTCAGGATTTGTTGCTTCCACAAACTCCAGGGAGTCTCTGCAAAGACAACTTACAGTCTAATAACTGTTCTGTGTGTGGTAAGGGCTCCTGGATGCACTTAAACCCTGTGGTAAACGTGAAGTGTGTTACGTGTTTTTTTCTCTGAGGGGTTACGCCTTGACAAACCTTCTGTGATAGGTGGATGTGGGTGCTTACTACAGAGTAGTTGATACGCGGTGAATGTTTTCTAACTGTATCAAACCTTGTTGTAATATGAGTGAACCAAGCAAATTATTTAATTTTATGGGCCTCGGAAGACCATTTTGGGGGGGGCTCATTGAATGCTTTGCTTCTCACTGAAGATGTCATTCTTTGCAGTGCTAATGCTAGAAGCAAGGTTCTTGTTGCGGTTGAGTCAGCTGATTCAAATTATCTTTGCTGTTGAGTGGCAGTTTTACCTGCAGAGCCCAGCAATAGTTATCAAGGAACTTTTGACAGTCCAAGGGGGTTATTCCTGTTTTCCCTTACGTTCTAAATCTCCAGTGTATGATCCAGGATCTACCTGCAAAGAGTGAGTACAGGGATGTTAGGTAAGGAAGGCTGAAAGCATCTGACAGTTTCCTTTGGGTTCTTATCAGTGGAGTAGACCTCAGATGAGACAAGGTCACGGTGGGAGTGAAAATGTGGCAAAAGATACATTTCAAACGATGCTACTTTGCTTGCTTGTGGTTGCTGGTGAATCTCTGAAATAGAATTTGAGAGTTTAAACAAACAACATAGGAGTAGTTTGGGGGAATGAATCTGTATTACCTTTGTTTTGGGAGAGCTTTCTAGTAAAGGCAAGAGAAATTCTATTGACTTTTTAAATACTTGCTTGATTTCAGGCAGTTACCTGGTCATAGTGTTTAGGTGAAGGAGGAGGAAAAAAAGAGAAAAGAGACCAGTGGTGAGGGAGGAGGTGGAAACAAGGAAAGGAGACTTGAAGAAGTAGTAGGAGGAGAGAACCAGAAAAGAAAGAACGGTCTTCACAGAGGGGCATAAAAAGAGAAGGTGTAAGTTGGGAAGAAGTCATGAGAAAACAAGAGAAGAGTAGTCAAAGACTACAAAAAAGACTAGTAGTAGAAACTTCATTAAAAAAAAAAAAAGGAAAGGCAGAGGAATGCATAGAACAGATGTAATAATGCCAGGCCTGGCATGAAAGGACCTGGAAAGTGGCAGATAAGTTTAAACTATATGGTTCTCATCTCCAAAAAGGGTGGTACCACATGTACAGATGGAAAAGGAAGATCAAAAGCAGGAACAGAATGTAAGAGGAAATCATGGACAGGAAATTGTTGAGGAAATCTGTGGAAGCAGAAAATACCATAAGGAGATAGAAACTAGAATTCAGTTTAAGAAAGATTAAAAGATGGTAAAGGTAATGAGAATGGTGATAAGGGCTCACTTTGGGGAAAGGGAGGGGATGTGCTGTTACTCCTTTCATTTGCCAGCACTTTTTTGTGATCTGAAGAAGAGGAAAAGT
This sequence comes from Calonectris borealis, assembly GCF_964195595.1. Classification (NCBI taxonomy): domain Eukaryota; kingdom Metazoa; phylum Chordata; class Aves; order Procellariiformes; family Procellariidae; genus Calonectris; species Calonectris borealis. The sequence continues at coordinate 152,855,394 of NC_134312.1, read as the reverse complement.
TGCAAAGTATGTGTATATGTATCTCTGAAATGGTCCTGCAAATAAATCCTGGGAACAGTGTGCATCTTTTACTATTTTTCTAAAGTGAGCCTTAGATACTGAGCTTTGAAAGCCTGTCTCTCTGCTTTGACATGGGTTACAAGTTAAGAAGGAATTCTTGAATTGTTTGTTTCAAAAGTAAACTCTTTTGCTCGTCCTGTAGGAATTCGCTTGTCTTAACTAAAGAAAAGCATTTATGACTTTGGAAACTTTTTTTTTTAAAATCTTCCTTCAGAAGGGCAACTATTGTGGAGAAGAAAAAATAAATGGGGCTGATAGGGTACCAGCCCTTGAAGATGACCATTTAGTAAATTGTTCATGGAAGGAGGTAACCGTCACAAGATAAATCTCTTCTTTATCGGTGAATACATGGGTTGTGAAAACCATTAATGGGAAATCTGAAAATTGGGTGCTGCTTCAATATAAAAAGGGCGAAAGGAAAAAAAAAAAAAGCATTGATGTATTACTACTGGAATGATCATCAGTAGAAAGGAGAGTATATACGCTCCTTTTCCCAGATAGTCCACTGTTTCCTGTAGGGATTTCCTTTCTCTCGTCTGCTTATGAGAAGAGTAGTAGGCTATTTGTCTTGACTACTACATTAAGTTAACAACTTTCAGCCTTCTCAGATGTGTCTGCTTCCAGAAAGATGCGAATATTATCACACATGCTTTATTGTTAAAGCCTTACTTTACCTTAATTGTCACTAATTTATCAGAAAAAGCAAAGACAAGCCAGCACAATGAAAGCAGCAACTTTTAATGTCATTATTTTCCAAATTTGGGATTTAAGATCTTTCCAAGGTTTTTCTTGGTCTCTGATTCCTCCCTCAGCTTCCATGGATTCTGGAGGGTTACCAAGATGCTAAGGGGGCTGGAACAGTTGCTGTAGAAGGAGAAGCTGAGGGAAAGGGGCTTGTTCAGCCTGAAGAACAGACGGCCTCAAGAAGACCCAATGGCAGCCTTCCAGTACTGCGAGAAGGTTATTGCAAAGATGGAGTCAGTCCACAGTGGTGCATAGTGGGAGGGTGAGAGGCAGCACACACAAGCTGAAACAAGAGCGTTTCCAGCTGGGCTTAAGGAAGAACCCAGGATGGTCAAGCTGTGGAACAAGTTGCCCAGAGAGGTTGTGGTGACTCCATCCTTAGGTTTTCAAGACCAGACAGGATAAAAGCCCTGAGCAATGTAGTCTGACCTCACAGCTGACCATACTTTGAGCAGGAATTGGACTAGAGAAGACCTGAGGTGCCTTCCAGCCTGAGTTACTATATGGATCCCATAAGAGAGAGGAAAAGAAAAAAAAAACACGTTAGAAAATACCATATATCAGTATCGTGAACAGACTAACAAGTGGATCATCTGGTGTGCCTGTGTACCAAAGACTCAGCAGAAAAAGAATGGAAGCTCAGCTCATCTTCAGAAGCCGTCAAAAATTACCAAACTCCAGTGATGGAAAAGGTAGTTAGATGAGCGGGTAGAAGTGAAGACTGTCTTCCTTTAGGATGAGGTTTCTAAGAAGCAGAGATACAAGTGACGCTGATAGCAGAGTGAAGAAGGGCAACAACCAACATGCACAGGCGTGTTTCCCACTTCAAACATTTGGTTACACTGGTAATTCTCATCTGGCATGATGATGGTTGTCACATAGCTGCGTCTGCCTCTCACTCAATTGGAGACTGCTGTCCCCAGAGAGTACGTCAGCACTAACAGTGAAACGTCAACCAGAGAAAATCATGATTATTGATTCACAGCTTTGCTGTGATAAGGGCAGAAAGTCCTGATGTGGAAGAGAATAAAGAAGAGAGACTGGTGTTAATTGAAAATCACCAGTGTAATACCTTTACAAGTGCTTTCCTTTGTTCTGCTAACACCTCTTCTGTTTGTTAAATTTTTGGATGTTTTGAACAGGTTGAAATCCAAACTTAGGCTCAAAGATTTGATCTTCTTTTAACATGTCACTGTGTACACATCATGGTACATTGCTGTGAATATTGCAATGATACCAGCCCTAAGCTATCAGGAGGGCTGGTCAGAGCAGAATGGGAAGTTTCTGCATACTAGCACGTTAAAAGGCAGCAAAGTTGCAGACTTTGGGCAAGGTTTGTGGTGTTTTATCATGTAAACTTAAGAGTAAAGCAGAACATTAAGCACATACTTGAAGCTTAACTCTCTTAAAACGGGCAACCCAGGTACTTTATGCTAGGTAGAGAGTGGATCTCTACATTGCTGATGCTGATGTTTAATGAACCTTGAAATAGTGAGTAAATTCTTAACAGACTAAAATAACACTAAAGTGCCAATTTTCAAAGTGATGTGAGGAAGTCCTGTCCAAATGTGGTCTAGACAGTCTGAGGTCAGCCCTGGACCTCATATCAGAAAACCTGTTGAAGGAAACGGCTAAAAGAAAATTAAAAGCCTGGAAGGTTAATTATTAATGACAAAGTACAGAATAGGTCTTATCAAATGAATATGGGAGGAGATTGCAACTTTTTAGCTGATTAAGGAAACGATGGGTATGTTTCAGCATCTTTAAGCCTTCTCTGATTCATTGCATTCTGATTTTAAATATGTATTTTACAATATCAACAGATTGTATGTTAAAGGGTTATGAACTGTTTACTGCTGAATCAAAAATAGTTTTTGTGGCATTATCACTGACTGAATAGCTGCATCAAGTAAGGTGCACTTCTGTTTAATGTTTTCTTCAATAACCCAGAAGAAAATTTAAAAATATTTTTAAGTGATACTGGTTAGAAAAGAAGTAAACAATGAAAAGGGCAGATTAATGTGGATTGCTTGGCAAGCAGGGCATGTCCAAAAATGTTACGGTTCAACTACGCATCTTTTGAACAAAGAATTCAAGCTACACTTACAGGAGGTAAGGCTATATGCTGAAAATGTAGGATCCTAAAAATGATCTGGGTGTCGAGGTGGACAAGAACTGCGTATGTCTCGTACACGGTGTTTTAAAGAACTAGCTAATCTGATTTGGGATATGTAGGTAAAACTAATAATGGATTGGAAAGTGATGTTACATCCAAATACATACAGTGAGACCAATAGTGAGCAGCTACATACTTGTTAGCATGATCCTTTAAGAAGGGTATTGGGAAAATTGCGAAAGACTCTGAAAAAAGCCAGTTCTGCCAGTTATTTCATACCTAAGGTCAAGATCTTTTAGTAGGAGATTTAAGGCACTCCATTTTGGTTTTCTTAAAAAAAAAAAAAAAAAAAAAAAGAGAGAAATTACTGGATTTATGTCAGGTCACACAAAAAGATATCATTTTAACAAGCTCATTAAAATCAGAGAGCGAAGTGATACAAGATTTAAGGACTGAGACTTGAAATCAGAATAATTAAAATTAGTTATCTGGTTGATAAAGATGGTAATAAACCCCTGGAACGTATTTTGATTGGAATGATAGAATTTCCGCATTGGTAACAGTAGGACTACACATAAATACACGCATTAATGATGAAGGGCGTCATCCCAAGTGTCTCTCCAGAATTCAGTTCTTTCTCATTTTAGACGAAGTGAGAGAGATGTAGTGGGATCCCAAAAAGGGAATTTTTAGCTCAATTTCTGCTCTTAACATAATGAGAAGCGCCATGCGTCCATTGTTATCACTCTGGTATCAAGAAAAAGAAATTGAAAGAGAAGAAAAGTGAACAGTCTTTGTCCCCAGTGAGAGAGAGTTTTTCAAATTAAATTGAGGAAAACATTTTTATTTTATGTTAAACAAGATAATCTTATTCGCGCTTGAACTTTTGGATCTGACAGAAATGAAGCTTGTGGAAGGAGTATATGTGCAATATAAAATATTTCCTGCAAGCGTTATTGATGCAGTTGTTATTCTACATCCTATTACGGGAAGTAGCACATGGTTAGACAGCTTTATTTGCTGCAGAATCAATCCCTGCCTAACTTTTATTACAGGTAAGAGATTAAAACCAGTTATATGAAATGATGAGAGGAATTCCCAAGTGCAATAGCAATGACATCATGTGAGACCATTAAGCAAAGACTTAATTATTAATATGTAGTACTTCGCAAATCTGAAAGGTAGAGGGCAAACATTTTGAATTTGCTGTAGTCTCATAGTCATAGCACAAAAAATCCTTTAAGCATCAAGGAGCTTGTATTCAGTGTTTTTCTGCACTCTGTTAATTTTTCTTCATCATTTTTAATAATAGACAGGACTTTACACTTCAATTATTGGCTTTACCAGTCATATGAATATTCGTAAGAATAGGTGGAGGTGTCGAGAGGAAGATACATCTCAAAGCAACTGCCGTGTTTCTGTTCTCTTTGCACTGATCTTCAAGAGTTTTATTTAACACCTTTAAGGGATAAGTCTGGAAACGAAAACTTACTGGATATATAAAATCGTGGCGTCCATGACACTAGTTCCACAGCATGTTCCTGTCTTCCCTCTGCCTCTTCTCCGGGCTAGCCTCTGCGCTGCACAGCTGATAGGGAGAAGGGGCAGACAGTCTGGCACTGGCAGCCACCCAGTCGTCCCCTCTGGTAACGCCTGCCTGCCCCCTCCGCTGCTCCAGAGGCGTGGGCTAACTGCCTCTTCTAGTTGATCAACATCTAACCCAACTCAGGAATTTGTTTTTACTTGTATTTCCTTCTTAAATATGCTGCTTCAGCTTCCTAACTTCCAAAACCCCATGTAGCCTGACAGTTTTTTCCCATTTATATTGTTTGGTCTAATCAAGTATCTCTAATGTTGCAACTGAATTTATGTATGTGTATGCATCTATGTATATATGTATACATCTATATATGTTCTTGCATATGTGTGTGTATCTCTGTCAAGGAATTGGAGACTTGCAATGGGAGTGCTTAAAAGACTGATAAATGAGGCCAGTTTAAACTTTAAAACAAACCTACTGAATTCATTCCTTAACAACACACTTTGTGCTAATGGTTAGTTACTGCATATTATTAATCATTATTGCTATGTATATAAAACTGTTAGTCTATAATACTTGTATGCTAAATTAACTGTGACTATACAACAGCATGGAGCTGCTGCTGTACAGCTGGCACCGATGGCCGAGGTCCTCGTTAGTCTCCAAGGTGAAGGCGATCAGGCTGGAGAGTGCTTCCACCAGAGGAGATGTCTGTCTTCCTTTTGCCCCTGTCATTGTTGGTGTTTATGCTTCTTGCCCCCCCTGCCCTCACCTAAAGGGGGATTCAGCTGCTCCTTAACTTGGTTTTGCTTTTGCCAGTCATGCCTCTTGTGCCTTGGGCAGGGTGCCCTGCCCGTTTTCCTGCCCCCGGGCTTGTTTTGGTCTTTATCTTGTAACTTCTGTCGCCAAAGTGCAACTGTGCGAGCCTGTCTTTGCTGCATTGCTCACTACGTGAAATGCTTGCACGTAGCGTTGGGCTGTGCCATCGCAGTATTACAAAACGCTTGCATGCTGGTCGTTCTGCTATTTAAATGTGCTATTTATGTTTGGGTTCCAGGCAACCTGGTATTAACTATACCCAGATTAATACACTTAGAACTTCCACAGAACTTTTCTACTTCAGCTACACTAGCCACAAACCTTGCTCTGTGTTGTTATTATTTGTAATTCCAGAAAAGAAAGAGAATAATCTCAGATGGCTAAAAGTTCAAGAGAAATCTAAATTCAGGGTGACAATCTTTGTACTTGAAGAACCAGATCCGGTGGACCTGCATACCCTTTTTTTGACCTCAGAACGCATCATCCTTTGGTCAACACGGGGACACTTCAGTCTTTCCTGTGAATGTATTTATCCCGTCAAAGGCCTTTTTGTAAAGTCGGTCTAGGCTGTCATTCTGAAGCTGTGGCTCGGCAGACACCCAGTCCCTGGGAAATGTGTTCAGCATCTTCCTGTGCTGTGCTGTAGCGCTAACTAACGTGGGAGCTTGGAATGCTGCGTCGCCCGAGTCAAACGCCCGCATTGTAGACGCTGAATCACATACAGTCAAGCAGAGAATCTGCCTACGTTAGAGACACCAAGTGAAAAGTTCTCCGTTTCTTGGTAATATTTAAATGTTCTGTTTATAGACAACCTTGAATTACTTTTGAGCATGAATTACTATTTTGGTATCAAAAGTATTTTATTATTTTATTGTTCTCCATGTTATTTTGGAAAGATGCACAGGGGGAGACCTGTGTTCCAACAAGGATATAAAATTGATTTTCACTCAGTCTCTTAGAAGACAGGCAAAGTCCCACTGTAAAAATTGAATCATGAAAGGCCAGGGGAAAAAAAAACATCTTGAGGATGCATTTTCTTATTGTTGCTGAAATGCAGAATGCCCAATTCTTCTATGCAAGGCTCAAATACCACTTGTGGTTTTGAAGAGGAAATACTCCCTCCAACTGGATTCTTTCTGCAAGCTGGCTATCTGAGTGTCACTGTGGCAAAGGAGGTTAACCTGTTACCATCTTCCCACTTCCTAAAACGTCCAGGCAGTGAAGGTGTAAATTGATTTCTTCTCTTGTATATCTTTTTTCTGTGCAATGTTTATTCTCTGGCTGAAGCATCCTGGACTTCATCTAACATAAACATACTATACGGACACAGCAATCTTGGGTCTTTGTATCATATGTGGTAGAGTTAGACTTCTCAAATTCTAGATTCATTTAAAGATTTAGTGTTACTTCAGCATCTTCCAGAGTATTCCAAGTAACCCAAAACTCATGATTGCAATACAGGGCTATTCTACTGGAAAAAGAAACCAAACAAATAACAACCCCTAATAGTTAAATGAACACAGTTCTCCTGGACGTAACTGGATGTTACAGTCTTACCGGTCATTTTTATTAAGTTACATACATACAGAAGTTGTATAGTGGTAAAATAAAATCTGTAAGCTAGAGGACAGATTCCAAGTTCACTTCTTTTGCAGTCATTGATTTGTCAACTAAAAAAATCTGACTTGGCTGACTAGTACAAAAAACCAACGCACTGGGATACAGATAATTTTAATATACTTTTATAGTTTATACATCCTATACAAGAGAGAATGAGAATTATATTACCTGCTAGTATTTCAAAGTATTGATTTCTTTTTGTAGCTATCTAATTATTTCTCAATGTCCAAGATTTAGTATCATACATCAATTATTTATTATGGATTGAAAAGTGACAGCAAATGACGTTTTGATCGTATACTTATTTTCTCTGAAGGCACAGCTGCTCAGTTAAGAGGAAACTTGTTTTGTACAAATATTTGCATGAAGGCAGCAGCATACCGTAGCCATGGAATATTAAGCTATGTACATCGAGATAATCCTCATCTCCTTCACACACTGAGAGTGGTATCTTGATTTTTAGCTATATGGGTCATCTTTCAGTAGAAAATGTCTCTGCACTGTAATTTGCATAAATTTATATGGAAATCATAGTGAGAAAATAAATACAGATGAATGTGATAATAGGTAAGTTTACTCCACACGTGTTTTTCAGAAGTGTCTCTGTTGCTGCTCAGTCTTCTATTTTCAGTTTAAATTCCACTTTTCCTTCATATGGATCATGAACATTATCAAAGGTAATTCCAGCTCCAATGATTTTGCACACTATTTTAAGTTCTACATTCCTCGTAATGTTGAGAAATTTCACAGCTACCAAAGGATTGCTGTAGCTGGGCTAGGAGGGGGGAAAAAAAGTACTTTAATTTTACACTACCAATTTAAAAATAAAGTCTTAAAATTAGCTTTCTCTCCAGTTCTGGTAAGATTGCAGAGATGCTCCATACATTTCATCTTACACAAAGATAAAGGAGAAAAGCGATACTGAAATACATGAGCACCCACCTGTGCCTTTTTTCCATAGTAGGGGAAGTAGTGCAGGTTGAAGGTACCATTCACGGGGTAGTAGTCCACCTCCAGCGGGTGAGACTCGTCGCCCTGTTCGTAAAGCAAGAAAGCAGCTCTGTTGGCTGGGCAATCGTAAGCCAGCCCTGGGCAAGTGTTTTACTGCTGCTAAAAGCTGCCCAGCGTATATTAAAACTCAAGTTCAGAAGTCTGTTTAGCGCCGGTCTTATTTTTATTTTTCGAATAAAAGTGGAAATCTCCCGCTGTTACTATTGCCAAGAAAAACGGGCAAGGGTTTTTTCATAGCAGTTGTGAATTCAGTGAACGGGGACCTGCTGAAATGTGCAGAGAGCCTGGAGGAGCTGCTCTGAGGCGTGAACTTCACTAGTGGGAGCTGAAAGCAAACAGCAAATGATCTTCTCTGCAGCACGGAAAAATAATTTTTCAGATGCTTTTAAATAAAACACTTTTTTTCTGTTCTTAGGATGTCTGCTGGTGCAAGAAATTGCGCACAACTGAGACTATTCCCAGTGTTTGGCCAGAGTGATCTGATTCCAGAGCTGCAGGGTAATCTTTCCGGTTGCAACAGCTATCAGAGCTGCAGCGCTTGAAATCTTTGAGTTTCAGACCTCGTACACTTACCACATATGTGCAGTCCACTCTTGGTGCAGTGCCATTGCCAGGGAAAAACTTGATAATCTAAAATAGAAAACACACATTTGGTTATCCTGGAAATTGTTTTGAGATAAAAATGAGCAAACAATTAACTGAGTTTCAAAGGATGCTTAACGCGTTTCTGCGTAAGGCACTGTCAAACAGATCATCTCAGCTTATGTACCTGGGTGAGAAACCACATCGTGGCTGGATATTGAGGAAGCGGGACGCCGCGCTGCCCGGGATGGGCACTGCAGGTGGGCTCTAGCCTGGCCAGGGCAGGTAGCGCTGCACCTCCTGGCAAGTCCAGCTCATTTACCCACATGTACCACTTGCTCTTTCTGATGCCCAGGCAGCCAGGGGTCTCTTAAAACAGCTAATTGCCCGGCAATAAAGGAAAAGCTGAATCTCTCTGCTTTTCATCTTACGCCTTGTTAGAAAAGCTTGGCTTTGGCAGAAACCCTTGGGCCATTTGATCCTGCAAAAATGGTGGGGTCGCACCCTGTAGCAGCAAAGGCGAAAGGAGGTAAAGCCCCCCGGGCACTATCCATGTGCCTTTCCCCTGCCGGGCTGGCGTGCCGCCTTGCTGAAGGAGGCAAAGGTGTTTTGGGGAAAAGCCTGCGTTTCACCTGGCAAAATCAGGGGCACAGCTCTCCTCTCACAGTTAGATCTTGCACAGTTTCTTGAAAATGTCTAGGGTGCAAGCCAAACAAAAATCAAGTGATTTTGTCTATCAGGAACTGGAGGAGAATTTGAGCTCTTTGCTTTCTACCGAAATTGAACCAGAAGGCTCAGAATTTTACCTGAAAACAAAAATAAAAGGCTTATGCCTTTGTCTATATCCTGAAAAAATTAAAGGAAGCATAGAAGATTCCCTTTTTCCTCTCCAAAAAACATGTTGGTGGTTTTCACTGAAAAAAAAAAACCACCAGCTTTGAATTTTGTTTTTACAGGCTCTGCTAAAGATTTTCTTTGCAGCCTGGAGAGATAAGGTGTGCAAGTATCATCTCTCTGAAATCACTTCAGTTACTGTCACATCGTAACACCTTAGCTGAAGGCACAGGATCGTGGTATTGCAGAATGAAACTGTTTTATGTACTAGTTCGTCGGATGAGAGCGCTACGGAGATGCTAACAAAACTAAACGAAAGCCAAAGCTTTGGAGAGTCAGTTCAGAGATCACTTTGCCCTACGTTACTTTCCTAGGGGTGGTGACCAAGTCTCACTATTTCTCTGGTAACTCCGGAGCTCTCTCAGGAAAAGCATGGGAATTTGTCTTCCCAGTACAAAGCAGAGATTAGAGCCTGTGGCACCAGACGATGTAGCAGCTCCCCAGCGGAGCTATCAGGGGATTTTTTTGGTGAATTCTTTCTTGCTCGACACCTTGAGCTTGTACTTACCCTGTTCATTTTTATAATAAAACAGGGTTTTCCTTCTGGAAATCCGAAAGTAGGATCTGTGATGCCGGAGCAGTTTTGAAGCATATCTGAGGTAAATTTGCAGGATAGTTTTGTTTTATTCGGGCCATCAAAGGTGTCCTGAATGAAGTATGTGTTACTGGTGCAGTTGACGTTCAGACGCTGAGCAGCTGGCGTATATGCTAGATGTGTGAAGGAAGAAAGAAAAATTCCCCTCTGAAGTTCTTCATATATAAATTATACATCTCAATATCAGACTGGAGGTTATATCATGGGAAACTGTACTTCAAGTGAAGTTGGGATTAGATGGAATGAGGAAAGTTTAAATTGTTTGGGTTTGGGGTTTTTTTTAGAATACCCAGGCAAAGCAAAAAAAGAGGTCAAATTGAGCTAAGGCTGGCAATTTGTGTTGATAGCTCCATATAAAGTCCATTTCAAATATAATTTTTCTCAATATGTGTATGAGAAACACAGAAATATGATAGTAAGGCTCACAAGGAATATAAATGTATTAAGATATGAACAGGCAAATGGAGCACCTAACCTACTTTGACTATACTCTTTGATGACACTCTGCAACGGCTTCACCAGACTTATGGCACTTTGATATTTGTAGTCACGGACAATATTAGATTAATTTAGATGAGACTAGTTTTGAAGACCTTTTTTACTCCTTCCTTCAAACTTTCTATTAGCCTGTTTTATTAAGGCTATTCAGGCTTAAAAAAAGTAAAAGCTCTGAAGCAGCAACTAAAGTTCTGCTTTAACAGACATATTTACATATATTTGATTTATAGATTTATGAGGTGATTTGCTCGTCCCTTTCAGAAGATGCATTTTCCACTCAAAATCTCTGATTTCAGGACAAATAGAAAGTGGAAACACTGACTTAGGGTCCTCAGACCCAATAAGGGAGATGCGACAGCACGTTGCTTCAATATTATGCAGGAAACCTCATTTTTACCTGTCAGAAAAGTCCGAAGAGTTGTCACTAAACCTTCCCAGGTTTTGTTGTCGGATACGTTGTAATAAATTTGTAATCCTCTATCCCCATAAACGTCGGGTCGTAACGTTACACCTTCATGGGGGAAGAAGAAGGAAGGCAAAGCAGAGGAGAGGTGCCAGGCACAGATTTGTTTATTTAAATTGACCATAGCGATTACGCCGCATCAAGACTCATTGTAAGTGTACGAGATCCCCAGGCTTTGCTGGAGAGGATTTAACCACATATGGAAACTATCTCAGCTCTGAGTTGTTCAACCAAAAACCTAAAGCCTCTGCTACTGCTAAACTCTTTTCTTTTCATGTATATCTGTGCTGTTATCAGAACAGCTTGCAAAATCATTCCAGCAATCGCACTGGATTTCCCCAGGACTTGTTAAAAATAACAGTTACAATAGTCAGGCTACAGAAATAGATCATACTGCATGTGAGAAACAGCTTTTGAAAAAGCCACGCTTAATATTTTACAGGAATCATTTTGCCAGCAAACATCAAGCTTACTGAATATTGGAAAGGAAACCAAAATTCAGCAACAGGTAGACAGAATAATTTTTAGGGCTACGGCTTCGAAAAAGTCATTTTTTCCTTCCCATTGCTTGTAAAAACAAGCCATTAGGGGGGTGAAGTTTTAACAGTAAGCACTGATGATCTCTCAGTGATGCTGTCTTGTCCCTCCCCGGTCTCACTTTGTGTCCCACAGATCTTTATTTCTGATCCTATGTGTCTTTGCCTATCTTATTTTTACTTGCTTGGCTGCTGGCACAGCACATCCCAGTGGGGAGGGATTCCCGCTCTCCCAGGGACTTTCCATGCTGCTGGCAAGCGTGGAAATACCCACGCCAGGCTGCTCGCCCCAGCGCCCCTCCATCTTGCCGGGCACCCCAAAACCCTCCGGGGTGCTTGGGGGGCTGGGGCAGAAACCAGGGTTTTCCCAGGGGCTGACCCCTGCCTGTGGGGAGAGGAGGTATATATTTATATAAAAATATATAAATATATTAAAATGAACAAATGAAATAAACATGCCAATTTTTTTTTTAAAGCCTAAAAGTGTTTTCAGGCGGGGGCTAAACTTTGCAGGGATCGTTTGGGGAGAATCGACCTGATGTATTCCACGTTTGTCTCTTCTCGCGCCCGGGCTCTGCCGATGCCTCTCGGCCCAGCCCTGCCCCGCGCAGCCGCTGCGGCAGCCCGGGGGGTTTGACTCCCCGCCGGGCAGCAGCCGCCCGGACCGTGGCTGTACCTGGGGATTTCAGCTGGTCTTGGTAGTCGGGTTCGTACAGATTCACCGTCCTCATTAAAGAATAAATGGAGAGTGCGAACAGCCCCGACATCACCACGTAGAAAGCCAGGTAGTACAGGCTGATCCACACTGTGGAAAAAAAAGAGGGAAAAATCTCATTTTTTGAGCAAGGCGGTGCAGTGATCCCTCCGCAGCCGGGACCGTCCCGGCAGCAGCAGCCGTCTCCTTTCTGCCCTTGGCCCCAGGGAGGTTTTCCCTGCGAAGGGACTGGTGTTTTGGATCTTTTTCTCTACACTCAAAATAATATTCTTCTAGAAAAATTTGGCTGTAAATTTGTTCAGTTTTACATGGATTTTTGAAGTAGTTGGTGCTTAGCCCAGATTATTTAAAGCTTAAAAGATTGTGTGGCTTCTTGAAGTCACTTCACATATTAAGACCATTTATCTGCTTATTAACATGGACTAAGCGACACGGCCAACGTATTTCTTCAACAAAAACAAGTTGCTCCTTGTGTTATTTGGATGACAGATGTCAGTATTTCAGGTGTGTTGATTTTAGACCCGTATCACTTCGGTGCCTTTTACAGCTGACATCGCCTTCAGCAAAATGTGTCATCGTGCTGTTTTACTCTGGTGTGAGATGCAGAATAATGTTGTGTTTCTGTTTGTATCTGCACAACGTGTCCTACAGGCGGCTGGTGCCCTACAAGCAGCCAGTGAGTGTTTTGGGGGGGCCGTCAGAAACCCCTCCCTGCAATCATCGGCGCCTCATAGCACCTGCTTCTCTCCAAAGTGGAAAGGCTCACATTTCGGCTTGATTTTCTGTAAAACCATGGTTTTAAGAATGGCTAATAAGCTACACTCACGGGCTTCACGGCAGCAAAAAGTCATCTGGAAACTTGCAGCTACTCTTAAGGTCAGTGGGAAGAGCAGGGACCTTCCTTACAGTGGTCAGGGCTGCCCTTCCCACAACGTAGATCAGAAAACACATCGTCATCGTAGACACAAGTTTGCATCAGCACGCAGCGATAAGAGAGAAGAGCTACTGAGCAGACAATAATTTAGAAAGGAATTTCGGAAAAGCAAAATGTGTTTCCAGAGAATTGGACAAAACCCACCGACTAAGCAAAATTCTCCATATACCAGAACCCCCTACAGCCAGCAATGTCAGAATCATACTGTAACCATCCCCCTTAGCTATTAAGAAGTTAATTGCTAATGTGTTAAGTTTTGCCTTTTTGAAATATCTGGTCCAAAATCGGTTTAAAGTCTTCTTATATTTGCAGGATCAATACTTGGATCAATGTTTTGATCTAATTGACTCAGCTTACAGGGCCACCCTAAAAGTGGCTCAGAAGCATATATGGGAACTGATGTCTTCAACAATTCCAACACATCTACCACCACATTATGCCCCATTCATTAGGACGACCCCCATCCAAGACTTTTAAGTAAATCAGAAGGAAGAGAAGATTCTTGTGTATGAAAACCTACCCCAGTTAATTAAGCTCCTTCCCATAAAAAGCTTTGTTTCTGGATTCCAGACAAAACGACGGAAATTTTCCATCCGCTCGCTGCAGGTCTTTTTTTCATTTAAAGTTGCCATTTTCTCACAAAATTTCCCCAAAACGCGTCCTCTTCAGAAACTAAGAAATTCAACCAGTGCCCAAACAGTCGCCCAAGAAAATCACTTTGGTTTTTATACCTTCTTCTCTGCTGAAGGTCAACGAGATTACTTCCTATACCAATGAAAGCCCCTGCTCACCATTATCAACCCGCAGCAGATACAATTCTTTATAAAGGCTGTTGATAATGCTCGGTGTTGAGGCCGGCAAAGAAAAGTTCGTTCCTATCAAATGCCCTTCTCCTTTCTCTTAACCACCTCAGCAGATTGGCAGAGTTACGCATTTTGCCGCGTGCCTGTAGGGCTTCTGATAGACTCGGTGCGATAGCTGTTATCAGAGCAGATAAAGCAAAGGAGAACTTGTTTCTCTTTAGGTTTTCTTTTCTTTTTTTTTTGTTCCAGTTACCTGCAAATAGTGGATATAATTCTCCCACTGCAACCACTGTAGCCATCTGTTAGAATATAGGGGATCGCAGCGGGAGTGAGTGGGGGAAAAGCACCGTTTCCCAGCGTGTTTGCCATGTTGCGCAGCCGGGGAAATTAAGATCTGGAAGTGCTCTAGCTGTGCGGCACTGCTGAAGAGCTGCCCACCGACGTGCAGCTTCCCACGTGTAATGTACCGGGGGAAGTGTTTGCTGGGGATCCCTTTAGAAAAACACTCTGACTCCTTAAAGTATTAAACTATGTTAAACAATGTTTTTCTGTTTTCTGTGGGGAATGTTTTTAGGTGATCTCTGACGATGCTAACTCAACTTCAGAGGGTATCCCCACATTGCTTGCTGACTATCCCTGCCTCCCTCTCAGCACACCACCAGAAAAGCCAGAAGAAGGATGGAGAAAAGAAAAAGGAAAAAAAAAAATTATAATATAATAATATAATAACTTAATAATATAACAACATAATAAAAGTTTTACCATACAGGTATATGACGAGGCAGAGTGGAGAACGTACGGGTGTCATTTAACTACCTTTTCTATCTGCTTTACAGCCCAAGGCTCTGGTATGTTCAGAGGCAGATGCCCAACCCTGAGCTCGCTCTGTGCACAGAGGAGCAGGACCAAAAAGCGTCCCCAGCAGCTCCCCGCAGACAGAAAAGCAAAGGGCGCACGGCAAATGGCGGAGCCAAGGGGCTGTCTAAACGCCTCTGCTGCAAGGGGAGCTTGGGTTTTAGAAAGCCCTTCCAGGCACGCTGGTGTGCTTGTCGAAGTTGTTCGCTAATGCTTTTACTCTCTTATGGGACCCCAGTAACGTCAAACCCCCAAACTGCCCTGTGAATTCGGCAGGACCAGGGTTTCATCCTTTTTAACTGGGTATATTGGCGTGCCCTGCCTTTCACTCACTTCACAGGACGCATGGTGGGGGCAAAATCTTTAAAATGGGCGCATATGAGAAGGTTGACTGAGAGACTTTGGATTATTTGGACATTGAGACAGCTGTAACTGAGCCTGTCAGCTGGAGTAATATGGCAGGGTTATTCTGTCAGCTAAATAATGCTGTTTCTGAACACAGAGAGAGATTTATTGTGCTTTTCTGCCTCAGATCAAGCAGCATGATAGTTTAGCGTAATAGCCACCAATTTGGGGCGATTTAACTTGTTTTCAGATGATGAAATCGGAGTCAGGCCAAGTAAAAGAAAAATAAGATTTACAGGCTTTTGACCAATTTGTATTTCCCATAGAAAGGAGAGGAGGATGAACAGGAAGGTACTTTCAGTCATTACACCATAAGCTGACCAATATTCAGGACAAATGTGGAGGTTTTTTTAAAAGTTAAAATAAGACAAGGAGATTGGGCAGTGGCCTGAAAATGATGAAAATGAAACATCTGCCCAGAGGTTAAAAGGCTTGTGGAGGCTCCCACGTAGCAGTTTCAGAAATGGGAACAGAGGCGTGAAGAGGTTAGGGGGAAAAGCGGGGGGGGGGGAAGTAGCAGGTCTCCAGCAGGATTTAACTTTTTTCCGTATTGAGCAGGAGCCCGTCTGGTGAATTGGATGGAGGGGAGCAACTGGACTCAGTCAGATGGGGAGTTAGAAGATTTATAAAGAAAGAGAAGGAAATGTAAATCTCCACCCTGCTTGCAGAAAGGTGATAATTTAACAGTACGCAACTTCAGTAGGCAGCTAAATCTAAACAACAAACAGATTAATTATTCATAGCAAAATTAAATCCCAAATTATGTTCAAAAGGAAAATGTTGCAAGTGTCTGCACAGGAGGCGAAACGGAGCCTCTCGAAACTTAGGAGTTTGTACTCTAATGAAACTGAGACCAAGGATTTCATGTGCTCTTCTGTCTGGTATTATATCCCGTCTGTTCCCATCTGTCGTTGGCTGGGGAACCAAAAACTCTGCTGAGCTCAGCACCGCTCGCCCAGCTGTGGCTGCGCAGCGTGAAGGAGACGGTACAAAACCAGGAGGGCAGAGCCACGTGCGGGAGGGCGAGCTCAGCAGGACCGTGCGGGCAATGGGAGAGGATCACCGTCGGCTGCTTTCATCCCAACGGGGCCAAAGAAATTTGTCAGGATTTGCATATTACAGAACAAGTGGGAAAATGATGGTTAAAGGAAAGGAAAGCCAGATTTTAAATGGAGGGTGAGGGCCTGGCTGCTTTTAATGTTGCCTGTAACCTGTACATAATCTGCTAACCTAGATTCAACAGTGTCGGCTATATTAGGCAAGATGAAGGAAGCTCAATGATTTAAGTGGATGATTCGAATTAAATTTCCTTATTTCTAAACTGGGGTTAGTAAAGTTCAGTTAAGATTGAAAATGAAAACGCACCAAGTTAACAGCAGTATCTACAATAAAAGGTAAGAATAAAGCAGAACAATATTACAGCTGGAAACCTGTTCTGACCAGAAGCTCCAAAAATACAAATTAGATAATTGCATTAACCACGTTAATATAAAAGTGTAAATAGAATTAATATAATTTTATTATATCCTTGTTGCATAATAAGCTATGTACATAATTTCAACTGATGCACAAATTAAAAACATGAGTATATTAAACCCAATAAATTACAAAAATGCATTTACATAAAAAACACAAGTAAGAAAACCAAACTCATATAAGAGTGGGCAGTTATATTAAGATGGTTACTCTCTTCGATTTCTCCTCCAGTGTTGGAAATTTCTAATGAAAATGTCAGATATTTGTCAGTGAAAATGAAAGATGTCAATATTTGGAGAGTGATGCATCAGTAGATCCGCGCTGAGAAACTTGCATTTTATTGAAGAAATCACCAGGAGTTTTGAGCCAGCATTGAACTTAAAGCCAAGACTTGCTTGTGGAAGTGGTGCCGCGTGTGCCAGCAGCCAACTGCTTGTGGCAGTCGCCTGGTGCTTGTGAACAGGCGCTTCATATTTAACACTAGACGGATAACTGCAGAAACAATCTTCGTTAAAAACTGCATTTCGCTTGCATGATTTCTAAATATAATTAAAGAAATGGGATTGGTTAGAAAATAAGTAACTCATTAAGTATGCAACTCCTCTTGGAAGCTATTTGCAAGCACATGAAAGACAAGAAGGTCTTCTTGGGATTGGGAAGGTTGGGATTTACTAAGGGTACACCGTGCATGCCAGGCTGGTTTTTTTCTCTTGTGAGATGAGTGGGCTGGTGGGCAAAACCAGAGGCTTTCCAATTTTCGTCACCCGATCCGACGTCAGCAGAGCTTGCGATGCGGCAGGCAGGCGGGGAGCTGCCAGCTCAGGAAGGACGGGGGGACGGCCGGCAGCCGGGCAGCCGGCCCCATAGCGCACTAGTCAGAGGGTGGACATCCAGCTGCAACGAATATGGAGGGGTGTCCCTCAGGGGCCAGCACCGGTGCTGGGGCTGTTTAACACCCGCATTAACCGTGGACACCACGGTGTGGTGGTCAATGTGCTGGAGGGCAGGGCTGCCACTCAGGGACATGTCAGCCGGCTGCAAAGGGGCTCTCCAGACCCTCCTGAGCTCAGCAAGGGCAAAGGCAGAGATCTGCACCTGGGACAGGACAGCCCCACGGTGCAGGACAGGCAGGGACTGACTGGCTGTGGGGCAGTGCTGCAGGAGAGGACTTACACGGGCCCTGCTGAACAAGAAGTTGAACATAAGTCAGTAGTGCACCCTTGCAGCAAGGAAAGCAAACCACATACCCGGCTGCATGAGCAAGAGTGCAGCTGGGAGGCTGAGCAAAGCGGTTATTCCCCTTCATCCAGCACTCACCAGGCCACATCTGGAGCCCTGTGTCTGGGGCTTGCAACGGGGGAAGGCTGCAGGGAGATCCTCCTGCTGTCTTCAGTGGCCTAAAGGGAGGTTATAGGGGCAAGCTCTTCTCTGAGGAGCACAGCAAAAGGACAAGAGGCAGCAAACACGGGTGGCAGCAAAGGAAACTCCGGTGACCCAGAAGGAGAAAGCTTTCCTCCATGAGGGCGGTCACTGCAGGAACAGGAGCCCAGAGAGGCGGAGCGGTCTCCATCCCTGGAGACACTAAAAACCCAGCGGGGTGCAAGCCTGTGCAACCTGCTGTACCCTTGGGGCTGGCCCTGCCTTGGGAGGGGGTGGGACTAGGTGGCCACCAAAGGTCCCTTCCCACACAGACCATCCTGTGCATCTACGATCCTAATCTATTTTTAGTTAGCAGGATGCGAACCAGAAAAGGACACCTAACACTGAAAACCTGTGATGATGGTGTTATATGGCAATACCTGGCATTTCTATATTTGTCACTTCCAGCTCTGTTGATGGAATTCGTGAAAACAAGTGTACACTGCGCCGTCTTCAGTGTCACGGGAACGACCTGATGTTGGAGATCCTACAGCCCCAGCCGGAAAAGACAGCCCTGCGACAGCCCCGAGCCGCTCTGCTCCTCTCTCCCTGAAAGCTCTTGTATAAAACTAAGTCAGCGTAGCAGCAGCTGTCAAACCCTCGGTGGCTGCCCTGCATCACGCCCGTCGAACCTCAGCGATCACACAGGCACCACCAGCACAACCCACGCAGGCATCATTCTCCTTTCCTCCCCGGGCAGAGCTGCTGGCAGACCACGGAGGAGGATCGGTTTTCCACCCATGGTTTGTGGCCCCTGAGGTCTCTGTATGAACGTCTTCCAACCACTTTGGGAGAGGTAATCCAGAAAAACAGCCCCTGTGCCCATGAGCATATGGTCTCCACACGGGGATGAACTCTACTGGAAAATGCTTAGAAAAAGCCAAACCTCACAGGTTTAGAAGGCAGCACATGAGGGGTACAGCGTATGTTATTGTAGTCCTATTAGCACCATACTTGTCAATCAGTAGGTGTTGACTTTGCTGTTTCTTTATTTTCTTCTCCAGTTCTAATTGAGAATACAAAAATTAAATATTTTATTCCAGGCTGCTTCATCCAAATGAGAATGAATTTTTTTTCAGTTTGATGTCTAATCAGGGCAAATCGCTTGCTTTTGGTTCAGAATAGATTAATTGCTACCTGCTTGCTCTGTGAGACTCCCTCAGGAGTAGTAATTCCCCCCATTTCTGAGTCCTTCAGCTCGGCCCCTGGGAGCAGGGCTGTGCCGGGGCTCCCACGACACAGCAGTGGGGTTGCAGGGGGGGACGGGGTTTCCTGGGCAGATGCATTGCCCGGCCAGGGAGCCCATCCCATTACCCTGGCCAGGGCACAAGTGGTGCTCAAGATTCAACCCCCAGGCGATGTGACAGCAGAGGCTAACTCAGCCTGACACTGAACTGACCTGAAATGGAACGTTTAAAATTTCAGGAGTTTTTTGTTCTTTGGATATTTTGGCATTTCAACCTTTCCTCCTGTCAGGTGTGGCTGCAAACCGCCTCCCTGTTGCTGCCACGGGACCCGCGCTCCCCCTTCTGCCCTCCCTCTCCATCCTCTCCATCTTCTTGCCCTGCTCCCAGCTCCTCCTGCCTCAGCAGGTGGGTTCATTCCTTCTGGGAGGTGAGCCCCTCGGGGCGACTGCCCGTGTCCCCTTGCTTGTGTACGTGCAGGCATGTGACAGTCATTTGCAATCACAGCTCTTCTGTGCCCACAGTGATTCACTGAATTAGGAGATGCTGGTGCAGACTTTGCATGAATTTAAATGTGTTTTGAAGCATTCTCCTGAAAAGTAGCACTGCTTTTGTAAAGCACTTCTTTACTGCTTGTATTGTAGGTGAAGGGAAGACTTGAAACTATTTTCAGGCAGGGGGTCCCCCAGTGGAAGGAAAACATATCTTCTTTCTGTGGCAGCTTGACCTCAAAATCAAAAAGTCTAAAATTTCCAGGTTTATATTTATTAAATAGCTTGCCTTAAAAAAAAAAAGCCAACCAAAAAACAGGGTATGTAATTCACACAATAAAGGTAGAATTGGATGACAGGACTCCAGGAGTGCAACTACTGCTAAAGAAAAGCGGCAACAAGCCCAGTCACCCACGTGGCTCAGTCCCAGCTGGGGTGGGCACTGTCCTGGCCAGCTCTGGCTGCTGGATGGGTTTGGGGATGCAGAGTGCTGGGGCTGCCCCCAAAGGCAGCATGGGCATCTTTCTTCAACCCAGGGGGGTTGCCTCCCTTGTGTCCCAGCATCGCACCCCTGGGCACGCAACAGGTCCCCTGTTTCATGTCACAAAAAGCGCCCTGCTGCACAGCCCTTCCATCTTCCAAGACCTAGGCCTGGAAAAGCTTGCAAAAATATTGATTATGTCTTTGGTGGGGCTAAAGAGGCACCACGAGGGGCCCGGAGGGGACCCAGGGCTGTGTGCTGCATGCCATGGATGCGGGCAGCCTGCTCCCAAGCCAGGCACAGCCGTGTCACCTTCACAGGCTTGTCCCCCTGCCCTCCTTTGCTTCACAGCAGTAGATACCTGAGAGGAGAAGGGCCATCAAAAGTTGCACCTTCTTACATGCATGAGTACTGAGTGTAGCAATTTCCCATCAGGAACCTGGGGATTTTCCACCTCCCTGCAAACAAACTGACTCAGAACTTGGTGTTTCCCCCAAAAGACTAGAGGAAAAGTTTGGCAAGAAAGGAACAAAGATTTGTAATGACAGGTTTTCCTCTGGGTTTTTTCTGAACAAAGAGTGAAATCTGGCTGCACGGAGCTGACGAAAGGCCTTGATACCTTTATTTACTCACTGAATTGCACAGGAGGCCAGGGGAACCTCCCTTTTCTCGTCTCCTGCCATGTCAGGTGGACAAAATACTGGAGATGGAAAGCTGTGGGCAGAGGGCACCGACGCCTGCGTGTGGGGATGTAGCAAATGTGGGGGGCAAGCAGGGGTGAGAAACCAGCTGGAAGAGCAGGAGGGGGAAGGGTTGGTGCACAGAACTGAAATCGGAGCTCCCGTGATACGCCAGCTGCGTGGGACGGCTGAGCCATGGGCACGACCCATGTGCAGCTATAAAAAATATGGGATTCTCGTGGAAAATTTATGCGTGTGAGTAAAAATGAGCACTGCCGGTCTGAAGAAGTTTATCAAGTTAGGACGGAGCGATGGCTACTCTATGGGCTCTGCTGAAGGGCTCCTGGCCACTGCAGTAATTTGTCAGGACACTTGTTACTGACCAGTGGACATCTCATGTCCCCACAGGAGGGTTGCTGGTCTTAGCACCCTCTTGCTACGGTCCATCAGGATTCAGTCAGTGCCCGTCTTCCTCATCTGACCGTGCAGGGTTGCCCGTCAGCGTCCAGCGCACTGCCCCGATGCCCTGGCCTTGCGGCCGTTGCAGCCAGCCCTGGTCCCTTTGCTGTGCCAACCCCTCGGCCCGGAGCATTTTGTCATGTTTAATGTACCCAGAGCTGCTCGAAGCGGGACTGCTGTTTGCTTTCCCCGGCTGGTATTTAATGCCTGCATCGCTGACCTTGGGCTGGCCACTGAAGGGAAGGACGGCCGAGGGGGAAGGTCACGCAGGAGCGTGGGGGTGGCACAAGGCTGGAGGTGAGACCATGGCCCGGCTTCTCCTCCCGGGGTGGGCAGCAGCCCCGGCACCAGTTTTGAGGGGATCCCGGGGCACGCTCTCCCGCCCAGCCCAGGCATGGTGGCGGGCAGGGCTAGGCAGGCTCCATGCGTTCTCCCTCTCTTGCTGACCTAGGCATGAGCAAAGCAAAGCCTGGCCTCAGGCAGGCCCAGACTCTCCAAAAAAGTAATGGAGAATGTGTTTGGGAAAGCCATGCTACTATAATGACAGGTAGCTGAATTTGTACGTACGAAGAGGGAGGTGAAGGCCCTTCCTCCCCCATTGGTTTGCACAATTAGCAAGCTTGAGTAAGAAGCTTGAAGGCCTCTTCTGAAGCACCATGTTTTAAAAGCTAGATCCAGGCTGAGATGTTATCCCTCGGAGATGTTGCCCTGAGCAGACACGGACGCTGGCACGCCTCGGCCAGCGATGGCTAGGCCTGCTTTACCCAGAGCTCCTCACGCGCCATACCTGCTTGTGCTGCTTTAGGTTTGCCCGGCACCGAATGGGAGCTCGGTGTCAATGTTAATAAAACATTAACTTCGTTCACTCGCGATAACGGCACCGATTCCTCCCTCCTGAGGAGGCTGAGCAGGAGGTGGTGGGGGAAATACCAGGAGGGACAGGTAACTGCCTGCTGCCTCACCAGAGCACCGCCAGCGCCATGCCGGGGGCCCAGCCTGCGGGTTTCGGGCGGCCCCATGGCGCTGCCTCTCCAAGCGCCATGATTTCGGCCTGGGTCCCCAAAAGAGGGGGTTGCCGGGGGGGTCGTATGTTAGGGCCGACATTTGAAGTGCATCTCCTGTGGGAGAAATGAGGATTTTGCGTTTCGCTTTGGCCCGTGGCTGTCTTCTGTATTAAAAGGTCAGCAAGTGATCAGACGTGCCAGGCTTGCTCTGCCTTTCTCATGGGGATGGTAAAGAAGATTTTCTGAAAATTTCTGAAATCTAAAATTTAGAACGTAAGAGTTCGCAGCAGAAATCATTGCCAGCGCTTCAGATGGTGGAGCGTGGTGAGGGGATGCTTTTCATGTCCAAGGTTGTATTTTGCTTAGGAATTTGGGGGTTTGGGTTTTTTTTTTT
Organism: Calonectris borealis; assembly: GCF_964195595.1. NCBI lineage: Eukaryota > Metazoa > Chordata > Aves > Procellariiformes > Procellariidae > Calonectris > Calonectris borealis. The sequence goes on along the minus strand of NC_134312.1, from coordinate 152,832,616 downwards.
GTTTTTTTTTAGCTGGTTTGTGTGTTTCACTAGCAATCCCTTTCATTTGCCTCTCTCCTATGTTTTGCAGGTTGACAAGAGAAAACGTGTTGGCATTTTTCAGGCTTGGGGAACACAGTTATTCTGCATTTGAGAATAAAGACATCAGATCTGCAGCCTGAGCAGTTCAATGGAAGAAAACAGTGAAAACATCTTGGAGTTTGGTGTGGTTTAACCCCAGTCGACAACTAAGCACCACACAGCTGCTCACTCACCCCCCTCCACCCGGTGGGATGGGAGAGAGAATTGAAAGGGCAGAAGTAAGAAAAGTCATGGGTTGAGATAAGAACAGTTTGATGACTGAAATATAATAAAATAAAATAAAATAAAAATAAAATAAAATAAATAATAATAGTAGTAGTAGTAATGAAAGGAAAACAACAAAAAGAGAGAGATAAACAAAACCCAAGAAAAACAAGTGATGCAACCGCTCACCACCTGCTGACCGATGCCCAGCCAGTCCCCGAGCAGCAATCGCTGCCCCCCGGCCAACTCTCCCCGGTTTATATACTGAGCATGACGCTATGTGGTATGGAATATCCCTTTGGTTGGTTTGGGTCAGCTGTCCTGGCTATGCTCCCTCCCAGCTTCCTGTGCACCTCCTTGCTGGCAGAGCATGGGAAGCTGAAAAGGCCTTGGCTTCGTATAAGCAGTGCTTAGCAACAACTAAAACATCAGAGTGTTGTATTTATTCTCATGCTCAATCCAAAACACAGCACTATACCAACTACTAGGAGGAAAATTAACTCTATCCCAGCCGATACCAGGACAGAGTTGAACTGAACTGATGTTCCCACTGTTTCCAGCCTTGGGCCAAGTGATAAGAGAAAGCAGGGGGTTTGGCAGAAGCACAATGCTGGGCTTAAAATAGCACAGAATGATCAGGGCTGTGGAAAAGACAAAGCAGCCTCTCTTCAGGGCTGACCTACCACTCACCCTGGTTCTCCAGAAGGAGCTTGGCTGGTCTCTGCTTTTCTGTCCTGCTCCTGTTTGTCCAAGGGCTGCTGAGCCCAGTCCACCATGAGCCCAGCCAGCTCCCTTCACACCCCCTCCGCCGCCTGAGAAACTAAAGGAAATTATTGCTATGAAAACCTGCTAAATTGAATGCAAAAATAAACCTAGCAAAACCCACTGATGTTCCTTTCAGACACGGTTGAGTGCCAAAGCCTGCTGTTGTAGGGGCAACATACTACTGCTCACAGTCTCTTTCAGATGATGGCGAGTAACGGGGTCCTTGGGAACATTAAACATCCCATGAAACACCTCCAGCAGTTCTGGCTTCATCAACTTTCACCAGAGGGATTTCTCCATCTGCACAGACTATCACAGGCCATAGAGTTTCATGCGGCGTTGCAAGGAAATAAGCCACGTGCCCAGCCAAATGCCCATCTGCAAAGCTGCACCCTGGCTCTCATTACACTCAAAATCTTGTTCATGGACAAAAAGTATGCTCATCAAGTAAAGCCAAGAATTTATTGTTAGTGTAATTGAAATTTTGAGAGTCTAATCATTATTACTCCAAATCTAGCTGTTGCAGGAAAGAATAATGATGCAGTTAAAACTGTACACACACTTTTTAGCCTCTACCCCTTTTCCTGATGTTACGTTCCCCTTTCCCCTGCTCCTTAGGGTCCTGAGGTTGGTGGTGTCTTGCTGTTGGGTCTGGTGGGGGCTATGGAGAGTCATGAGCATCTGAAGTCCTGCACTAGGACCAAAGTGATGTCTGTCTTGATGGCTGCTTTGGTCTCACTCAAGGAACCACACAGGGTCATTTTTATGTTTGCAAACACGCTTTTGCACCTTGTTCTTTCTTCACTGGTCTGCAGCTTCACGTTGCATCAGAATTTGCTATGCATGGTGTGTACTGTCTGTGTTGTTACCAGTTATTCTGCCTGTTAGGCCTGGTTTCTCTGCTCTCGTCCCGAGCCCTGAAGCCCCTTCTGCCCAGCTCCAGGCCGCATATCCTCACCTGCCCCTCCATCAGCTCTTGACAGCTGGGGGGGTCTCTATGTATGAAACTATATAGTATGAAGATAAAAAACAAGTAAAGCAAGTGTGCCAAGGACACCTGGTCCACTAGAAAAGCTGCTGCTACAACTAAACCAAGTAACCCAGATCTGCTGGCAGGTCGAGAGAAGCCCAGGCTCAGCACGCCCAATGGACCTCACTCCTGAGACTCATTGCCAAGCCCATGTCCGGCCAATGGTGATGGCAGCCCTGTACCAGGGGCACCCCGTCACCCCTGGGCAGGCCAGGCACCCCTTGGGGACGACAGCGCATGGCTGGGGGGGCGTTGTGGGTGGTGGGGACCTGTTAGATGGAAATCCCATCATATTTAAGTTATGGTGGGCTCAGCCTTCAAATCTGTCCAGATGTGCCGGGCTGGGCTTCTCCTCAGCTCTGGCCTCACCATGGCTGTAGTGGCACCACCACCTTCTCCTCACCTTTCTCTCCTTCCTTTATGCCTCTCTGCTTCAAAGACTGTTAAGATATTGCTTAGCCATGCTATTAATAATTTAATAACTCTTCAATCGTATTTCCTAAGCCAGTTCCGCCACACTCTGTTACTGCCATTTTCCTTTGAGCTTCTCCCAGCTTGTCAGTGTCTTGGGGGTAATAAGGTGCCCAAAATTGAATGGTGTTCAAGATGTGGCCTCACCAACCACAAACCCACTAAAATCTATGGCAACGTGCCCATTGGCTTAAATTTACTTTGGGATCTGGCCCAAGGAGAAGAATACTGCTTTTCAGCTTGGTAACATGATGTCTCAGCATGAGCCACTCAAAATGACTTAGGGCTTTTTTTTTTACACAGCTCTATGAAATTGCAAATTTGCGTATACTTACTATCCAGCAAGTTCTCCAAACCGCTCTGAGTGCTGCTTCTTCTCACAGTCCTTCCTCCCATTGAATTTTAGCCATTCACATACTTGTCCTCTGGCTTAGTATCTTGTACTTTACCACACTGAAATCATATTATTTTCTAGCCAAGTTTCTAATCCTGCCAGACCTCCCTGTGCTCTTGCTTCTTTTTTGTTGCCGAAATCCCCTGCGGACAGGCTGACCATCTCTCCTGCATCGGTAGCAGATGCGTGTTGATTCTCAGTTTTTAACTGCGATGAAAAAGTAACAATGCAGAGCCTGGGTCTTAATTTTAATGTACCTTGCTTAGTCCTCATCCAAACATGTCGAAAGAGCCTCATTTTTAAAGGACACCCCGCTCAATTCCTGCGCCTCTTTTTCAGAAATGAACTCTGCACCCAGCAGAGCAAAGGCAAGCCGCTTCACCATTTGCTGACGTGCTAAGGACAAGAGATGGGGAAAGCTGTATGTGACAGCACTCAGGCAACACCAGCCATCACTCCCATGCGTCACTCCCTTGTTCTGGTGCAGCAGGTCTCTATATTACAAATGATACCCTTCCGATTCATGACTGCACTCTTCACCCAGCCCCTGCTAGATAATTAATGACACTATTCAATAAATCCATCACTAACTCAGGTAGTGCATTACCAGTGATGTAATGGTAAGGAGGTAATCAAGTACCAGTTCCTCACTACACCTATAGTGTATTTTTAGGGAGAAAGATTCCTTCATTCAAGAATACCCTCCCAGTTTACAGGAAAGCATGGATAAGTACAGATAACTGTTGAAACTCCGCTTTGAGAAGAGGTTTTCAAATGCTTGTGAACTCACCTGACGGTTATTTCACCTAGATCCCATTGTCAAAGTTTGCTTGGAGAAATGCTAAGTGAAACAATTTAAAACCTTACCTAAACCAAGATATGCCGAGTTTACCACCTGCCCTCCTAGGCAAAGCAAGAAATGAGACTGGTCTGGCATTTTCAGCATGACTTAACTCACCCTATGAACTTGTAGGTATTTATAAACTGATTGTGTAATCCTTTTTCTAGCCTATTCATCTGCATTGAAGTGGGACTGACTTATTTCCACAGGTCCTTCCTTTCTTTTTTTAAACAAAGGTGGTGTATGTACCTGTCTTTGGGCCACTAGGAAGGCGGCTGCTCCTCAGCAAGATTTTCAGAGATTGCTTTGGCTCACTCCTGAATTGCTCTGCTCTTGGCCAGCTGGAAAACACTTGTTTATCTACACGTTCTTTAACCTTATCTCGCTTTTTTCTGGCCTGCACTCAGTCTGATACTGGGCTGCTGCTGCCTGCCAATTGCTACATGAGCTTCCCCCAGGTAATGGGTGAATCAAGGTATGGACTCCCCTTCCCCCCCAGCCAAAACAGATGAAGGATGTGACCTGATGTCAGCCAAAGCGGACACCCCCCGACCATAGCGGGGCCCTGCCAGACCCAGGTGACAAGATGATTGTTTTCTTTATCACATCTTCAGAGCTGGGTCCTCTGCAGGCACTGAAGGCTCCTGCCCTGCCCACCACCACAGACAGCCCAATCGAGGTAAGGAGCGGCCAGCTGCAATTGCCTGGAGGCATCAGGGTTTGTCTGCACACAGTGGGTTTATGCAGCCTTCGGGTGCGCTGTTTTGGACGTTAACTCTGCGTCAGACTGGGCAGGGAAAGGTCAGCTTCAACCGGGTAAGAAATCGATACCAAGCAGAAAGCGGTGTCTCAGGCTGTGGGTGTTAAAATACCATTGGGAAAATCTGCTTTTACGCATGCCCCTCAGACTCATTGACAATTTCCCTCAGGTATGCATGGCTGATTCCTCCTTTGTTGTCAGTCCGAGCAATACTGTATTTGTTAAGAGCTAAATTCCCATAGGCCTTATTTCCCCTGCTGGTGCCAATGATATATATGTATGAAAATATATGAATATGTATAAAAATACTTATATATGTATGAAAATATATGAATATGTATAAAAATACTTATATATGTGTGTGTGTGTGTGTGTATATATATTAAAAATATATATATATAAAAAAAGGCATTTTTTCCAGGCTGATACAAGAAAATGAGGCCAGCTAGAAAGTATGGAATTGTCTTCCAGTATAACCACAGTGGCTGGTCAGCGGTTAATGAGCTCACTTTAGCATGCAGACATCCTTCTACACTCCCTGTCCCTCTGGAGCTGCTCAGCCGTCCTCCTGGCTTTGTTATAACAACAGACCGATGCTCTTTTAATTGATGTGGCTCCTGTCGCTGCATAAAGAGATACTTGTTTGTGTTGAATAAAGTATTCTGAGCTATCAAAAAGCATGATGTAATGGTGCTATGCTACAAGGGACCCCAAACTCAGGCCAGGCTGTTTCTCGAAGAGTCACCTCACCTCTTCTTGTGGCAGTAGGGGTGATGGTGGGGCTGTGTTGCTGCTGTCCTGCACCCGTTCACGCAGCAGCAGCAGGGTGCTGGCACGGGCAGCCACCGCAGCACCCCTTTGGGGCTGCCCAAGAGCATGCAGTGCAGGGGGAACAGCCCCCAGTGTCCTCCTCAGCGAGCTGCGCATGATTGCACGGTTCTGGAAACCACTACAGATCTCCCTTTGCACATCTCCTGAACCATGCATGCTGAGAGGCTTTTTAAAACGGTGCCTAAATGATTGAGGAAATGGCAAAAATGATGCATTCAGTCTTTATCCAGAGGCAGAAATATTTCTCTTGTTCCAGTAAATGTTAGGAACTGGGAAAAGACGATGAGGTTTTTCCTGATAGTGGGACTGTAAGTGCTAAGGAGGGATCCTCAAGAAAAGAGGAGGTGAGAGAAATCTGAGGACAAGGGCTGAGCACAAGCAGGTTTTAGTATTAAATGATCTCTGTGTGCCTACTTGTGGAGCTATTAAACCACTGGTCTAAACTACACCATCTTCTGTACCAATCTTATATTTAGTGACCTGGCATTAAAAAGGTACATGGCTACAGATGAAACAGTTCCACTTTTGGCTATTTCACTACAAGACTTAGAAAACTCTGTTTTCAGAGAGACAAGATGAACAATTTTAACGGAGATGTCATTAATACAAATGCTGGCTGAATCAACATTTCAAGGGAAGGCCAGATTGAGAAAAATTATTCTAAAACTGAGTGTTTCGCTAAAATGGGTTGGGAGCATTTATGGCACTTTCATGTTTAGCTGTCATCCTGCTGAGATGGGAACATTTCAGAATATGGCTATGCATCAGAATTTAAATATCCGTGCATCTTTATATAGATTTGAGTGCCTGGGATCAGCATCCATAATGGATAATGAAGCTTGTGATCCCAAGGCACCATTATGAAGACCTGGTATTTGAATTAACTACTGCTATAAGCAGAAGTTGTGGAGATACTTGTGAATACCAGGCCTGGCTCTCGAAATGTATCCCAGTTGCTATAAAGAGCTTGTTCTGTTCCTAAACTATAAGACTGGCACAAAGATGTATTTGTTGCATTTATCAGTTGCCTCATACCTGTAGCTAGATTTTTTCCTTCCTAGAAATAAGTATTAAGATTGGCAGACTTGGCAGGATCCATGGCAAAGATCGCTGGCCACCCTGCAAGACAGCGAGCCTGATTCTCATGACGTTTACAGCATGGCCAGAAAGCCAAACTTGTAAACCTGAACTATCAACTGCAGAGAGAGAAGACAGCAGATCTGATTTAGCTTTCAATTTACCCCAATGACTTGAAAGACCTGTTTGAGATTCGTGATACAGATTTCAATAAAAATTCCGTCGTCCCCCCCCGCTGGGTAGGGCTCTTCTTGCAGAGGGTATTCAGTGAAGTGAGCCATGGCGAGCCTGTGGCAAGTCCAGCTTCTCAGATGCCAGGGTCACATTTCAGTGAGTTTCTTTTAGTGAAGGAACAACAAATCAAAACACGGTTTGAATAAGTAAAGAGCTTTTGATGCCATTTTTAATGCTATTCAGAAGGAAATATGCGATAGATTCAGTAAGCCCCTTCAGAGACCAGTGCTGGGCAGTTCAATATGTAGGAGTCTCTCTACTGCCAGATCATTGGGGCAGTATCTGAGAAGCGTTCTTACCTCTACATTAACCAGGGAGAGATGCCTGAATAATGATAGTCCTCAGAAAACTGCTGCTACCAGAGGAAAATATTATAATGGAGAGAAAGTAAAAGATCACAGAATTGTTCATTGGCATCTTTTAAATAAAGGAGTTAAATTTATCTTTTTAAGTAGTTTATACAAATTGCAGATCAACCAGAAGCACACGATGACGTGGTCCATACCAGGGTCACACAGCATCTTTCTGCAAGCCTGGTGTGCTCTGTGCTGTGCACTGCCCCTCGCTGCCGGGGCTCTCTCCAGCCGGGCGTCGTGGGCTGCGCTCCCACCTGAGACGATGCCCGGCTGGCACCGGCGGCACGGCAGCACCCGATGGTGAGAAGCCTGCACCAGGGTCCTCCTGCCAGGGTGCCCTGCACATCAGGCATTTTGGTGGCCTGAGGAGGGCAGCCCGGGCGTCCGGTTTGCTTCCTACACAGGAGCCCTCGCATGGCACCCACGGCTTGCTTTGCCGAAAGGGAGGATGTGTACGTGCTCAGGGAGGGAGGCAGAGCTTGCATTTCACAAGCATTAGGTAAACTATGTGCTTATGAGCGTGGGGTCACACCGTGTCAGCCGGCTGCTTTTGGTCCCACGGCGAAGCCCCCATTGCCCTCATAAACCTGTGGAGCACAATTTGACCTCTGATTAATGAAGCTTCCTTAGCCCTAGTGCTCTGCGTACTCTTAACGAGTAACAGCACCACTTCATACACAGCAACAGAGATCCACTTACCCAGGACCCTAAAGCATTCTCAAAAGGAGGGCCAGCACCCCTATGGCATGCTTACAGAGGGGGACACGGAGATGGGAGGCATTCATGAGACTTGCCAAAAACATATTTTGGACACAAACGTGTTTGATAATTCTAGACAGGCTTTTTCCAGCCCTGAAACACGTGTCCAGAAATAGATTTTATCTAGTATTTTTATTTCCCTCCCTGGCCAGATTTTCAGCTGGGCATGAAAATGAATCATAAGTTTATCTTTCAAGTTCAGAATTATAATTTCAGGGCTTTCAATTAAATTGCAAGAGCTTATTTATTTGCTCAGTGAGTGAGTCTGAGCAGGTAGTCATAACATTTTTTCAGGTTATTCTGTTTACATGGATATTTGTACTTTATATTCCAGGACACACCCCGGATGAAAAAAATACCTTGCAGATACAAAACTGTGATGAAGACCTCAGGCTGCAGTGTGGCAGTGAATCAGATGTTAAAGATGGGGTGATAACCTCTCACAGTCTGTACTGAATACTGTTTCCATATGAAGAAAAGTGAGTAGGAAATATCTTCTAAATAACTGATTTCAGCAGTGCCGTAGGTTGTTGTCCAGAGGCATAACGGCACAGGGTCTTTGGTCTGATTGCCCCAAATCACTGGCCTATCTACAGACGGTGCCCTTTTTTTGTTGTTTTTCCCCTTTGTTTAACAATTCATGTTTTTCCTCCTGCCCTTTAAACTCCAGTTTGCAGTCCACTGCTGTGAAACTGTTACAATCGAAGCCTGACTTCGCACTTGAAATGCAGCTCAGTAATAATAGATCATTTGGAAAGTGTCTCATGTAATAGCGCTCAGCTAAAAACAGAAGGAGTGGAATGACGCACAGCAGAACCAGGGGGAAACAAGCACAATAAGAGAGGACATAATGACTAATATCTATGACAGGCAACAAGATACTTTCCAATTAGAAAGCCAGGGAATTAGCTGAAGAGTTTCTTTCAGTTTAGAAAGACATTAAGGCTTGTCCTAAGGGTAACCATATACACGCAGAAATCCAATAAAACTTGTCTTTACTTCAATCACTAAAGTGCAGAAACATCTTCATAAGGACATAGGGGGATGCTTTTTATAAACCTACTTTAGGACAGCAGAGAAGATTATAAAAATTCTCCAAGTGCTCTGGAGAATTGCAGACTGGTGGAGAGACATCTCAGGGATGGCTCACAGGGAAGTCAGGCTGCTAAGTAGCAGTTAGTAGTCCTTTCTCTTCTCAGTTACCTTGTGTATCCTTGGCTCTTCTTGCGCATGCAGTGGATAAACAGACCTCCAAATGGTCTAGCATAGACTCTGCTCTTATTTTGTCATGTTGTTTTTGCTTCCTGCCCTTGCTCTCAGCTGTGAAAATACTCCGCAGTGCTTCAGTGAAACTTACAGCTTAGATATCCTGGGGGATCCGGACCTTAGGCACGCAGGTGCCCGTGCCTTGCTGAAAGTGGATAAAATGTGGATGGCTAGGGGATGCGTTCCTGCTGCCTGCCTGCTGGCATGGGGACGGAGCACCTACACGACCAGGCAGTGCTCCCTGCAGAGTCAGCGGAGAAACAACACCCAATTTGTGTTATCTGAAGCTTATCTGAAGCTGAGTATAAATTACTTATTTGGGATCATTTCTGCATTCCCCAGGCTGGATGGAGGCCATCTTGCGTGAATTCTGGCCCTGCCGCTCTGCTCGTGCGGGGTTTGCCAGGGCAGAAGGGGAACTGTGTGTACGCACACGGAGTGGCCCCACAATGAATACCAATGTTATTGTAGTGCCTGGGCAGGCACGTCAGGGGAGATCAGTAGCTTTATTCATAGGTTTCCTTAGTCGGATTTGGAAGTTTTCAAGTTCACACTCTGGGAAGCAAGCTCAGTCTCAACCCGACTTGGATCAAGGTGGGATCCAGATACAGCCTCCTTTTGTCTCCTTGTTTTGACAGAGCATGAAAAGAGCCCTGCAGAGACTAGAGGAGGGAAGCAGTAGGCTGCAGCTGGACCCTGGAGAGGCCAGATCCCTCAGGCACACAGCAGTGCATGCTTTTAACTAAGCGAAAGTGATCTGCAAAATTCAGATCTGGGCTGCTGACATATCCCTTCAAGCATCTAGACTTAGATGAAAAATCCCTTAAAGCTCATGCCCATTCTCAGCGAAACCCCATCATGCCTTTGGTCTGAACTGCTGCCCTACTGCTGAACTCCCAAGATTTGTAGATCCACAAGAAATCCCATTTCACATTGCCAGGACTCTGTACTGCAGTAACGTATGTGGGTCCAACCACTGTGGCATCTTAGCACCTTGCAATACTCCTGTGAGGATGGGGGGGAAGGTTGTCATCACGGTTTTCAGGTTGGGAATGGAGGCAAAGACAAGCTCAGCGATGTGCCCAAGGTCACACAGCGGCAGAGGAGGAACTGACAAGTCCCTGAATAACCCCTGCATTAATGGTTGCTCCAATTGGCCATATGGGCAGTCATGACCTCAGTTATATGTGGAGCACTAAAATGTCCTAAAATCCAAGTCCAGTTTCCCTTCTTCAGCTGTGACAGCAATAGCATCATTCAGTGCACGGCAAAACTGCTGAGCGGGCTGTTCCTTCCCGCGGCCCCAAGACAGCAGCACCCTCTTAGGTGGGGACGTACGGGGCGGAAGGGCTCTCCGATGATCTTTGCTGTCTGCCTGCTTTATGACTATGCCCCTGTAAGCAGCTTCTTTTTCTTGACTTAGTAAAGTCACTTTAAATGCCAATATTGCAAAATGCTGTTATGGATAAATGAATTATTAGTGGGCGGCTCTGAGGATGGGTAACAGGATACGGAGACTTTCAGCGAGAGGTCACAAGACCTGAGCTGAGGCCAGGGTGCTATTGTGGACACTTAACACTTTGTGGCCTGTGTGGATGCCTGCTGGGCTCCAGAGCTGGGCGTGGGGTGCAGCTGGGTGGGTACGAAGGCTGTCAGCTACTCTTGGAAAGGACGGCTGGGACCAGACACAGGCTGTGCTGAGCTGGGGTCCAAAGTTCCCCAGTGTTTTGCTGCCCCCCTCCAGCCAGCCAGCACAACTGCACGTGAGACGGTTTCCAAGCCTTCTTATGTCCCAATGACCCAGTTTACCTCAATGCCCTTAATTACCAGGTATTTCTAACCTTGGATCACTTCCATAGATGCACTTCTGCTGGCGGATTGGGGGGAGGCAATATCTGGCCATTGTTGAGTAGGTGGAGACGGTGCTCCCCCCACCTTTGGGGCAGCAGCCTGGCCTGCAGCCCTGGCCGCAGCTTTGGGGGCAGTGGCTGCCCTGGAACCCCGTGCTTTGACTCTGCCAGCATTTCCTCACATCCCCTCATCTCTCCCACCTCGTCCTTCAGGCGCTGCAGAGCCATGGGGGCATTTCCCCAGGGCGCCTTGCAGCAAGAGCTGCCCTGGTTACAATGAACACCTACAACCACACAGCCAAAAAATTGGGGAAATGTGGGTAATTTTCAATTCCACCAGAACACACACATCCTCAGGGATCCAGAGCTCTGGCACTGAAACCTGGATGAAGCTGATGAACTTTGGGAGAGAAAGGAAAACTTTTGATGCACCTTGAGGATAGCAAAGAACGCAGTTTTGCTCCCTGTTGAGGTTGCTCACGCTTTCTCCCTCCTTCTCGTCTGCTGCTCTGTTTCTCTCCCGCGTTTCAACTTCTACTTCCTTGCTCCTCCTCTCTGCTTTTCCAGCTGCTCTGAGATCCTGCTGCTCACCCAGATTCCCCTCCCACCACGTATCCTGCTGCTGTTTGCCTCCCTCCAGCTTTGTCTGTCTTGTGCTGCTGCCTATGGAAAGCTTCTGAGGGGGGCACCTGACCTTGTTCCTGGACATGGCAGCTTTCACATCACGGGTTGTACTAAAGTTGCTGGTTTTGGGGATTTCCATCTTAGTCATATTAACTGCTTGAGGGGCTGTCAGGGCCCAGACCACAAGGCCAAGTGCATTACCTGTGCTCAGTAGGCAGTATTCCCCCTACGCTGCCAGCCAAAAGCCCTGCAAAGAGGATGTGCTTCTGCTCAGCATATTCTGCATATGCTGAAAAGTGCTTGCTCTCTACTAAGGGCCTGAAAAGTGTGGGCTTGTCTTATGTAGGAAGTAATCTAAAATAATTTTTGTAAATGTCCAGAGTGTTCCTAGTTGAATTCCTATTTACATCCCCACCAGTTCATTGCAGGACTCACTAACAGATACCAACACTCACCCAGAGTTCCCGCGCCCCCCAGACATACTGGACAGAAACGGGGTAGCTGTGTATATAAATATATTCCCATCGCTGACTTGTATGCAGTCTCATTTCATTGAAACACATAAAGTCTAGTTGTTTGGATCCTATGTTGCTGGGGCTATAGCAGGGGGAGTATGGATATAGACTGACAGCATTTCTTTCTTTATTTACGTCCATGAGGAACGCATGTGCATGTGTCTGCTCCTTCCTAAGCATTTCTGCAAATATATTTGTAAATCGATGTAATTTCATCCAGACAGCCAAGAGGATGAATAACCACTAGCACTCAGCATACTATACAGCATTGATCCCCCTCTCTTACCTGCACAACATGGAGTAAAAGCAGAGTGTGTGTGGTAGCTGTTAGAAGTTGCTTTTCAAACTACACATTTCATGCGTGCGCATGTGCAATTGCACTGATCTGAAGGACTAAGGGCTAATTCGGTCAATACATGCCTTCCTCCTAGACAGTGAGAATAAATGAGATGGCAGACTGTAATCTGGCACTGCATTTCCAGAACAGCATCACGGGTGCAAAGATTCAGCGTGAAGAGTGGCAGATGGAGAAACCTGTCAGGGCATTCATCGAACATGGGAGTAACAGCTGCTGTGGGAGGGCACTCCTGCCAAATCAGACCTGCTTCTGAGGGTGAGGACACGTGCCTGTACAGGTGTCCTTAGCGCAGAGGAGGAAACAGAAAGGCAGAGCTTTTTGGTACTGGTGTGTTTCACCATTCGTTATTGGTCACCTTGCAGAAAGGGCATGATTAATAGAAAAACTTCTATATTCTAAAGTAAGGTTCATTTTCCATTGAAGCTGTTTTTACTGATACTTAGGGAACTTTATTGGCTGAAAGCTAGGGAAATTAAATTTCTCCAGAGCTAGGTGTGAAGTACTGAGTATCAACATTTTATGTGCTTATGCCCTCCTCGGGAACTTTATCCACAGGTTTTCAATTGTAATCAGCTTCCGAAACTGTAAGCTAAGAAATCACTGTAGCAGAGACGGGTGGAATTTCATGATGTGTGTTGTATAGCAAGGAGTAGGAGCAACCAGGAGGGCTTTCTCTGGCCTCCAGCAGCACTATGAAGCAGTGTGGAAAGGGTAAGGAAGAGTCTTTTGGGGACAGTACTGAGAGCTCAGCCTCTCAGCCAGCAGGGACAAGCACTGCCAAACTTTTTCACCAGCAAGTTTATGGACTGGACATCTTCTTAGGTGTCTATTGCCTGTTATTTCTTAGGTTCTAAGAAATGCAAGTCATGCAGTGAATATGCGAAAGTAAAATGTTTTTACATTTTAGTTCTTTTAAATTTATTTTTAAATATTAGAAATTAATACATTTCCCTTGTTGTCGTCTTCTCTCATTGGTTTAATGGATTTGCTAAGTTCAGATGGCTAAAGACAACCCAGTTTCATTAACCTATGTTGACTTTGAGAAGAGTTTTACACAAGGAAGAAAAGTGACCTTATCTAATATATTATATTCAGGAAATTATGATTTGCTTTCCTATAATACATTATTCTTATTTTCCTGCAGTTACAGTAACAGCTGTTGGCTCTCACAACAGACATCCAGAAACTCCGGGTCATGGATGCTGTTGACTCCAGCAGGATGCTGTTCAACGCTGCTTTTGCAGCATCCCTCCCTGTCAGCTCTCAGGGTTGGTCTCGTCCAGGCTTTTCAGTTGCCACCAAATGGATGGAATCATTAAATAATGTAAATCTGACTGTTTGAGGAGCAACCTGAGGAGGGCATATAAGGTATCACCAGTGCACACATGGGATGCCGAGGGAGCTGAACATGATCATGTGTGCTCCGGGTCCCAGGAGGAGGCTCAGAGGCTGGGATGAGGGGATGGTCTCCCCAGCACACACGCTTTGCATTCAAATTACTTTTTGGGGTTTTTGTACAAATGGTTTGCAGGACATCGCAGGACAGGTATGATGTGGGTTTTTCCTCAGCTCAAGTGGCTGAGCCCTGTGAGGGCCCTTGGTCCAACAAATGCTCCACATCCTGAGACCGCTCTCCCAGCGAGACACAAAAGGGTCCCCTTTGGCATTATCCAGCCCCACCATGTGCCGTAGGGCAGGAAGCCCCGGAACATCCCCACGCTCAGGCGGCCACCATGGGCTGGGCTGGGGGTGGGAGGCAGCTGGGGGGCTCCTGGCAGCCTTCCTCCAGCTGCCTGCCATCATGTCTGGGCATAAGACGCAGACCCAAATGCCTCCGAGGGATAAGGGGACAGAGAGACACTTCTACCATCTGAAGCAGTGGTGATGACTTTCTTTTCAACAGGTCTGGGTGCTTTCTGAGCTCAGGTGACCTTTTAGCCTACAAATGGCCTCTGGCAAGGCAGCCCACGGATTACCTGCATATACCTGCAAATACACAGGTATTTTTCAGTCCTTTAAAACTGCTGCCTGACAGGCTCACTTGCTGCCCTGTGCTTCTTGGACTAGGAGAGACAGCCGGCAACTGTTCCCCGCTGGCTTTCTTCTTGCCATTCGTGGTGTTACTGATCTCCCTCATGCCACCCCCACTCATCTCCTCTTCAAACAGAAGAGCCCTCCTCGATTTAGTGGTTTCTGGTGCAGAGGCCACTTGGTACCTTTGATCATCCTCACTGCCGATGCACAGATGCATCCTGAGGCATCTCCGCATCTTTTCCAGTTCTGGATGTGGGGAGAAGCACACAGTATTCAACTTAAGAAACATCTCCTCCCCCTAAAATCAATGTATCTGTCCACTGCAATATTAACGGTGCCTATCAGTCACTTACAGAGCAGAAAGCAGGATGCATCCAGGAGGGGCAGACAGATATTCAATCCCATTAAAGCCCAATAAATAAATGATAGATTGCCTAGGAGAGCAATCTGGGCTATCAGATGTCCTTTCATAATAAGGAAGTGTAAAGCCTTGCTTCTTGCCGAGAGAAGGTCCCCCTGCAAGCAGCACTAACCTGCCTGGGGAGGTATTACTGGCTGCTGCATGTCTCCTCGCTGGGTTTTGATGGAAAACTTTGCTTCCCCCTTCCTATACCTGCAGTCCACCATAATTCCTTTCAGTGGATTTCACAATTTTTCCAGGACATTGATGAGATACTGTGACACAAATCAGCATCGTTGCTTTGTATTCAGGAAACCAGCCGGTATACCACCACTTGTGTTCACCTTAACTATGCCATATGGACTGCGTGGAGAAGAAATGCTGTCCTCTTCTATATAACGGCATAGACTGTTTGAGAAGCACAATCTATAACAAGAGAGGAAGAAAGCTGACTTACTTACTTTTTACTTTTCACTAGATATTCCTTTTCTGTAAGAGCTTGGCTATGAGCACTCAGCAATTGATTCTTGAAGGGAACAGTGCCAGGGATGCCTCCTGAACACTGTCTATTCGAGTTGTTCTCAAAAGAAGAACAAATCTGCTTCTGTGGATAAAACAAAACTGAGCTGTACTGAACAAGTCCAGTACACCTCATCTCTTTGTGAATTTATTGGGAGACTGAAAGACACAGAGGCAATTCATCTACATGCAGACATGCACTTGATGTTGTCAGTGTGAACGGTCCATCCCGGTTTTTGAAGTTAAGACGATGGGCAGAGGCTGTTTCCCGTGTTTCTCTCCCCTGTGTGACTTGTGGTTGCTCTTTCCTTGAAACTCTCCTGCAGTGACTGCACTAACTTACTCCCTCTCCCTTCATTATCTGGTTGCCTCTTTGCCCAGCTGTGTTATCCTTGAGAGGTCCAGCCCTCCGCCAAGTGTGATTATGTTTGGCCGCTGGGTTCAAACGTTATTACAGGGGACTGATAGACAGCACAACTGCACAAGTTTCAGCTCCAGGGGAAACAAGAATGAAAATCCCGCAGAGAGAACAAAAAGAAGAAAAATAACCTGATTTAAGAAACCTCCAAGCATTCATTGGCTAAAACGTGGGTTGAGCAGGGCTTTCCCAGGCAATGCTCTTCCTCTTAAACACGTGGAAGAATACCCCTGCGTTGCAGACAGAGTTATCACACAAGGCTGGAACTACAGATGTTGTATGGACAGATATGTTATCTGCGTATCAGCTAATAATAATCTGCAAAAGAAAAGGACCTTACAATTATTCATAACATAGAGACTGTAAAAACCCATGAGTTTAGTGATGTCCATTTTGGAGTGCGAAATAACAGTAGACATCTCACTTAAAGGGGCCTCAATTTCAAAGGGGCCAAACCTCTCCCAGGTTTCAAGAGGCAAATCAGCTGCATGGAGGATTTTCATTTGTAGCCGACATGCAAACCCCGTGCTTTATTTACCTCATCTAACCCAAGCTCACCAGTCCTTGAACACTGTGCATATGCGTGGGTGTGGATTTGCTTTCTCAGTTCAGTGAATGTGACTCTGGAACCAGGGTCCAAAACGCCAGAGCATTTCCGTAGGTGAGCTCAACTTCTTGGTGACTGCCTATTTGGGAGGTAGGTATCTCTGTTTTCACCCCAGAAAAAGGACAGAAGATCTCAGATTCCTCCTGATACGGGATGAAAACTCATTTTTTCCATGAGGCTGATTCTTGCTTTGTGGCTTTATTGCCTCTTTCTGCAGTGATGCCCTTTAGAGCATATAATGTATTAAGCGAAGTCTTTCTAAAGGAATGAGATATCACCTCGGATAGTCTTAGAGCTCCTAACTGGCAACCTAAGAAACCCAGCATTATTTATAAATGAAAGCAAAGCAATCAATAGCAGCAATACAGACTCAGGATTCAGTTTCCCTGTCTGAAATTTCCAGCATTGCTCTACTCAGCACCGCAGCTCAGAGCTGGCTGCTGCTGGCTATTTAGTGAACTAACAACTCAGCCAATATGAATTGTACTTTCCTTCAGTATTTGCTATCTAACTGGGTAGGATACTTGCAGTACTTAGGGATTTCGGGTCTTTTTGCTCCTGCAGAGAAGTCTGGCTCCAGTCAAGCTCTTTCTTGCTTGTTTCCCAACTTCCAGATCAGCTTCTTACATGCCAGGTGCTTGCCAGTTTTTTCCCTTTCATGATCTGTAATATGAATAGATGGATTTATTATCTCTTTCATTTATTCCTTTCCTCTGCTCCAGCCTCCAAGTGATGGCCTAATCATCTTCCTGGCAAGGAGGGCTGGCTGTCTCCTAGGATTTTAAAAAAGAAATGTATTTACTTCAGTGACTTTGAGGCAATTCCTCTCTGGCTGTGTGGAGGGCTGGCGTGAGGATTTTTAGACGGCAATGACGGCACATATGAAGTATTTCTTATGAGTGCATTTTACAACCTGTGCCATGCACTGCTTACACTATGCCGGTGCCTCTGGACCACGATGCAAAATCATTGCTTCACCTAACATCTCGGGGCTGGCAGCCACCACTATGTTTTATATTTGCCCTGTTGAAGACAGGCAGGACAGTATGGTACCAAAACTGATTCCCATTTTGTAGCTCACAGTACCTTCACTGTTGGGCCTGCCGAGCTATTTGAAGATTGCCACCACATGCAGGTCGTGCTGGTTCAGGGTCTTCATCCCCTGAGGTAGAGTTCGGATCACTACGCCTGCAGGAACTGCTCCTGTTCTTGGCCAATGTCAGAATCCAACAAGTCTGAGCTTCAGGCGAGAGATGAACAGCACTAAGACAAGTGGAGCCTCAAAATCCCCAAAACAATCTCTTGTACCCAAAGATGGTAAGAAATAATTTGGGGCCTTGAGGCAGGTCTGTTGCAATTACAGAGAGACAATGCAAAAGATGAAAAGCAGATGAGGGAAGAGATGGAGCATGATCAGAAGCAGTGGTTAGTAATCAGATAGAAGGCACAATTAAGAGTGACTGTTCTGCGATGCCAAGTGGAGGAAGGGAGATAATCCAATTCCAGAAGCGCTGCCAGAGCACTACAACACTCTGCCGCCCATTTATTTAGGCAACAGGATAGCACTACCAAACGCACATCAAATTAGAAAAGAAGCATTCATTTCTCTCTTGTTCACTGTGCAATTAATTAAAAAGTTATCTTTTATTTGTAAAGTCACCATAAGGTTGGGCTTAATTTATGTCTTGCTGAAAGCACAGTCACTATTTGAGGAGTTAAAATGCTGCAGCATTTATTACCTGTGTCCCTCCCGGCTCTCCCTAAATCCTTCCTCTGGCATTCTCCTTCCTCTGCCAAAGTCTTGCCTTAGCCTCTTGGTCCCGTATGACCCCCTATCCCACATGACGTGTCCTTCTGTGCCTGCCCCCGCGCTTATTCACCCGAAACATCTCAGAGGGTGTCCGGCCACTTGTGTTGTGTGCTTTGAGCTGAAGTCCAGGGGTGCCCCTTTGGCCAGGGTTCAAAAGTTGTTAGTGAGACACCTCCCAAAAAACACTTGCAGGCAGCATGACTGCTTCAGCCACGTTTCCAGAGGAGAAAATCAAAACAAAAGCAAGCAGGACATGGCCAACCTCCAACCCAGTTAAGATTTTCATGTCCCATTTCCTTTCTTGCCATTTGTGTTTCTCCTTAGGTTTAGGCTTTCTAAAGCAGGCACCGGTCCTTCTTTTATCCTTCAATGAGAAGCCAGGACAGGCTGGGTGCTGCATGAACAGCACATACACAGCAGACTAACCGTACATGTTCTCCTAAAGGTGTCCTTCTTCAAAATGAAAAGGATAGAAGTTTCCACAAACAACTGTCATGCAGAAATAGATGAGGAGGTAATATTAAGATTAAAGACCTGGCATCCTTGCTTGGTAGGGGAAATGTAGGATGCTGTTTAGCAGGAAATTTTTAACACAATAAGAAAATTGCAGCTTATAAATCAACAAGTAGCTTCTAGTTAAAAAACAAAAGTCTAAGTAAGAAGTAAAAAATGGAACAAAGTGCTCTAGGAAGGAAATGCTTTGTGTTTATTTATGGTGCACTATAGTTAAAAGGATAAAAGAAATGGTAGGCATTTATGTCCAAAGCGGAGCTGAACACCCACATGCATGCACGTGAATTGTTTACTGATAATTAAAAATCTCTGAAGGCTGGGTTAGATTAAGCTTTGTTGTCAACAGGTAGCCATAATCTTCCAGACTGATGAAGACTGTTTTGTTCAACTGTATGGAAGTCCTCTAGATTTATGAGGATTCTGTAGTAATTAAAATTATTAAATGTTTGTGTTCGGAAAGAACAACCTAAATATATCAGAAATTAGAAGGTGTATTTTTATTTGACTTCTTTCAAAAGTTGCTTGCATTATGGCAGGAATCTTGGTCTCAGCTCTTGTTTTATTCCCATCGTTTATGCTGCTTTATTATCATTTTTCAAATTAAATATCTTTTTTTCCAGTGAGGTGGAAAGCGGCCTTGTGTTTATCATGGATAAAAACCATGCACATGGGCAAGGCAGGAATCTGATATATATAAAATGTAAACTCTAGTTCAAACCATAGTAAAATGGGTGTTTGCCCATAAGCTGAAGATCCTACAAGTTCTGCCCAAATTGAACTCAGACCTCTGAAACAGAGGCAGCCCAGGGACTGTCATGCAGAGTATAGGGAGTTAGGCTTTCGCACATGGCATCCCAAATGTTGAGCACGCTGAGGAGGGGCCATGAAGAGCGGTTTATAGCAATCCTATACTCCAAGACTTAGATACATCCCAAAAGGCTGCAGGTAGGTGCCTCTGTCCATTTAGTCTCCTTTACAGGGCAAAAATTCCCTGCCTTTGCTTTCAAAGCATCAGTGGAGCTAACACTTTTCTATAAAGGCTTGGCCGAACACGTGGAGACTGTGGAAGAGATGGAGTACGTTGCAGCAGGACACTGTATTTTAGTGGTTAGAATACTCGTCTGACGTAGGGCAGTTGTGGCCCATATGCCAAGAGCTATTTGTGCATTTTTCATTAAATACTGGCAGGATCAGAAACAAAATCAGTGCCTCCTTGGTGGCCGAGGCAGTAATGATGGCTCACCTTCATTAGCAAATGTAAGTAGCAGCACATGTCCTCCTCCCAAAGTACTGTTGGCCTAGTGAACACAGGCTGTCCTCAGACAGAGGCTTTCCACTCTCCAAGTGAGCAGTGTTGCCACGAAACTATTAAATAAAAAGTGGTGACCACCTTATTTTTAAAAGGCGCTTGGGCTGAGGAGAGGTGCTGAGCTGCTCGGGCTGGGAATGGCCCAGAGGTGCGCAGAGGTGGCACGCTGCTGCTGGAGTCAAGCAGGGAGATGCCTCCGGTATTACCTGGCAGCTGCCCGCGGGCTTTTTGGGTGACAGCTTTGGCCATCAGCTAGCCTCAATGTAGTTTCAGTTCCAACCCTTAAGCTGTTTCTTCTCATCCTAAAAGACTATGGCATTTCATATGAGTATAAACACTCAAGACCAGCCTACAATGGCCAAAGGAACAGAAAGAATTTGGCTTTGTAGGCTGGATTTTGCAGTCACCATCTCAGCTGTAACATGTAACAACCCCAGTGGTATTTCTCCTCTCTCGTACTACAAATGAGCCAAAATGGGGCTGAGTTTTTGCCCGGGGATGTTTGTGCCGGCGACATGTTCAAAGGCATCCAGGAGAGAGAAGCTCTTGTATTTCTGTATCCCACCATAGTCAAGGGCTACTGAGGACCTGGATTAACGGTGTGCCCACTGTTAATGGTGAGTACAAACCATAGCCCTGTGACACTCAGCTATCTGCTGCTAACAAGGTAAGTATAAGATTTGAGGGAATAATTGCCAGCAACTTGCGAAGAGAGTTTATGTAGAGGTACGAAATGATGCCTGGCAAAAGGAGCTTTTCCAAAACCAGGTCTTTAAAAACACTCTGTCCTCTATGTTGATATTAAATAACTCTAACATTCATATTGCAGTTTACGAGTGAGTTCTGTTGGTGTTCCAGCTTAGTTCTCTCTGAGTGCGTTCAGGAAACCTGTGTTCAGTTTGAATCCTGAATACCATCAATAGTTCCCTTGTTTTCTTCTGAACAGTGTGAAGTTCTGGTTTCCAAAGATTGTGACTTCAGGCTTAGCTCATTTGACTTTGCTAACCTGAACCGTGCCAAATTCTGACATCATGTGTAAAAGCTTCAGTACAGATGTAGGAGGGGTCAGACTCAAAATCTTAAATTACCCTAAGTGTACTGTCAGGGCAGAGAGCCCTTTGGTCTGATGCCACTTCCCTCGTGCACGCCAGGCTGGCATCACGCTTAGCAGGAATTTGGATGCAAAGGAAATGCAAAATCAAGGTCCATAAAAGCAGGCTTGGTCTAGGACATAAATGTTCCCAAGTGACTAGAAAGTGACATTGGAAACGTGCATCTTTAATCTCTGCTCAGAAAGTCCTCCAGGGACAATAGCCAAGTGGATCAGTAAACTTAGTTATTACTAAGGGAGTTATGTTGAGAGAAGAATGCCTTGACTTGAAAGAACCTAAATCAAAATTTAACAGCCAAATGAAGGCCCTTTTGAAAGTTTTATGAAAGGAGAAAGCAGTGAGTACCTGTAGCACTTGAAATAAGCTGCTATATACTAGTAGCTGTGATTGCATCTACTGACTCATTTGGACCTTTGGGGTAAGTATTATTTAAAATGAAAGACACACATAGTATGTGGAGAGCTGGTCATTCAAATGCAGAAAGCAGCTATTTTTAACTAGGTCCTCTGACTCCTTTCTGTCTTGTACAGCCCAACAGATACAGGGAACCACAAAACTGCGCCCTTCTCCAAAGCCAGAGCTCTCTTTTGTGAATGTTGATGCAATTCAGGTTTACTGCAAAGTCCCGGTTTCAAGGTCGGTTGGTTTTTTTTTACTACAGTGAGCCCAGTACTAAACAAGACTCACAACCGTTTCTTCTTTATAACTGCTAAATGTGTAACTTTTGTTACATGTTGTTTATAACCTTTGTGTGGGTGAGATTTTTTGTTTGCATAGATGCTCAGGAAATGGCTATTCTCTGTATAAACACATATACTGATTAGCAAACAATAGTATAGGGGGTATGTCAAATTGTGATTCAAGTTCATTTTAAGAGGTTTATTTTCCTTGGCAAGGTGCAGAGGCACTGGGACAGGAGCAGGTATGTTTGTGCAATGAGGGCTGAAACCTTGGGTTTGGGAGGCATCAGGTCTCCCTCCAGCGTGGCGAGGAAGCCTCATGTCTCCTTGCACCTCAGCGGGCATAACGCGAAGCTGAGGGTGCACAACAACACTGAGGGAGTATTCTGAAGGGAAATCCTTCATTCCTTCCTTCTGGGGCAATCCCATCCCGTGACCATAGGAAAGGCTTAGAGGTAGATGACTGATCAGACACAACAAAAAGAGAGAAACAACAAATAGATCAAGTAAATGGCTTATTTCTCGTTTTAAATTGCGTCCTTAGGATCAATTATGGTAGCAAATATATGTATAGAGCTAAGGATCAATTCACAAAGAAAGAGTCAAAGTAATTCAAAGATTTACAATTAGCTGCAAAAAAAAATCCTACTGACTCTGAGCCCCACTAAGGACTTATGGTATGGCTCACATTTTTATGAATCCAACAACATGTTTTAATGGGACACATGAGCGTACATATTTAAATAGAAATAGATATGCCTATATAAGGGAGTTATGGCAGTGTGACAGCTTTAGCTATGTGCAATTACATTTCATCCACCAGGCGTGGATGTCCCACTAATCTGTATCCTTTGGGCCCAGTTTGCACACTATAAATCCCTGATACTTTCAAACTGCTGCTGCCACGGAGGATGAACAAGTGATGCCCTCCCACCAGCAAACGCTGCCTTTCTGAAGATGGATCTTTCACCGACTCCATCTCACAGGCTTTTCTGCCTGTCCTCACGCCCTTCGCCATCCCAGGCAGTGAGGCAACGTAGCATCCTCTCCTGAAACAGTCAGGCTTAAGACTTGAAATCTCCACAGGCAACAAAGCCAGGACTGAAGGCTTTGTGCAAATGGAAATGGAGATTCCCACCTTTATAGCCGATCTCCTGACAGATGGTCCAGCTCCTAAAACTGAGGTATTATTGCACATGGAAAAGCAGTTTTAAATAACTGTCAGAGGATTCAGAAACTTACCAGTCAGCTTCTCACTCTCTTTTGAGTCTGGTCCCTCTGTTCTAAGGCAGATGGCAAGAGAGTCACATGAAAACTGTCAGCAGCATAGTTTCTTAAGTATTTTTGCAAAGAAGTACCTACAGCAGTTTTTCTACCACTGTCCAGTATATATAATGTACCCTTTCGGAACTGCTTGGAGGTGGTACGTGTTAGGGATAGCCTTTCTAAAACCTTCAGGCCTTTACCATATACCAGTTGCTCAGGCATTTGCTCAGTCATACTAATAAATCTTTATTACTGCACTTCTATCAGTTCTTTCTCTATATATTGGAAAAATAAAAGCTTATAAGCTTATAAGACCCAATCCTGCGCTGACTTGTGTGCAAAGGGCACTTACATGTTTTAGAGACCCCCTGAAGCCCATGGGCCAGGCTGAAGTCAGAAGAATTTGCCTGTGGGTTTGCAGGATCTGCCTTCTTCACAGTAGGACCACAGTAGAGGTGCTGTGGGGTGTCCATGGAAGCCAAAGGGACGCATCGTAGGGCGGGATGTTAAGCAGAAGCCTACTAGGTTGCTGGATCAAGGTTTTCAGTATCTATTTCAATGGCTTCATTGGTAACAACAATCATTTAAAAAATAACACTTCCAGATGTGACCTGAAAAAATACGTAGGAAATCAAGATGTTACAGAACTGCGCGAAGAGATATTCTCTGTTTTATCAACTCAAAGTTTCACAGAAGATGAGAAGATACAGCAAAACATAATAATAAAGACATGCTGTTGATGTTCTCTTTAATGGCATTTGTGACTTATTTATAATAACTAGATAACACCGAGGTTGTTCTTGGAAAGGGAAAGAGACATGAATGTTAGCATAAATAAATATTCAATATTGTATTCTTGTTGGAATTGGCCAGCACATTTTTCTAAAAGTTCCTTGCATTATTTGCACAACAGATTCATTGAAAAAAAACACAGACGCTTGAAGATGATTTATGAAAAAAATAGGTTTATTACAGCTTCATTTATCTTATCAACATAAACAAAAGCTCAATTTGCAGATAACTGATTACACTCTTGTAGATTCTCAGGAAAAAGGGCCAGAAATCCATGAATCATCTGTTGCTGCTGCATTTATGCTGGAACCAAGCAGATGCTTGTGGCTAAGGGGAGCAACCTGAAAAATGATGTCTCGATCAAAATCTGGAAAGGAACTGTAAGGGACCTTGGAGGCAAACCTGTAATGGCTACTTACCACCTGAAGTTTACATTTATTCAAATGAACAGTTAATGTAATATAGATGTAAACCATCATTCATAGTCTGTGAGGCAAAAGGATGGCCTTATTTATCAAGGTATCTGTTTACTATGAACAGTCAGCTCATCTCCAAATATAACCTATTATTTCCTTTAAAAGTCTATGAAATCAAGAACGACGCTGGGCACCATTTACACATTTACCTCTGCAGGTGTTTCAGTGCATCCAGCCCACACAAGCTGATGGATTTCACCTCTCACTCTATTTTTTCCCCACCCATATTTCAGTGACCGTTTTTTTACTGGCACTGGAAAAGGGCACGATAGGGAGACTGGTTTTCTGCTCTCACACTAGTTCTCTTATCTATCCGCTTTCATCTGTGAATAGGCGAAGAATATGTCTCTTGTTTTGCTATCCAATGCTGTAGCTTGTTTGCTGAGGAGGAATACAGCAGCTAATTAAAAGGCGGCTGTCTTCAGTGGCTGCACTCAGAGAGTTTGAAACTCCTCCTGAGCAACTGCATTTGTCACCTTTTGAACTGCCTCCCTGGGCTGTCACCCTTCAGCTACCCTGTACCACTGCCAACACCGGCAGGGCTTTCTTCCAGGGTAGCAGGCAGTTCTGCATGAACGAGAGCAAGCAAGACAGAAGGGCTTTGGTTTTGTCCTACTTCTTCAGGAGCACCCTCTTCATCTCTGCACAACCCCTTGCATCCAGCATCCTAAGGGCTGCGTCTGTGGGGTCCACAGACAGGAAAGAAGGACATTTATTAACGGGGATGCAGGCCTTGCAAATACCAGTGTGACTCATGGTCCCTCTAATCCAGTCTCAACATTTATTCACGGCTTAAATCTTGTCAGGCTAGAGAGGTTTCTCTTGGGTTCTTGCGGGTGCTGTCCTGCACAGTGGAAAATGCTGTTCTTGTGGTCTAACCGCATAAGGTATGGGGACTCTGCTGCTTAAGTCACAACTTCGAGATCAGGAGAAATGTCTATGACTGACAACTGAAGGAAACAAAAATTAGGGACAGAATAGTGATGTGTGCTTCCTAGACTGAGTTTATTGCTATCATTAGCATCAGAATATGATGACTTCACAGAACACTTTGTTGGGACAATGAGGTCGGAGGGAAAAAGAGGAAGACATGTAATGTGTTCCCCTTAACCACTCTGAATATGAGGGCCTCAAAGCTGAAAAAAAGAGGAGGAAAAAAGGAAGACACTTTTAAAAATCTCCAGATGTAGTTTTCTTCTATGCATTTTTTCCTTTGTAAAGTGCTTTGGGCTGCAGTGGCTCTGCGTCTTTTGTCCTCTACTTGGATGTCTAAACCTCCATGGCAGCAAGCCATAGTCCATCTCCTGGTTGGTTAAACCTCCCCAGCAGCAAGTCATGGTCCACCAGCTACTTTTAACTCTTTCCCTTATTGACAATTTAGTCACAAAACAAAGTGCCTGGAAGACTCTAAACTGCTGCTGAAACTGTCTTGGCCCTGAGGGTAGAGAATGCATTTTGAAATCTGTCACCTTTTTTTATTTCAATGCTACATCTCCTCTTTATCCCCACAAGCAGCCCATGTCACTACATGCACCATTAATTCTGGTACTTTCAAATCAAGCAGAAGAAATAAACCAGGCTGTAGCCCTTCCTTTGTGCTGCCATAATGAACCAAGCTAGGAATTTGGAAGATAAAGCGCTGACATTTTAACTTTTAATTGAAGAATTTCTTCCCCCCAGGGGTATCAACAGGGAATGGAGCATCATCCTCCCTTTTAAAATTAAAGGCCAAGTTCCTCAGCTGTTTTTGAGCCAGCAGGGGTACAGCCACAAGTGGGACGGTGTAAAGGCAGCCCCTTCTAGGGCTGAAAGGCGCAGCTGAGCTAAAGCAGTGGCCACTGTAAGTCACTGGGCTAGCTAGTGAGGCTGGTGGAGAGCCACCTCGACTCTGACAAACAGAACTCACTTGCTGTTTGCGTATCCTGCACTGTCTCCAGCTAAATGTGATTCACCCCGTTCACTGCCTTATTCTGCCAAGTAGCCAGGAATCCTCATCTCTCCAGCGTCACACAGTGTCCTGCAGGAGGACCCAGCCTCTAAGTCTGGTTTTATGGCCTTCTTTCTGTTACATCTTCACATCTTTATTAAATCCTAAACACCAGCTTTTAAGAATTGGCAAGCTGCTTCTCTCCTGTGCGAAATAAATGCTGCCGTTGTGGTCTTTTCAATGGATGTGAGCACTGTAAAGACCCTCAGACACTGGACTACAATAGAAGCCCGCCATCTTATCCCCCTCTAAACACCCGGGTGGTTCCTAAGGACCCTTTGGGAGGGAGAAAGAGACCCACTCTACATTACTGGGATCCCTCTCCACGGCTGGTGCATTTCCTTCTAGAGTGAGCTTCAAAGGCTGACCCACTCGTCTCCGCTCACCCTCTCCCTCTGCTCTCTTCTTCCCAGTTGAGCCACACTACCACATTCACCAAACTTCACTGTTCTCCTTACCAAGACATTTGTGATACAGTGGAAACTGCAGTGCATGTCAGAATATTACTCTAATTTCATATTTCATTTTCCAGAGTTTCTGAAAAGTACTGTGAGTTATTTAAGAAGTACACCAGTAAAACAACTAGGAGATCAGTTTAGCAAATGTTGCAGTAGATGAGAACTCTCGAGGGGGTTCTCAGTGTGGAACTTGGCTCTTGCCTCTCCTGTTTCCATTAAACTGTAAAACAGCCCATCAAGGGAAAGGAGGAGAACCTCGTAACTGAGACTTTAAAACTGAACTGAGCAAAGCTGTTCAGAATATACTGAGGAAACAACCTTGCATGGAAGAGAGAGGTGCAAGGAGCTCTTTTCCCTCACTGAGACTGTATTATACTTCGTCCTTGACTTTAACAGTGTCTACTACAGCAGACACGAAGGGCGCCTGACTAAATTAGGCACCAGCTCATACGAGGAAAGGTACAGGATGCCTCACTTACTTCTGGGCTTTAAAAAAATTTATAATTTGAATGGATAGTATAATTCACTGTGCTATTAAAGGAATTTTTGAAGATGCCTTAAGATAGGCAAAATAATTAATCAAACTTTATGTTTACTACTTAAAAGTGTAATTGAAATTATGCCTGTTATAAAAATATCATTACCACATCTGTATTTCAGATTGAATTATTCTTTTGGTGATGGCGTATTTTTTAAATTTAAGCTGCATTTTGCAGAGCAGTTTCCTCATGCGTTCCAAAAATTGATGATCTGTTCCTGTTTGGACTGGTATAAATACCTCTGTATATACATTTTTACCTATGTACAAACTAATGTAACAGTTCACAAAACAAAGGGCTTTTTTTGTTCAGTCACACTTCTGATGTGTTATTGTTGGTGCATTTCAAACATGCCTTTATTAATCATCTCGCAGAGGTACACATCTGGCTTATATAAATAAGAATATTTAAAAAACAGGTATTTCTCTGAAAACCTTTTTTAACTTTAGTTTTCAGATATTTTTTCCAATAAAATGGCGTTCTGTTGTGCAGTCTTCACTGTAACACTGGATTATTCCTCCAATAGGAATTTCCTGACAAAGGTACCTCTCAGTCATTGACCTACAACTACCCAAAGAAAGTCACTTTAATCTATCAAAGGAAGAGTTCGATTTTCACAGATTTTATTTCTGTATTGAGTCAATCCTTTGGAAGGCACCTGAAAGAGTGTTTTACTCCTGTTTTACTAAAACCGTGTTGACTGTTCCATGAAGTAAGATTAGGGTACAGTGACTTCATTTAGTTGTTACAGATTTATGCAAACCCTTAGCATGTTTCATTTTCATAGTAGCACATTCATATAATGGGTAGCATGTCTTCTGATATTTCATGTCTTCATAGTCTGTGTTAATGGGGACATATCATTATTAGGACTCTAAATATGTTATATTTGACACCTTTGCATTTTGTTATGCTTTTCTCCAAACTACTGCAAAACACCTTAATCTCTGTCCTTTGGTTACCCCTTGCATTTTGTTTTGTCTTCCTTTCCTAAATCCTTTGAATGGATGAATTCCCTTCTCTCACTGAGTGATAAGATTTTCCTGAAGGAAGGAGTGTTGTCATCAGCCCAGCTAAAAGCCAGTTGTCAGTCTTCAGCAAAGTCAAGTCCATTCCCCACAATACTGTTGCCTTGATACGGTTATGAGCTACACCACAAGAATGGTCTCCAGTGCATCATCTATACCACTTCTCATTATCTAGCTTTATTAAGAGATAACTAACATAATGACTTTTGGTATCATGTAGCAATTGTTTTTTTGTACGGACAATGTACCTTTCCTCAGGTACATTCTGCTATGACTCTAAATATACCTGACATTTAACCTGACTTTTATCTTGCTCTTTTCTATTTGCTTCTTGCTCCCACTGGGATATCCCACTTCTTCACACAGCACACAGATATCCATGGAGCTCCTTGTCACAATATGTTGTGAATGCTAAAAGTTTATACAGTTCAAAAACTGACTGCACAAATTAATGGGTGGAAAGTCTGCTGAAGGCAATTAGAGACTTTAAACCTGCTTTTGACAAACATATACCTGTGCGTCATTCATTTATCTCAGATGCCTCTGAACAATGTTATGAATAGCTATGCCTTCTCAAGTCCCTTTTTAAGCTGGCAGACAGAGTCTTTTAAAACTTCTGCTAATAAAACCACACCACACCACACCTTGGAAACTGGCTGCCACCAGGAAGAAGAATTTTTGAAGTGACTTGTCCAGCAATTGTCTTTTAATAGCCATTGACTCTTTCAGTCAAATAGTCAGTGGCCATTAACCTCAATCTCATGGCTACTCCTCTTGTTCCTTTCACTTCCTGCATGATTTCCTTATACTGCCCATCTGAGCTAAGGCAATGTATTCCTAGAGGGATTGTACCAGTAACCATGCCAAAAAATCCTATTTATAAATTATGAATAAAGGAAATCTACTTACCTCATTGCCATGACCCTGTGTGACCGGGCAAGCTGGCTTTTTAAGAATCCTAAGTTTAGCCTCAGCCATGACTGGCTGACCTTTCTGTTGGAGGTTCAAATAATGGGAGGAGGAGACAGGCCCCGAATTTTGAGGAATACAAAAGCAGTCCAAGTACTGTAGTGAACAGTTAAGAGCATTGGGGTCATTTAAGCTGCTTCACACTGGCAGTCTCTGTGACTGGATCTCTGAGCCTGGGCCTGTTTCTCTGGGAAACAAAACCCTGCTGAGAGCAGGAGTCATGGAGGAGGGCTGGAAGGAATGTTTTTTGCTTTGAATTTTACTAAAAACAAACAAACAACCTTCCCCCAAAGACCACCAAACACCACCACCACCAAAAGCCCGCAATGGATTTTCAAAAGAGGTTACTGAGAAAATAACTCTTGCAAGAGAATGAAGCCAATATAACAGGACTTAGTACAGACCAGACCAGACCCTCCTACAGAGAAACAGTGTAAATGACAATACTACACAAGGGATGAAAAAAGTAGTTGGAGAGTCATGCCTATCAACGGTTCTGGAAAGTGCTGAGGTGCTTCCATTGTCTGGTACTATTCAGTATTGTCACTGGTGGCCTTGGGATATAAGGCATATTAAATTTGCAGAGAATATAAAGTTGGGAGAAACTGTTGAGTATCTTGGAGGAAGTATGTCAGTAGACAGAATTCGAAATAATTTTGAATATTGCCCAGCCATTGGGCATCGCCCTTTAAGAAAGATGGGGCCCACACAGAGTGTGATGACACAGAGACTAGAGGGAAGCAACAGAAAACATGATCTGTGAGGAAAGACCAAACAGATTGGTCTTGTTTAAAATAAAGAAGAAAAGACTTCAGGGATACACAGGATACAAATTTCACGTGTGACCAACCTCAGCTCCAAAGCATTCACCAGCATAATGATGACCTGTAGGACAAAAGACAAAAACCTTCAAAGCTGCAGTGTGCCACAGGAAAGGAGCAGGAGACATCCCGAGCATCATGGAGGCCTTCAGGCCCATTGCTGACAGGGTACTTTTTAGATGAGGATGCAAAGATTATCCTGACAAATAGACCATGTTCCATGCAACACACACATTAGAAGAACTCTTAACAGCCTTGCCAGCCTAACCTTGGAGTGTGGGGACTCCTTCTGGGCACAAATCTAGCAAATAATTTAATTTTGACGTATAAGCAAGGTACATGAGCCAGGCATCTGAGAAACAAAGACCTTAAAAATATTAATTAAGAAAGTTCAGGTCCAAGTTACACATCTCAATGGTGAAAAAAATCCTTTTGGCTTTAGAGACATCCAGTAACATAAATATAAAATGAAGTTCTGCCACACTTACAATGCATTGAACTAATTAACAAGTATTAAATAACACATCCTAGAACACATCTATTTAGCAGTCTTTGCATTGGCATCATGCAAGCACTGTCGGTGATACACAGATCCCTCCTCAATTTCACTGAACTGGGGAGACTCCAAAGTTACAATAAAAGTTCTCATTGTTAGTTTTTAAGTGTGTAAGCCCCCACCTCAACCCATTTCTAATATGCTAGTATGCTCCTGATCCCGTAGTCCTCAGTACTAGCAATGTCTACCAGCTTTGTGATGGTCACACACTTCATAACCACACATACAATCCTTAAACCCAACAACACCAGTGATCTTGCCTCCAGACTGGTCCCTGAAGTGCACCTCAGACAGCCTGCCTTTTTCAGTATCTTGGCTTCCCTTTAGCAATCTCCATACCTGATGGTGACCCGTACTTGTAGCTCTCTGCTCCATGCTAAGTCATTTTCTCTGAAGGACTCTATTAAATGTGTAGCATAATCCAGACAGATTTGCTTCACTGCATTGCTTTTGCCTCAGGAATCACTTACCTTATCAAAGATCTTGTTAGTCTGACATGATCTAGCTTTGATGAACCATACTGTAGTTGAACCCATCTTTCACTAACCTCTAAGACTTTCCGCAGTTAAATTAACGGGGCATGGAGTTGCTCTTCCCCTCACTCCCTCTGCCTTTTTATAAGAGAGGATTCTTATTCTCCAGTAATAGTGCTTCACCTCCAACTTGGCTGATTCATGAAAACATTGCTCAGGACTTGAAAAGATAGCTACCAATTCTTTCAACATTTGGGGTGCAATTTTCCTGGGCCTGTCACGAGAAACAGCCAAAGTTATCCTTCCACTTCACATCTGTTAATGTAATCATTTATGTTATCCTCACTTGCTTTAGGTTCTCTGCCAATACCCTCATATAAATCATTTTTTGACTGAAAACTGAGGCAATGCATTCATTCAAGATTTGGAGCAGCCTCAATCTTCAGCCCATTCCTGGCATTTAGCAACGATACATCTTCCTTCTTTGAATCGTTTTTATTTATATAGTTGAATAATTCTTTGTTATCTGTTATCCTTTTCTTTGCAACATCTGGCTCAGCTAGATTTTTATCCACTCTTTCTCTCTCGTTTTACAGTTCTACAGTTCTAACCCTGCAAACTGTAGCTCTGCTATTTCCTTTTCTGTAGGTTCATTCTGTAATATTTCTGTAATATTCTCTTTCAGGTAGTTACTTATCCACTAGGTCTCTTTGGACCTGGGACAATAGGACAGTTGTTCTAGTCCTATTCCAACCTCTTTTAGGATATGAAAGTGCTATACAGGATTTTTCATTTTGGATTTAAAGTAAGTCCATGATTCCTCCACATTCAAATGCTTGAGTTTTTAGGTCCAAGCAGCCTCACCAATCATTTTTCCATAGTTTCTTAATGTTTGCCCTCTGATATCCAGGACTGTAGGACCAGATCTATTTTTGACTCTCCTGAAATTTGAAGTGAAAAACATAAGTCATTCATCAAAGGCTATTTTCTATAATCAAATTATTTTAAAAAGGATTTATAATATCCTTTTTGTTTACTGAAAAGAAGTCTAAAGCAGCTTCCCTTTGGGCTGTTGTGTCTGTTCAGTGGCTGCTGGTAGAAAAAGTTTATTGCCCATCACACCCAAGAATACATGCTGCATATGGTATTTGTTTTCCAAACTGTCTGGGGAATTAAAGACTTCCCCAACCCTGTTATTTACTGTTGATGGAAATCTCTATCCATAGCCATTCCTGAACCTCAGGGTCCATACCAGATTTTGGGGCTTTTTTTATCACTCTTATCACTTTTATCACTTCCAAAGAAATGTTTTATTTGTACCATCACCTTTTCTGTCTTCTCAATCCCTTACTTCATTAATTTCTATTAATAATTAGCAGTTAATGGGTAGTACAAATACTACCTCTATCCCCATTTTTCTCTTTTCTATACAGACTACAGCCTTCAAACCCTCTAGATTAGAGGACGCAAAGTGAAAAAGGTGGCTTTGACTTGGAGTGGAAACAGTTTGTGGTTGGCCTTAGCTCCTGGCTTACTTGGCTTCATAGACTAGGGGTGGTACCTGAGAAAGTTAGAATCATAGAACCATAGAATCATTAAGATTGGAAAAGACCTCTAAGATCATCGAGTCCAACCATCAACCCAACACTCCCATGCCCACTAAACTATGTCCCTAAGCGCCTCATCTACACGTCTTTTAAATACTTCCAGGGATGGTGACTCAACCACTTCCCTGGGCAGCCTGTTCCAAGGCCTGACCACTCTGAGTAAAGAAATTTCTCCTAATGTCCAATCTAAACCTCCCTTGGCGCAACTTGAGGCCATTTCCTCTCGTCCGATCGCTAGTTACTTCGGAGAAGAGACCAACACCCACCTCACTACAACCTCCTTCCAGGTAGTTGTAGAGCGCGATGAGGTCTCCCCTCAGCCTCCTCTCCTCCAGACTAAACAGTCCCAGTTCCCTCAGCTGTTCCTCATAAGACTTGTGCTCCAGGCCCTTCACCAGCTTCGTTGCCCTTCTCTGGACATGCTCCAACACCTCAATGTCCTTCTTGTAGTGAGGGGCCCAAAACCGAACACAGTATTCGAGGTGCGACCTCACCAGTGCCATCTAACCATTTTCTGGGGAAATCAGCCAAAAACTGAAGAAGTTAAATACATAGACACATAGACCTTTAGAGGTTTGTGCAAAAGACAAGCAAGAATGTTAAATAGAGTTGTGTTTGTGGCAAGTGGGAGAACACACCTTAGTGTAAGCAAAGCTCTTGCAGCCTATCAAAAATATTGTCCACAAGAAAATGTGCTTACGTTCTCTGCTATGGGGAAGTCCAGCAAAAGGAACAGCAGGCACCAAAACAGCACAGCGTCTGTTGGGTGTTTCTTCTCAGTTGTTCCCAGACTCTTTCAGACATGTCACACATCCCTGCAGTCGGTAGCACTAGAAGCAGCAGCTAGCAGTTCCTGGGTAGCAGCAGGACAAGTGGCAAGATTTGCTGTGGGAATGAAAACTGAGAAGGAGAGAACCAGTGAGGTTGAGAAATTGATAGACACCATGTAAGAAAAAGAATAGCCCTACAGTATCTCTTGACTATTGACGTTGCCTGTCTTAGCCTACGCCTACTTTAACCTACGTTTCCGAGATGCCTGTTTTTGTTACTGATTTTATTAATATTTCTGGTTGCTGTGTGTTTTATTTCTGATTGATATTGATTTTTTTAAAAAAGGGAAGAGGAAAGCTGAAAGGAAAACTTGATAATTCTGATCTCCACCAGGTGACAAATTGGTCCCCTGCCATAGGCCAAGAACAAATCAAGAAGCGAAGCCAAGCCTGGGGCACAGGTAGAACATATAATGAATTAAGTTTTGACTGCCGTGCAAATAAAGACCTAGTCCATCCCCCTCCCTCCCCTCCCCACAGGCTCAGAGGACAGCCTGGAAATGAGCTGCTTACGGTAGTCGGGAGGAGGAGGATGCCGAACCAAAATACAAGGAGAGCTGTGCCTCGTAAAGGAGCAACCAGAAGGCAGTGAGGAAACGGGCCTGCACCCGGAGCCGACCGGTGGGACTTGGTGCCACATCTTAGTTTTCGGCCAGGGTGGGTGGACACGGGCAGAGGCCGAGGCCGGGGAAGGGGAGGTGTGTGGTGGCTGAGGGACCCTGGGCAGAGACACCCGGTGCGCCCGTCCTGCCCACCGGGGCCACAAGGGAGCTCGCCAAGAGGGTCAAGAGGTACCGGCTTGGGCCGCTTTGTTTTACACGGGCCATGGAACCGCCGTTGAACGTGACCCTCTAGCGCAGGCGGTGCCCTGACCGCTGCGGCTGCCCCTGGGGGGCTGTGGGCGGGCGAGGGCGGCAGGGCAGAGGCGCGGTGCCCGCCGGGGGCCGCCCCGTTCCCCCCGCAGGGCTGCGGCTCCAGCCGCCGTTAGCCGTTGGGCAACGGCCGGTTCGGCGTTAGGAAACGACCCTCGCCACCGCCGGGGGCAGCGCCGCTGGCCCCGCCCCCGCTCCCCGCCGCGCTCCCCCGCGGGGCGGGCCCGCCGGGCCGCCCGCACCCCGAGGCCAACACCGGCCGCAGCGCGGCGAGGCGCGGAGCGGAGCGGAGGCGCCCGCGGAAGATGATGGCGCCGCCGCCCGCCCCCTCGGTGTCGAGTCCGCTGGCCGTGCTGGACCCCACAGGTGAGCCCCGGCACCTGCCCCGCCGCAACTTTCCCGCTCCGCCGAATGCGTGAGCCCCGGGGACACAGCGGCGGGGGCGCGGAGTGGCGCCCACGCCGGCGGCTGAGGGCGAGAGCGGCAGCCGGCAGCCGGCTGCGGGGGCTGGACGGCCGGGCGAGGCTGGAGGGGAGCTGGCGGCTTTCCCTGGGGAGGCGCAGCTGCCTCCGCCTCAGCGCCTCAGTTGAGGGGCGGGAAAGGCGCAGGCGGGGGCTCTGCCCGGGCCGCGTCCCGCGGAGCGGGGCGCCGGCGCCGGGGGATTTCAGCCCGAGCTTGCCAGCCTGGTTCGTGCTACCGCTCTTCCTCTCGCTCACCGAGGTGTTTAAAAACACCAGGTTTTCTTCTGAGCCTTCCGCCGCGCTTAATGAATCGCTGTGCGGATGGTTTAACGTTAGAACGAATAGCTTCATACGGGACGTTAATAGAAAATTAACGTAAGAGGTGTCCTTATGCGCTCGATGAAAATGGCCAGTTGCTGTGCTGGAGCAGGTGGAAATGTCCGCGGGTGCGGAGCGGGCTGGGGGCGGGTGGGCGGCCGGGACGGCCGTGGCGCGGCGGCTGGCGGCGGCAGGCTTTTGCTCTGTGTTTCCACTCATGTCGTGGTGCCTTGCTAAAGTGGTGTGCTGCTGGTGTTTGCAGCGTACGTCCCGAAAAATGAAGACATAGGCAAAAGAAAGGACAAATATGTCATTATTCCGGTGAAACTCATTAAAGTCAAGAAAATGCAGAACGTATTGCTAGGAATTACTCCGTGTGGTGTTTGAGAGGGTAAACACAGATTTTGCTAGGTACCCAAGGATTGTAACAGCCAGATAAAAAATGTATTAGACCTTAATTTTTGTCTTAAATTTCGAGGAAAAATGGTATCCGTGTTGAAAAGGTAGCAGTGGAAGATGTGGTGTAACTTAAGAACGTTTTCAGGTAATTGGCAGAAAAAGAAGAATCTGTATGCTAGCTTTAAACTAGTGGTTAGCTGCTCATTAAATTATTTATTAGTGAAACAATTGCTGCCAAAGCAATGAAGTCATAGTGATACTGCATGATATCCCTTGCTATAGCTATACTACATGGTGTCAAAGCAGGGTTTGTGGCGGTTTTTTGCTTGGTTTTTGGTTGTTGTTTTTTTTTTTTTAATAGATTTGTAAAAGCACAGCAGTGTTTCCTATGGTCTTGAATATATAACACACTCACGGATTCTTCCTCAACAAATTCATAATAAAGATAAGAGACAGGCCTGATAAAAGCTGCTATCTTGTGGCTTGAAACAAATGCTGTTGCATCTGGTTTAATTAGTTCAGCACTCTGGACCAGTCAAGCATTTAATCAGAAAGGGGAAAGTAATCACCAATAGCAGGTGTGAATATCTCTTTTAAGCATTTCAGTCCATCACATTTAATTTTGGGAGGCAATGTAGGATTAATTCAATTTCACTGGCATAAACCATTTTTGAAAATACCCAATGAAAACTGTAGCCAAGAGAGAGATGGCACTGAAGTGAGCACTGCAGTAATTAAAAATTATTAATTTAGCTCCAAAGATCTTCCCTTAATATTTTCTCGATAGCAGCAAAGCAGCGGATACCTTTGATACTATACTCCTCTGTCTCTGGTGAATTTCTGCTTAAATTATCTTATATATGGTTAATGCCACTCTCTGAAACATGTCACAATTTTTAGTAGTATTCATTAGGTAATAAAAATGCACTGTTTTTTCTGCTACAAAACTTTCCTCCCTTATCTTTTCTCATACTACAATGCTAATATACATTGGGCTGGGGCATTATTTGAAACAAGTGTTTCCATTTAGATCACCTTAACTAGATCAAAGAGGAAGGTATGAAATTGTGTGGTTCTAACAGTCAGCAAATGTGATTGTGATCCCAGCAAATTGCTCCATCCTGCAGCGATTCTTTCCTTGCCAAAAATCGTTCCACGGTTTTTAATAGACTATGACATTTAGAGCTGGATTTTAAAAGGAGCAGTGAAGTTAGCAAAGTATAGTTGCCTTGGTCTAAATGTAGACTTTCTTTGAGTTAAATTGCAGATCATATGCAAGTTTTCTAGAGTTCAGAGATGCTGTTTCACTCTATTCTTTCTTTCCCTTGACCATTGGACACATTCCATACCATGGACACGTTTCATCGTAAATTTGTTCGTTCTCCTTTTAAACTCACCTTTTGCTTCATTCAAATCCAGACCCTACCATTCGCCAATAGATCTACCACTTTGCATTCTACCACCAATCTGATCTATACCCTCCCCACAAAACCATTCATTTTCCATACTGTTCCTACAAATTGAATTTATCCTCCGGCCATCGTGAACAGAGCATTGTAAATACAATTTTGTTTTCTGCAACTGATGAACGGACAAAAGATTTTGCTGAGTCCAGCAGAGCTTTGTCTTCAGCAGGCACTTTTTCTTTTTACTCTCTGGAGGATGATCTCTATTTCTGTGCTCACGGGCCTTTCTCTGTCCCAAGGAGACACCAGTCTGGTGTCTCTCCTCCTTGTCCTGACGGCGTTCTCTTGCCTTCCGTTGGGGTAGCAGGGCTGAGTGGCTCAAGCAGGTACGTTGCCTGACAGACATTTAGCAAGCAAAGCAGAGAATGTTTCTGGAACTGTTCCTTTTCATGCACAATTTAAGTCTATATGCCAGGCAGAGCACAAGCCATGATGTGGAAGCAGCATTACCTCTCTAATTTATCTCCCAACTTTTATTGTAGTGCCCATTGCTGCAGTATCAAAACTCAGTTAAAACTTCGCTGGCCAAAACTGCTGAGCAATATTGTCAGTAGAAGGTAATAACATGTTCACACCCTCTATTGACCCCGGCCTCAAGCTAATGCTAATAAGGATATGACAAGAAGATTTCTTTCTTCATGCTTGATTTTTGGTGTGCTAGAGATACAAATTTGAAGCTATAACTAAATTGGAGTAAGGTCCAGGCTAAGAGTTTATATGTTCATACTGAATCATTGTTAAAGAATTTAAAGGGGATAAAGGTCAAAATTCTTCTAAGAGTCACTTCAGTATTAAAAAACTGGAAAGTCAATAGCCTACATTAACTGTTTTCTGCACTACAGGAACATCAGTGTTGGAAGAAAATTCAACCTAGAAATACTGACAGCAGCATTTCCTCTGCTCTTAATTTAACTGCTGTTCTTGTATATGGTCAGCCTTTGGTCCAAGCCCTGCCACAGAGAGTGTCAGGGAAGAAGGCTGGGCCAGCCCCTCTGTCTGTGCTGTGGACAGGGCTCCTGAGGGAACAGCCTGGCGTTGGGTTTTGGCTGGAAGGGACATTAAAAACAGATCCAAAAAACTGTATGGTAACTGCTACAAACACCAGTAAACAAAGACTCGAAAAATCTTGGGAGCCAATATGACCGAAATAGCAGAAGGGAGCTAATAGTAGGAACCCGTTGCAGCTGTAGCCTTTCTTGTCTGAAGATATTATGCTGCTTTACAAATATTACTTAGGCCTCAGAATATGCTGCTGACTTACATATGTGTAATTATACACATTTTGATAGATACAGCAAAGATTTTTATTGGTGTGACAGACAGAGCAGAAACCAATTTAGACCTGATTTCTACCCATCTTCTCTGAGCATGTGACAGTCTTTGAGGACAAGGGCTTGCATCAGTCTCTGCTCCAGAAGGGACCTTTCCGTGCTGCTGCCTGTAAGTCATGTCCACTAAGGGTGGATTTTATAGCTAATTACATGTAGTTATGAGAGTTTCCAAACTGGAGTATGAAAAAGAAGAGATATGATTGGATATTTGTAGCTGATTTGAAATGCAGCTGGTAGTAGATCAACAAATCTGAGGATTGAAGGGTATCACATACATAAATTGATTATGCTTTCTGGCACACATACATTTTGAAGTTAAAATGTAGCTCAGTCTGAAAAATGACCCTACAAATAATGATATCCTTTTCTGTTTTATCTCACTAAATCCACATCCGATTTACTTCAATTACAAATAAGAGTGTGCTTTTCCTAAGACATTTTCCAGCAAACTCAGTCTGGGCAATCAAACTCATGTCTTTCTTTTTTGCACATCATTATTGATAACCAAAACTCTGGAGGGCAGGTTGGACCCTTAGTTTATCTCCATGCAATCTGGTTAACCTTTGCCAGTACAGTGTTACTTGGAGAAAAATGTGAAGGCTTATTTCCTCAGGTACTTGTCATAAAAGCAGACATTCAGTGGTTTCAGAAACACTTGGGTGAGGAGCGTCTGTCCCATTGACTTTCAGAAGGTTTGTGTTCCTACGTCCCTTTAAAGTATGTCTACATTGCAGCTGCAGTTTTCATAACAGTCGATATGAGTGCACATACCCAAGCCACCTTTAGTCTAGCTGTCTTGACTCATAAAACCGTAGAATAATTCAGGTGGGAAGGTGCCTCAGGAAGTTGCTGGTCCAACCTCCTGCTCAAAGCAGGGTCAACTATGAGGTCAGACCAGGTTGCTCAGGGCTTTTTCTGGTTGGATTTCGAAAACCTCCAAGGATGGAGACAGCACAACCTCTTTGGGCAACCTGTTCCAATGCTTAACCATCCTAATGTTGAAATTTTTTTTTTCCTTATACTCAGTCTGAAACACCTCTTGTGTTTCAGTTTATGTCCTCTTGCTGTGCACTGCTATGAAACGCCTGAGTCTGTCCTCTTGACAACCACTTCATAGGCACTAGAAGACTGCTACTAGCCCTGCTAAAAGCCATCTCATCTCTAGGCTGAGCAAGCCTTGTTCCCTCAGCCTCTTCTTACACAGCGAGTGCGCCAGCCCCCTGACCTTCTTTGGGATCCTCTGTTGAATTCACTGCAGTTAATGGATTTATTTCCTGTACTGGGGGCCCAAAACTGCATGTAATATTATATGTGGTCTAAAAAGTGCTGAATAGAGGGGCATAGTTACTCCATAGTTACATCCATCTACTGATGATGCTTCTGTTAATACAGCCCAGGATGCTGCTGGCCTTCTTTGCTCTCAGGGCACACTGCTGGTTCATGTTCAGCTCATTGTCTACCAACACCCCCAGGTTCTTTTCAGCAGAGCTGCTCCACAGCCTGGCAGTCCCCGACCTGTGTCATTGCAAGGCATTATTCCTTCCTTTGCTCAGGACTTTGCATCTATCTGTTGGATTCTGTAAGGTTTCTGCTGGCCCATTTTTCCAGCCTGCCTAGATCCCTTTGAATGGCAGCCCTGCCTCCAGGGTATCGACTGGCCCCCCAGTTTTGTGTCATCTGCCAGCTTGATGAGCAGGCATGCTACCACTTTGTGTAGGTCATTGATGAATACGTTAAATGGGACAGGTCCCAAGACAGACCCCCACGGTACCCCACTTGTTACTGGCCTCCAGGTAGAGTACAGTCCATTAACCACTCCCTCTGAACCCAACAATCCAGGCAATTTTTTAACCATTTGCTTGTCCACCCATCCAGGCCATGACATCCCAGCTTGGTTATGAGAATGTTGTGGGATACCATGTTAAAAACCTTGCTAGATTTGAGGTAAAACACATCCACTGCTCCACAAGTCCAGTCATTTTGTCACAGCAGGCAGTCGGGTTGGTCAGGCATGATTTGCCTCCGGTAAATCCATGCTGACTGTTGCCAATCACCTTTTCCTTATGTGCCCAGAAATGTCTTACAAGAGGATTTGCTCCGTATTTTTGGTCCCAGCCTTCCAGGAACCAAAGTGAGGTTGATTGGCCTGTAATTCCCCAAATCCCCATTTTGGCCTTTTTTAAAGATAGGTGGAGCATTTGCCTTTCTTCAGTTATTGGGATTCCCAGATCTCCATGTCTTTCAGAGATGACAGAGTGTGGCAAGGACATCAGATATTTTTTAAAATCTGGTAGATATATTGAATGAATCATTTTAGTTTATGGGAAGGGAAACTGATTTGTGGAGTTAGAAGTCTGCTTTCCCCTCTTGGCCATGTGAACTGGCTTCATTGAAAGAACTGCCTTTAACCCCATACACTTGGTGAAGAACTGATTGATAATGAATAACCTTTCCGTTTCCATGTCCCCAGTGACCCTCCATGGATTAACAGGGAATTGCCAGAGGAATACAGCTGGGGCACAGGCTGGAGGGGAGATGTCTGGAGAGTCCTGTGAATTATTTCTTGATCTTTAGCAGGAAGACTTTGTACATGCAGGCGAAAGAGACTCGTGTAAGCTCAATAGATGATACTTGTCTTCAGTAAAGTTGCTTGCATTTCATACTAAAAGACTGGACTCATTTTGGCTGGTTGTTCTACTGCAGAAATGTAAGCAAACACAGGTTTTTATTATAAATGCATTTATTTATTCATTGAAATTATTTGACTTGGTTTGCAAACATCACCAATCTAGCCTGGCTTTTGAACTGTAAACATTTATCATAGAATCACAGAATAGTTTAGGTTGGAAGGGACCTTTAAAGGTCATCTAGTCCAACCCCCCTGCTGTGGGCAGGGACATCTTCAACTAGATCAGGTTGCTCAGAGCCCTGTGCAACCTGACCTTGAATGTTTCCAGGGATGGGGCATCTACCACCTCTCTGGGCAACCTGTGCCAGTGTTTCACCCCCCTCATTGTAAAAAATTTCTTCCTTATATCTAGTCTAAATCTACCCTCTTTTAGTTTAAAACCATTCCCCCTTGTCCTGTCACAACAGGCCCTGCTAAAAAGTTTGTCTCCATTTTTCTAATAAGCCTCCTTTAAGTACTGATAGCCTGCAAA
Source organism: Calonectris borealis (assembly GCF_964195595.1). Taxonomy (NCBI): domain Eukaryota; kingdom Metazoa; phylum Chordata; class Aves; order Procellariiformes; family Procellariidae; genus Calonectris; species Calonectris borealis. The sequence continues at coordinate 152,790,988 of NC_134312.1, read as the reverse complement.
AAGGTCTCCCCGAAGCCTTCTCTTCTCCAGGCTGAATAACCCTAGCTCTCTCAGCATTTCTTCATAGGAGAGGTGTTCCACCCCCCTGATCATTTTTGTGGTCCTCCTCTGGACCTGCTCCAACAGGTCCATGTCTTTCCTGTGCTGAGGACTCCGGAGCTGGACGCAGTACTCCAGGTGGGGTCTCACCAGAGCAGAGTAGAGGGGCAGAATCACCTCCCTTGGACCTGCTGGCCACGCTGCTTTTGATGCAGCCCAGGACATGATTGGCCTTCTGGGCTGCGAGTGCACATTGCTGGCTCATGTCCAGCTTTTCATCCACCAGTACCCCCAAGTTTTTCTCGGCAGGGCTGCTCTCAATCCCTTCATCCCCCAGCCTGTATTGATATCGGGGGTTGCCCTGACCCAGGTGCAGGACCTTGCACTTGGCCTTGTTGAACCTCATGAGGTTCACACGGGCCCACTTCTCGAGCTTGTCCAGGTCCCTCTGGACATCCTGTCCCTCAGGCGTGTCGACTGCACCACTCAGCTTGGTGTCATCTGCAAACTTGCTGAGGGTGCACTCGATCCCACTGTCTATGTCATTGATGAAGACATTAAACAGTACCGGTCCCAATACGGACCCCTGAAGGACACCACTTGTCAGCGATCTCCATCTGGACATTGAGCCGTTGACCACTACCCTCTGGATGCGACCATCTAGCCAATTCCTCATCCACCAGACAGTCCACCCATCAAGTCCATACCTCTCTAGTTTAGGGAGAAGGATGTTGTGGGGGACCGTGTCAAAGGTCTTACAGAGGTCCAGACAGATGACATCTGTAGCCCCTCCCATGTCCACTGATATAGTCACTCCATCATAGAAGGCCACTAGGTTGGTCAGGCAGGACTTGCCTTTGGTGAAGCCACGCTGGCTGTCTCGAATCACCTCCCCATCCTCCACGTGCCTTAGCATAGCTTCCAGGAGGATCTGTTCCATGATCTTCCTAGGCACAGAGGTGAGATTGACTGGCCGGTAGTTCCCCAGGTCTTCCTTTTTTCCCTTTTTAAAAGTGGGGGTTATTTAAGCGTGTTACCTAACTTTAAATTGGCCATATAACTCAAGTGACTCATTGCAAACGGCTTCTGCTTGCTTTTTGACTTCCCTGCACTTCCCCTGCTTTTGCTTACAGCGGCAGCAAGATGCCTCACCCACAGAGCCTGATCCACAAGGCTGCCATCCCCTCACCTACCCGCCCTGGCGAGGGCTGTTGCCTCCAGTATTCAGTGCAACACCACAGCCTCTGCCTCTTCCCGAGACTGGGCGCGCAGGCAGCTTCGTGAGGCCGCGGCGGGGAGAGTCACTGGCCCTGTGCTGTGGACAGGTTGTGCTCTCGCTGGAGCTTCATGCTGCCCAGTGGCAGCCCGGGGTGGCACAGAGTCGTGTGGCCCAGAGCTCATGGGGTGGTCCTGCATACTTTTGCCTTGCCTTTCAAAGCAAAAAGGATCAGAAAGGGGGACCACAGTTTGATTCATCAGGGTGCCTTTTGTTAGTTAGGGTCACGTATTGATTGCTGTTTTTAAATAAGTCTGTGCTATGGACTGGGGCTCTGATGTCAGTAACCTGTGGTTGCAGCTCAGATATGCCGCCACAATAACAAGGTTAAGTGGCTTGAAGCAGGCTGAAAGCAGTAGATGAGCCTGCCGTTTTTCACTTTCGGGTATCTGAATCCAAATCCCAGTGAGATCGAATGTATTTCACTGAGCAGCAACTGTTTAAAAAGGTAGTCCCGTATATCATTATCTGATCAACCATATTACAGGTTTGCTTCGGAGATACAGATTGGTTTGCTTACCCTAGTAAATATGAGGAGCACATTCATTTTCATGATAGTATGCAGAGCCTCTGCTAGTCTTGTTTAAAATGTAAATTTTTATGTTCTGTCCAGGTAGAGTCACATTGGCACTTCACATAGGTAAGTGTTTAAGGCCTACAGGATTTGACTTATGGATGTGAGCAACACTTAATTATGAACGTTACCGAAGGCAAGGCATAATTATCATTGCCACCGACTTTCAGTTCAGCTTAATAAAAACTCATCTCATGCATGTACCCAATGTGTGTGCAGTAAGCTATGCTGAGCTCTAGCTAACCCTGTGGTTTTTAATTCCCTCTGTTGTCTGCCAGCTTTTTTCCTTAGTGGGAGAACAGCAGTGGGTTAACAATAGAAAAGATTAACAAAAGAAAATCTTCTGTTACTTTGTATTTGTTCTGCCATGATTGCAATGAAAAGCTCTCTTTTTTTTTTTTTCCTCACTCCCTACAGGACAATTTGCAAAAAGGAAGAAGACTTCGCTTTGGTTCACAGTCTCTCTGCTGGTAGTGTCTGTTTTCATACTGACCATAGGTCTGGCAGCTACCACAAGAACAGAAAATGTCACCGTGGGAGGCTACTACCCAGGCATCGTTGTGAGTAAAGAAACCTATTTTAGATTATTGGGTACATCCAGATAAATTATTATCAGCTGGATATGGGAAGGTCTGATTGATTAAAAAAAAAGAAAATTCAGTCCTGTTGCATTTCACAGGAGAGAGATGCTCCTTTGTTTTGATCTAGATCTAGTCTGTATGAGGTAGAGGGGTAAATTCTGTTTTTCTGAAGTGCCCCAGAGAGGAGGCTGTTAGGGGCAGAAGGGGGTCAAGGTTGCACTGCGCAGCCATATGCTCGTATCAGGGGCCTTTGTGAGAACCTGTGCTTGACTTGCCACTGATCTCTATTAAACGTGGGCGTATAAGTGACTGGACAGGGTAGATTTAAATGACCTTTTAAAGGTTTACTACTTTGATGGCAGAAAGAGCCACTCCGCTCTCGTGTCCATGTGCCAGGAATTCTGCTGGGTCCATTGCAGGTAAAGCCCTGCGGATGGGCATATGGAAGCTTTTCCCTGGAGCCTGCTTAACATCCTCTTGTGCAGTCTTGCTGTCAGTCCTCTTGTACGAGATCCCCTTCCGAAATCCTTAGTCTTGTTTTTGCCTTGGGAACAGACCGCTTAAACACGTTCCTGCACTGGGCAGAAGGTTAGAGTTGCAGCCCTTTGTGCCTCTGAGACTTCTGGGGAGGGTTAGCCCTGCCAGGCCCTTGCCAGTTCAACCCCCATGGCCCTTTCTGATCTCAGAAAAAGGAATCGGTCATATCCGAAACCCCTGGATTAAAAAAGTTTTTTGAGATACCTGAGCTGAGTTTTAAAAAGGAGGAGTACGGGCAGCAAATAGAGAAAAGCCCATCTGCCTCGTTTGGTCTCCCTGAGCCAGCCAAGAGGAGGCAGAGGGTGCAAGGTGAAGAAAGAAACTCATGTACTTAGAGTTAGGTACCTGCTTAGGTGTGTGGCTCCACCACTACCAAAATGTGTTGTAAGGTGCTGTTATCTCTTGTTCTCTATGGAATGAAATGCCCAAAGAAGAGCAATATGTGTCTTTTAATACTGTGCATACATTTTGCATTGCTGTTAATAATTTGTGAGTTAGAACTGTTCCTCCTAAGCAAGTCCTCTTACATCTTAGTGTCATGCTGAGAACAGGTCTTTCAGAAAGATAATTTTGGGATAATGATCTATAAGGAGTGGTGTTTTAAAAATAGAACAAAAAGTAGCTCCAAGAATAGAACCTTAAAGGAATGAATTTTCCTTTCATTAAGCTAAAATAGATAGATTAATACTGATAAAGGTATCTTCTTCTTCTATAATTTGAATTAAAATATTTTACAAGACCATATTATCTGCATTCATTCCCTTGAAAGAAGTTTCATTTTTAAACTGTTGTCTTTAGTAAGTGTAATAAGTAATAAACCCATGTGCACAAACCAGTTTATTTCAGCATTTAGTTTCTTTTAGGAATAACGCAATGTCTATTCACTCAGCTGAAAAATATAATCTACTAAAATACTTTTTAAAAAAATCTTGGAATCGCTAAACCCAGATAGAATAGCTAGAATTTATCAGAACACTTTGAAAACAAAACCTTTTATTAATAATTTTCCCCGTCAAAAGATTGTTGGAGCTAAATAATTTTCATAAAATTCAGAATTCTTTTTGTGCACATGGGATGGATTATTGAAGTAACTGAGAGAGAGTGATGGGTAATTGTCAGTGTAAACTTTATTAATACACTAAATATCCCAAACATTTAGCAAGAGTTAAAGGTGCTATGCAAACCGTGCACGGTATCTTGCCAAAAGCCTGGTCAGAGGTGTATGACAGCACTGCTGCGTTCCTGCCTCATTGCCAGAGGTTATTGACTCCAGTTCAGCATTGGCAGATGGAATATGGGGAGGCCTCTCCTCCGCCTCCGTGCAAAGTCAGCCATCTCTTTCAGAATGAGCTGAATAACCCTCAAAAGGTGCTTCTCTTCTCCGCTGACAGTAGAGGGAGCTTAGAAAACCAACATAGCACTGGTTCCAAACTTTTAGATACCTAAAGCTAGGGGAGTGAATTGGACACTACATATTTAACTGTTGGGCTCAAAGAAAAGAAGGATTATGAGGACAGACAGTGTTAATTACAACTGAAAATAAGGTCTAGTTCTCATAGAATTCAGTAGTAAAATATTAACTTGAGAGCTGGTAGATGAGATCTACCTACTGGCCTTAGGTAAGGGATTTTGGTCTTAAAAACCATGCAGAATTAGGCCCTACCTTGCAAACACCTACAAATGTGAATAAGACCATCCACTTGCATAGATTCACTTGCGTCTAGAAGCATTTGCAGATCAGGCCTTTAGAGCTAGATCCATAATATAATTTGGGCTTCTGCTTAGTTGCCATTGGCTTCAAGAAGAGTTAGGTGCCTTAATTTCTCTGTTTATGTGGTCACTTGTCATTTGTTTTGGAAAAAGCTTTTTTCTAAGTACATCTTTATAGTGGTAGGTATTATCTGCATTTATGCATCCAAAGTAATTTAACATAAAATATTTCTGTGTGTAGATGAGTTAGTATAATGTTCCACTTTGCAAGGTGTCTGCATTTATTATATTACTGCTTGATCATCAGTTTGGGTTTAGGGCTGTCATTGTGGAATGGGCTGGAAAGCCAGAGTTGGAGCTTCTTCAACCTCACTTCCTTATAAATATTGTTTATACTTAAATATTTAATGTCACTTCTCTATGACGACTGCTTGTATTATTTTCATTTGCTGCTTTTATAATCTTTGAACCAGGAGTCTACAGGGGCCAATTGTCCCAGTCACCATACTGACCTGGACTCCCAGAGTTCCCAACCCAAATAGCCTATTCTCTAAACAGACCAAAAAAGCAGTGCATGTGACCCTAAACAATCTCAGCAATGCTGTGGCTTAAATCGTGATCTCTATCTGCTCCTTCTTATTTAATTGCTATTGTTCCATATTTGCTCATTTTTTCTTCACATGGATTATATTACTGCGCTCTGTGTCCCCTGCATCAGCCATAAATGGGGCTTTATGGATTGTTCCTGTTGGGATGAAAAATGGGGCTTGGAACCAAGTGTCATTTTGATGTAGTTATCTTAATTCACAAAGTTGCTGTCCCCTGAACAGAGTGTCCTTGCTCAGGGTTCCAAGTCTCTCTCCTATTCAGCTGTCAGCATGGATGCATTTGCGCACTCTTTCTTTTTCAAAGTCTCTGCTTTTAGTCCTTGTGCCTCCCTTTCACATAAATCTTCCCAAAGCACTTAAGAGCAAATCTCCTTTCCCTACATTTGCTTTTTTGGGAGGGAGTGACGGATTCCTGTTGTGATACTGAGCGAGTAAAGTGCTTGCAGGAGATTTGCTTTCTGCTGCGAGCGGTTGTGCATAACAGCAAGGAGTTCATGGGCATTGCTCAAGTCCTTGGCTGGGACGCGTCATCCTTAAAAACTTAACTTGTGCTTGGAGGAGAGGCTCTGAACCAGATTCAGAGACCTCGTTACAGAAAGGGGCTTAGATTCCTTAGCGGAAATGTCATGCCCTGTCCATGGGGTGGGTTGGGTGGGACCTGAGGGGTGACGGGGGGTGTGTCTGGGCAAGGAGGAGTGTCAGCCCTAGTGAAGAGGGGATCAAGGAGCCTGAAAGTGATGGGGGATTGAGACTGAGGTGACCGCAGGGCAGCGTGTGGCCAGGTAAGGCAAAGAGGGACCTCTATGGAAAGAGCCTGTTGACACTTGCACTCCAACTCTGGCTGCTTCTCAGTCTGCGGCCAGCTACATCTCAGGTGTGTGGCACCAAGGAGACCCCGTTTCTCCAAGCCCACGTGAGCCCAGTGGGGATCCTGACTCCAGGAAGGTCTGATGAAAGGCTGGTCTCACCTGTTGCTGCTTTACCTCATGTTAACCAGGAATCCAAGGAGTTTCTACCTCTCCAAACCTTCATGGGCCCATCATAAGGAGGGTGTTTTTCCTGCCAGCCTGGTGTTGAAGCAGCACTGGTAGGAACAGTAAGGCCAGCTTCAGCCTCCTTTCCTCCTCTCTCTCCTGTGACTGTTGGTACTGCAGCTGTACCATGTAGAAACTAACTGTACTGGTCCTTTTGGCATTTTAGCAAGAACTTTTTCTGGGATATGTGATAGCGTTTAGTCATTAAAATCAAAACAAACCCAACCCTAAGGGTTTAAACTTACGTCTATTGTGTGGCAACAACACATCCATTTTTTGAGGAAAACTGTTTGCCTGCAGTTACCTAAAGCTTTGCAATTTTCCAGAATAATGATGTATGGGCTAAATGTAAGTGTTCTTTTCTCCTACTTCACTTAATTTTTGCTTTATGCTGTGTAAAACTATATGTGACTGTGGTAACAGTAGCCAGGTTATAGAAGCGTATGTCTATACAGGCTTCCATTAACTACATGACAAGTTTTCCTCTGAAATATCAGAGTTGTGGTTCTGGTCATTCCCCATTACATTATATGATTTACGTCCAGCAGTAACTTCCACCCTTTCCCCTGACCTACCCCAATTAGCCCATCTGTATGATACATCAGCTCAGATATCACTGTAGTGCTTTGGTATGTTGACCAAATAAGCTGACCTCATGTGTTTCTATTGGTTTTGTTCTTTGCCTTAGCTTGGCTTTGGATCTTTCCTAGGGATTGTTGGCATCCACCTGGTAGAGAACAGAAGACAAATGGTAAGCAACAGCCCTTTTCATTTTCATTTTTTCGTATCAGAATGTCTTAAAAACACAAAAAGCAGGGATTTCCAGTTGACTTAAAACTGCTGCATCTGCGTCAAAATGCTAGTCACTTGTTTCACCATTTCTGAGAAGTTTCAGAGAAGCATGAATTGGCCAGTGAGTCCATCTGTACAGGGCAAGGGATGGTTTAACTTCTGATAGAAGCAGCCTGGTTTTTTTTACTGAATTACTTTACTGCTAGTTTAGTGAGTTGAATTGACCCAGGGCGGGATCAGATGAGTTCCAGAGCTTGGCCAGGACCATGTAGCTGGGAAAAAGATGGGAAGAGAGACAAAATGCATGGGTCGTGCCAGTTTGGGCAGCAACGAGCCACACAGTCAGCTCAACCGTAACAGGTGATCTCATCCTGCACAAGAAGTTTAAGTCAGGAACACTTTCCCGAAACTGTATGTTTTTAAAACAAGAAAAAACTCAGAGCTCTTGCTATCAAGATTCCCTGGCTAGGTCAGACAGGATCTGATGACACTGTGTGGTTTGTTTTTAGATTTAGCTTGGCTTTACAAACCCCTTGCTTTTATTTATGTGAGGAAGTGATAGAAAGTCCATGGGGCATCTGGGTAAAGGAAAGTGTGTAGGACTGGATTTGTGGAAAGTCTTACACTTTCCTTGCTCTCGGCAAAAAATGGCAGTGTCTTGGTTGAATAACAGCATGTCCAATGTGCACTTTACAGTAGACTGATTATAGCCAAGCATCATGAAATGTGATTAATTTCATAATGCAGAGCCTTCACTGGTATAAATCAAGAGTGGTGTTAAGCTCAGGGGAGGAAATGATGGACTTACTTTGCTTTTTACTAACAAGTGACTACTTTACTTCCAAGTAGTCTGTTGTGATTTCCTGTTTTCTTCTTCGTAAACACAGTCGTCTTGTCACTATTTGTAGGCAAAGCCCTTTCATAATATCACTTTTTTTGCATTGCCTTTAAGTTTCAGTGATGTATTTGGAATTATTCCCCTGCTTTTAACTTTTGTTTCTCGCTGGGTTTTCCAAAGGAATGAGATTTATAAAGCCATGATGTTTGCCCGTGTCTTTCTCTGTTCCCCATTCCATGTTTTGAACGTATTGACCAATTTCAGGCAAATTCAGCAGGGAGGTAGAGAACTTCAAAGGTATGCAGTTCCTTCAAGTTTTATAAAAATTCACAGGTGGGTGGAGGAGAGAATTATGAATTAGTTCCCCCTTGGTGGTAAATGCTGCAATGTCAGCTCATCTCTCATTAAACACTTGAGAATCCAAATGGCACATGACCTATGAGACACAAATCTGCAGCAGGCCTTGTTAATTTTGCTACTAAGAAAACAGCTTATTTGTTTTTAAGAACTATTGCTCCTGGTTTCTACATCAGAGACTAGGACGAACAGCAGGTTCCAAGTTGCAGACTCAGTGGAGGGCAGATGAAAATAGCTTTGTCTTCCACAGCATTCATGCTACTTTACTAACAGGCATAACATCTAGGGTTGTTTTATCTTTCAGTTTTTCTCTAATCTGCCTCTTAGTTTTCTATCGCTTCTGTCCTTAGCAGAAAGTAAAATGGCTGAAAAAGATGTAAGGTGGGTAAGCAGCGGTTAAACCATGTAATACTCAACGTGTTGTGTCATTTACGCAAGGACTGTGGAGAAATAAATGTCCAGTCTGTTTGGTATTAGTGCCTGTTTGCATTTCCCAGCATGGAATAAGGAAAACTGCTTTCTGCTCATAACACTTAGTGATGATCTGGCTGTTGAAAGATTGGGTTTTTGGGGAACAGACGAATAAAATAACTCGAAAGTTTAGTTATGCTTCTTGCCTTGAGTACCGTCCACATTGGGCTAAGCCTTTTAACACTATCTTCGCTAAGGCTGAGCTGCTTGTTTTCAAACGTTACGGAAATGAGATTGAAAGGGTTTATGTCATACTACAACTGAGGGCAGTAATTATTCCCCGGGGTGTAACTGAGTATATTCGATTGGAAGGGTTTAGAGCAGCTTTAACAAATTTGCAGCCATCAATAAAATTGTAAAGACTTATATAAGCACAGATACGTAACAGAAATGTCATATTCCTGTAACTAAAAATTCTATGCATTGCAGCAGAACAAAAGGGGGTGGGAAGGAAAAGAAATTGTTTACTCGATTGCTTCTATTTTAACTGGACTTCCCTTGAGCACTTACTGCAGTATAATTTAAGTTCAACCCAGTGTAGCTCTGACAATTGTCTGGCCCTTGTAATGACTCAATACTTCATTTTTGTTTTTTTAAATTGAAAATGAATGTAGATTCAATTACACTAGGAAAAAAAAAATCTATTTTAAATTGACCTTTTCTCCTTAAATCTATTTCTCTTTTTGTCTTGAAGTTCTATTTCCTTGTGACCCATCCTCTGTAAGTCCAGATTTATTCATGGTTGATGAAATGCTAAGAGCAATATGAAATATGTGATGGTTAGTAGAACTAGTCCAGCAAATATCCAGCACTCAATAAATGCGAGCATGGGGTTTGAGAAAGAACGAAAGCACAGTTTGGCAGAATGGACAATGGTTTGTTCTTAAAACACAACATTAATAATGTTGCACCTCTTTGACCTCGTTCTTGGCATCTCAGGGCCCATAGTGGGAGTTCAATGTGCTGACCAAGGTATAACCCTTAATTCAAAGGAACTGCTGCTTGCAGAAGGAGGCTCTGCCTCATTGACTAGCATGATTTCACTTCAGCTCTTAGCTTGGCACCAGCGGAACAAAATTTCCGTTTGACTAAAGATTTGCACTGATTTGGGATGTTTCTAACTGGCAAACAGCAGAAATAGAAGAATAATGTGTTGCTGTCTCTTTTTGCCTCTCTTGCCCCCTGCAAAGCAGCTCACGGATCAAAGAACAGGGTATAGCTGTAAGTTGTTTCGTTCCAAAGGCACACTTAGTCCAGCCAGATGGGTGGAAAATATATGATACCGCTTAAATCAAATGGATCTGATTGTAAGACATGAAGTGTCCTTGGTTGTTTGCTTGCTTGCCATCTCCTCACATTACAGTACAAAGTATTTCCAATTGGAAAATGAGATGCTGAAATTGCATGCAGAGATGGGGAAGACTGGATGCGCGGGGGGCTCATGAGCTGAGAGCAGTAAGTAGTGCTGAGGGAGTGCTGTAAAAGGTTTCTCCTCAGATAAATCTGGAGGTGGCATGAGCTAGCACCCAGAAATGAGGAACACTCTAAATGCGCAAAGTCGATGAGACACCATGTATGTTGTTTTAGCTAACCCGATGGATAAACCAAGCACTGGCTCACAGTTTCCACTCACACATCTTTCCAATGCCAGTCTCATCAAGCCGTACTGTTCACAGGGCTGAAAATGAGCATGCTGAAACTGTGGTGCCTGGAAGAGTGATGGGAGATGCAAAGGCACCATAATAACTGTCAGGATCTCGAACATTTGCAATATCACAGCGCTGCCTGCAAGAGCTCTTGGTAGGGTCGTGGAAGTCACCCGACAGTGGCGCAGCTATGGCAGAGAGCAGCAAAGGCAGGAAGGGGGTGGGAGGAGGTACAGGAGCATGAAGGACACAGAGAGGACAGGGAGGGGTCAGAGAAGCAGGAGTGACCCCTCAGGAAGTGTGAGTTAGTGCAAACCTTGGTACTACTTACAATGAAGACGTCTGAGACCTGAATTAATCCATTGCTGAGTCTTGCTTGCTTTTTCTTCATGCTAACACACAGTTAATTTTCTTGCTGACATGTCTAGGACATACTCAGATATAAATCTAATGCTCAGCTGGCTCAACTTGGTCCTTGACGACTTGTTCAGAGAGATGGTTGTAGTGATTTTAGCCGAGGAGACATTGCTTCTGACAAAAGTGGAATTTGAAAACATGAGGAAGGATAAAACATGGAGCTCTAGACACAAGCAGAAAATGCAAAACTATTTCTTCAGACTTCTCAAGGGATGCTCAGGTGCCTTAATATGCTTGCTTCCCGATCTCTGTCAACAATAATTAGATTTCAATTTAAGTGCTGAAAAGCAACTATAGCAGAAGTTGGAGAAACAAAGCAATAATTTTCTCTTCTATTTTCAGTTAATAGACTTCCTTGACAGTGCACGCATTCCTGCCCTGTGTTGAGATGTATGTGAGGTAGTATTCCAGTATTATCTCTGATTATTTTCTTGCCACTGGAATTTGCATCTGTTTCAGAAGAAAAGCTTTTTTAAAGGAGTTACATGTGTGAGCCATTTTTCAGAATTATAAGAGCCAAACCTCTTTCGCTTTTCAAACCTGATATATCTTGTAAATTGATTGTGTCCATCAGGAAAAGCCCACTGGACATTTCCAGTCCCAAGGTGGTGGTTATTAATATGTACACCAAAAAAAGATACTGATACGGATACCTACTCTGCTCTGTTCAAACATATTGTGCTTCATCTACTTTTTCAGGCAAATCGAACATTCTGGAAGAAACTGGCTTTAGTGCAGATTTTGATCAAAGATGCTAATTGCTGAGAGATTCCATATCACATATTAAGCTAATTAAAGCAGCTTGTTTACATAAAGAGAAAAATCATTACAATTCTGTAGATCTCCTGAGACTATCTTTGATGTTCCTGCACAAATAAATGGAAGAAGTCTTTATTGTAGTGCAGGGGAAATGCAGGTAATGTAAAGGCAATCATTGTCATTACCAAGGTATTATTTCTTTGTTGAACTCAAGCTTCAGAGAAAGTTAACAGCACTTCTTTTTTTCAGTGATTATTTTTTGTGTGCTCATATTTCACATAGTTCAGGGAAAAACAATTATCGCTGATGTAAAAATGATAATAATGGAACAAATTAGCAATTGTCCTTGTCTTGTTTAGCACCTTTGAAATGATTAAAACTGGAAAGACTTATTACTATCTTTTCAGTGATAAATGTGCGCTAGATTTTGTGGTGTGATCTAACTGCACATTTCAGAAACAGACGGTGAGATTTATGTAAAGATACAGGTTGACATGGACATTTGTATGAGCTCGAGCATGGCTCTTCTTTAGGTATCTGCATTCCTTTCAAAATATAACAGCATCTTATTAGGTGGTGAGATCAAGCAGCTTATTCTTTGAGAGCGTCTGCCTGCTCTCTCATGCCTAGCTCTTAGACCCCTGTAATGCGGTGCCCTTTGGAGGCATCTCGTTCTCTCCTTAGGTTCTGGAAGGAGCCTTAAAGGGTGATTTAGACTAGACTCTAGAGTTTTAGATAGCTAAGTGTGGTAAGAAGAATCCCATGTTGAGTGACAATTATATTTCTCTTCTATAATATCGAGATTACAAAAGATATCATACTATAACTCTGCCCAGTTTTGAGTTTAGAGCAGAGCAGCCTATGTATAGACTGTCCATCTCCTTTTATGCTATAAACAGGGTGCAGTCTTGGGTATTAGCTGCCTTATTTGGCAGGAATCAGCTTTGTGACCCCTTTTTAATCCTTTTTGGGAAGGATTTTGAATGTGGTCTATGCATGGCAGGTCTGGGAAATCTGTATTACTCCTTGTAATGCAGGAGAATATTCAGCAAAGTCATGGGTGGAGGCAAGGCAAATAACTGGAGATTTTGAAGGCTCAGTTATTTCAGCTGAAGAGGAGGAGGACAGGTGTATGTCTGTGGGCATGAAAGCACCATCCAAAGTGAAGGCAAGTGAAATTAAAAGAAGAAAATTTTATGGGCAATAAAAATGTAAATAATTGAAATGTTTATAATTTATTTTAGTTAGTATAATATTATGAGAAACATTATGCTGTTATTAGTATGATGTATTCCATGAATGAAGGACCAAGTAAAATATTTGGGATTGTTTTCAATGCAATTCTTTGACCTTGAGCATGTAAAGTGAGGATTTCCAATTTATAATAAATATATAAAGACACAGAGAGGTGTTCTTTTCTCCTCTTCCCTCCTTTCGTCCTTCCTCGATCTTGCCGACTCCTTCTTCTCCTCTTCCTTGCCCCAGCCAAAAATAGTTTCCACTGGATTAGTGAGTTAAAAGGTTCATAGCCAATTGAACATCAGACATAGCAAAAGTAACTGGTGGGGCTGCATGGCTGAGGTAGAGAAGAGTCTGTGGGAGGAGGGAACAGGACTTGTCCCTTTTGCTAGAAATAAAGTGTTATATGAACTCACTATGCCGTAAAATCATCATCTAAGTGCTGTCAGTGAGTTAAATGCCTGAAGTTAAATAGTATAAATTTCCCCACAGTGTGTTGAGAACTTTGAAGTTCAGGGACTTGGAGGCAAAAATAGATGCTTTCACTGTGTGAATTACCAAAGAAAGTGTGGGGGAATGTTTCAGCTCTTCTCTGCCTCGTTCCTTATGGAACAGCGTTTCATGTCGCGTATCTCCAGGTCTATGCTTTCAGATTTTACCAGTACAGATTCAACAGCTAGTTATGCAAATATTTATTTATATGTAAATATTATAATACATAAATGTACTATGATATTATAACCATATAATATATAACTTGTAATAAATGTTCACACATATATATATATATGTATTTACAACTGACGTGCTAGCAAATACCTGGCATAATGACAAAAAAGACTATGCCACTATGCCCCTGACTCTGTCTTTACTGTGCAAAGTGCTTTTTGCACTCTTTATAGCTGTGTCTGCCAGGATGGTTTAGCTGTTACATTTGTAATGGGAAGTACAGTCAGGTCTGTAGTAATCTTTCTGTTCCATCATCCGGGCTGTGTCTGTCTGACGTACCTAGAGAGGTGCCACCAAGTACATCCAGCTGCAGCCCAGCACAGTAGTTCTTTCCCTCTCATACAACCCTATGCTGATCTGTTGGTTGTACCAGTCCCAGGTCTTACCCACCCCAGCTTCCCCAGCTTGTGACCCAACAAAGCGTTAGCTCAGTCTCAGATAAGAAACTACCATGTTTTCACTGGTAGAAAGAAATGGAAAATTTATTACAAAGGGAAAAATTCAGGAAAGAGAGACTTTGGCTTCTATTTGGAGAGCTTTCTTGGCAACCAGAATGGCTTCAGTTTGCTTCTGGAAGCTTAAATTCTATAAAAACAGAAGGGAGATACATACCTACATATATATGAATATATGCATGCACCAGCACAGCTTATTTTTGACACTCCAATGTTTAAAGGCTGGCACTGTTCTTTTGAATCAGAGACTCAAGCCACCAATTCATTTTAAATCCTCCCATCTTATTAAGTAGAAGTCTTTTGGGATGTGGTTCCTTTAAGATCTGTGCTTGGAAACAGCACACAGAATTAAGTGCATAATAGGACACTTTTTAACTGCCAGTTTGTTTTCTTGTGCTGTTTATGTAATATAAGCATTACTGTCACACAGCTGAAAACAAAAGTAAACTTTATGACCCATGAAATGTGTTTGTGGAACAATAAAGAAATCAATTACTCTCCCTAGCAAGCAGGAGCAGGGGATAAAAAGTCTTGGTAGGGAATTTGGGGTGAGTGCTCGTGTGTGCAAGGTGGAGAAGGTGAGGTGGAGCGTGCCCTATGAAAAGGACAGGCGGTTTCTGATCTCGTTTTTGAAGAATGAGATCAAATTAAATGGATGAGTATCCCTGTTGGCCAGATATAATCTTCCACACTGCAGGTAGAACTTCACTACACGAAAGCTTGTAATTTAATTGTAATGCTTTTCTGATAAAGAGTGTGTGTTTCTTGAGAAGCCAATGCAGTCACTGTAATGTGAAAGAGGATTTGTGAAGATGCTAACAGACTGGTGTAAAAAAAGTTCTTGCTACTAAAACAGTGTCAGCTGTAGTAGTCTTGATCTGTGTCAATTCCACCATTTTTTACCAGGAAGCATAAACTTTTATGACACATGGTATGCTATTTATTTCTGGTTTATTGTTCTCATACTGCTCTGAACAGCTGCCTCTGTTTAAGTGATGAAATGATCTTGTTCCATTTTAATCAGTAAAAGAGCATCCATGAAAAGAAGTATGTGATGGATTCCTCTCATGTCAGCACTGCTGATCAGTGAATCTAAATTTATGTTTCACTTTTGTCCCCTTTCTTTTTAATGCTGTATTTAGTTTTTGCTTCTTGACTGTATTTGTTATCCGTAAATCTGTAATCATTTTTAACCATTCTTAGATAAGTTGATGTTTGCAAGGGGAAATTCTTACCAGTTTCAAGTGCTTACTGGACTAAGGCTTGCTTAGGCTGGTTCCAAAACCATTAGCATTTCTCCAGCTGTGAAATCCAGCTGATTTTTTTTTTCATCTCTATATAATATCACTCCATCAAATCCCAGGCATCCTTTTCTCCTTCCACATACTCCCCTCCCTCCTTTGCAAGTCCCAGGCAGTGACTGAAGGAAAGTACTGAAGTGAAGAGAAAGCAAATGTCAGAGCAGCCAACATCAAGGGAATGAAAGAAGTATTGACAAGATGTGGGTTTTGGCAGCACAGATACTTCCTCATCTAGGCTACCTCTATAGCCAGTGGAAAAAAAGACAGATACCATCAGAAGGTAATTCATCCCATTCTACAGTATGTGTAGAAGGTACCTGGAAGTGTCTGTCTCTCCATTGACTACAGAGGAGCATAGAAAACCACCTGAGACAAATACTTGTATTTTAAGAAGCTGGAGTTATGTATGATGAAATCTACCCCATAGGAGAATTTACTTAGCAGCTTCACCACATACAAAACACTACTCTTGGTACCACCCAGCGGCATGGATAAGAGCTACCGCTTCACTTTGGATGGAGCACCGCAACATGCCCCTTTCAGAAATGCATATTGAGGTTTCACACCCTCTACTTCTACTGAGCAGAGCCTAGCTGATTCCCAAATACAGGCCCATCTGCTTCGTGAAGGCATAATGTTCCCGTTTTTGGTATCCCCTAGTCTATACTTATATCCACACAAATGAATCAAGTCATGAGGATATAATACCAAATGCTCCAATAATTTTGGTCTCAGAAGTCATCTGGAGTCAGTTCATGTGATTTGCCATAGAACACGGCAACACACCCCTATGAAATAAAAAGCTAAAACCCATACAGATGTAAAAAGATGAAAATGAATGAAAAAGTATATTGCCAAAAGACAGCTCTTGAAATAAAGTAGTAATTTTGGGGTGCCAACTCTGATTCTGAAAGTGACTTTGGAATAGGGAGACAAGGACTCGCAAAACCAGGAGAAGATGGCCAGGGAGCAGTGTTGCCTGTAAAGGCACACTGCATCTGAACTGCTCTGGGAAGCCCCAGTGCCCCTCTACCTACCAGTAAGAAGCTGAAACAGGGGAAAGGGTTTGATCATATAGTCAGCACCCTGTTTAATGGGCTGAAGGAAAAGTAGAGCAGCTATTTAAACAAATCTCTTTAAAAGCAGCTAAAACATAGATGGAGCAGAGCATATGTATTGCACCTGCTCAGACTAGAGAGGGTCAGTCGTTAGGGTGGTTGTATGAGCTCAGACTAGGGAGGAAGTACAGCAGCACTGTTTGAGCTAAGTGAACCTGAGATGGGATGCTGCTGGCAGGAAATCAGTGTGGTAATGGTTACTGGGATATAAACAGGGGTCTTCAGATGCTGTGGGGGCTTAAAAGAGCACCGGTAATAAAACTAACGCTGCCCCAGGAAATTAAAAAAAAAGGACTTTTTTAGGTTGCCTTCTGTTTTTTGTCTTGGAAAATGTGAACCAAGTACAGTTCAGTTTTTCTTCCAACATTGTTTTAATAGTATCTGCTGGATTCCAGTAGCTGGAACTCTCCCAAACTCCCAAGGGACATGCCAGTGCATCATCAGTGGTGACAATTTTAACTGAGTCAAGACAAGTATTTACTCATCAGTGAATGAATTATCTGGAATTTAATATGTGTTCATTTACACATATATCAAATTCATTCTCTGATTGCAATATAACAGTGACTCCAGTTTTGAAGTCTAAATGCACAGAAACAGCTTGATATAGGTAATTTCATTCAGTAGGTTGGTCATTATAGTAAAGATTTGCTCATCAAACAATTTGAAATAATTTCCTGACTGTTTTAGGTCTGGTTTTGTAGCTAATATTAGATTATGAGAGAAGAAAGAATATATTAATCAGGTAACCCTTCTCAATAACTTTGTTTCATGTTTCATAGTGGCTATTGATTTAATTTCCGCCATTCTTGCATTGCTTGAAGATAAAAATACAGGAAAAGTCATCTTTATTTCATATAGCATCTTTCACAGAAACTGTATCTTCAAATGCTTT
This sequence comes from Calonectris borealis, assembly GCF_964195595.1. Lineage (NCBI taxonomy): Eukaryota > Metazoa > Chordata > Aves > Procellariiformes > Procellariidae > Calonectris > Calonectris borealis. The sequence continues at coordinate 152,773,612 of NC_134312.1, read as the reverse complement.
AGCATGTTAGAAGAAAAGACAAGATAAATTACAGAAAGAGTAGTGCAAAGTGGATTAATGCTCAAGATAGCATTTCTAGAGGGTGAAATCAACTGAAAGACCTAGACGGGAACTATCAGAGTTAACATACAAGGTTTTTATTTGGACAGTACAATGTTAAGGCAAAATGTTTCCATGCCATTTTTCTAGATGTCTGGAGTTGCAAAAGAGTTAAGCTGCTGTACTCAACCCATGTGAGAACAGCACAGCCGCTGCTGGCTGGCAGGGAGCGGGGAAGGAGGATGGGAGAGATGCTCTATGCGTGGATGGCCGGGGAAGCCTTGTGAGGAGTTTAACAACAGGAGTACTGAGGAGCAGTTTTGAACCATGGGCTTTCATGTCCTAAAGAGAAATGGCAAGCAAAGATGGCTGCTTGCGAGTGGCTGATTCATATAAGGTGATATCATTATGTCCCTATTGTACGAGGCAGTAGGTGAAGAGCCATAAAGGAGAGTTTCACAATTTTGAAATAAAAGCGTGGATTTAAGACTAATAGAGGCAGGGAGACAGTAACAAACATGCCGATGGATGCAGAAGTAACAATAGATGGATGCTTCTGGAACAGGATGCTGGATTGTGAAAACCATTAAGAAAGCCAAAAGTGATGGAGGAAGAAGTTGAGATGGGTTTTCCTGTGCTTCTCCTCAAGAAAATTCTTGTTTTGAAAAGATGTAGCGAAATGAGACTGAACCAAAGCCAGTTAAACGTTTAGTTAGTCAAATCTTGCAGGGAAATTTGCTGGGAAGAAATCACTGAGCATGTATGGAGATATCCATAGCAGAGTACCTGCAGCAGAGAATCCAGTGCTAATACTAGAAATAGAGAGAAAAGCAGAGAGGATGAATACTGCCCATTGACTCGGGTAAGCGTATTTGTAAATGTGTACAGACAATTATGCTGTATTATGCATTTAGGGAGAACACGATACGGACACCTGTTAATTTGCAGAGCTCCCTCAAGCTTCAGGTACTGAGAAGAACATGAAGCCTGCTGGTCACCATCTCATGCCTCCCACCATGCAGCGTGGCACTGCTGCCTCTCCCTTGCCCATGAGAGACTGGCCGCTGGATATTGTGTGGTATTGGGTTGCTCAGCTGTGCCCGATGAGAGATGTCCCAGAGCTTGGAGAGACAATGGCCTGTGTGGCAGCTAGCACATGCTATATCATTATGTACATTCCTCCACGACAGCTTGGCTGTGAGCCACCTCCTGTCTTTGGACCCAGCACACCTTCACACAACCCTGGGCATGTGTTGATACGATCAGATGCTAATTTCCCCCATCTCTATATCTGTCACAGCAAATGGTGCATATAAAGTTCCCAATAACTCAAGAAGTCTGTTTACCTGACCAGTAAAGAAACAGTCCCTGTCCTAAAGATGTCCGTGTGTGCCTGGAGGAGCTGGAGTAAGCAGGCTCAGATGCCTGTGCTCCCTTTCTTGTCTTACTCAAGCCCTCTTGGACTGGGGGAGAGCTGGGACTGTTAAGTTGCTCTGTGGCGCATTGCCTGACCGTGAGCACTTTGGTGGTCCCTTGCCCTTATGAGTAGCCTAATTGATGAACTATCTGCAAAAGTTGAGCATCAACACCACTGGAAGAGAAGAGAAAACAATATACATTAACTGTGCCTACATATGATATAAATTAACTGTGAATATCTAAGGCGTAACAAAAGATACTGCGAATTATGCCTTTCACCATTCTGCCCTTCAGGATATGGGTCAAGAAAAAAAGAGAAATTTTCTGAATGAAAATGCTGCCTTTGTTTTGAAAGTGGATTTTGATCTTGTTTTTTCTCCTTGGCATAATAATTGATACCTCTCATGTGGTTTCTGTATTCTTTCCCAACATTGGTTTATCTAATTAATTCTGCCTTTTTATGCATGTGAGGTTGCTTAAATTTCTCATGGGACCTCTCCCCTGCCTGTGTTACACCAACTGGCCTTTTCATGTTGCTATTTTTCATAATTATCCCTGACACGATACTGAAAAACGGGAAACTTACAGGCAGTAAAACAAAAGCCTCCTTGACCACAAACAGCAAAATAACCCCAGTCCTTATCATTTATTCATTACAGCTAAAGCCTAGCTTTTATTTTGATAATCCCTAGGAGGGCAAATTACCTGAAATACGTGAGACACTCTAATAGTTGCTGCCAGCACTTCTACCTCCTTCCCTTCTGTCTTGGCCACGTGGTTCCACCCGCTCTGGGTCTAACGCTCATCTCTCCTTACAGTTAAAGGATTTAACTCATTTGGGGGAACAAATACTTTTCTGCTTAGTGAGCAAATTGCCCTGGCTTGCTGTGTATTTGGGCAGGCACGGGAGCAGGTATGCAGGGACGCACCTCTTTGGGAGAGAGAGCAGGAGAGAGGCGGTACAGCAGGGAACCAAACGAAGGAGAGGAGAGCAAGATGCCATTTCAGATGGCCGTGAGCAGTCACACAGGCTCAGCTCTGTGCCCTGAGGTGCTATTAACAACAGCGAGAGGGAAGAAAATCTGAATCAAAGATCAGTGTTGTTGCTGATAATATTCAACAACGTATGACTGGACTTGCTGAATTCAACAGTGAAGATACTGTGGAAAGGCTGTAGGTTTCTAACTTGGTCACTAAACAGAAGACTTGATCTAAACGCCTGACAACATCATGTGTGCAGCGTCTCTCTCTGAAGGCTTTCCTGGTAATACAGGTATCTGCTGTGGGCATTGGCTACGTTATTAGGTGTATTACATTCAGAAGCAAGTTACGTGTTTATGCATGGGATCCCAGCCCCAGTCTTTGTCTTCCTGAGCTGTACCAAAACTGGTGCTCTTAAAACCAAGAGACATTTAGTGTTTACATTTTTTTCTCTCCTTCATCTGGAAGCCAGTTTAGGAAATAGTTCTTCAGGCATAGGTTGGGCAGTCATAAAAGTCTTTCATCATTACGAATTTGAGTAATTGTAACTAGTGCTATGACTGGAATTGGCGTTAATGAATAATGAACATAACATAATCCTATCTGCTATGGTGTGACAACCCTCCAGCCCAGCCTCAAGCACAGCAGCGCTGTTACTGAAGAACCAACCTTCGGAAAGAATAGGTTGGCAGGCCATAAATTGTGAAGCACGTTACCTGGTGTGGCGAGAAACCTCCTAATTAGGCCAGTTGTGAAAACTGACATAGTAGGAGCCATGCCTGAGCTTATTTTTCATCACAGCAGCAAAACTTCTGTCCCAAGGGCAGGGGAAAAAGGTGGCCGTTGTGGGAGGGGAAGGGACCACACAGGAGAGGACTTTCCAAATTAGAGAAAATGAACTCACGATTAAAAGTACTTTATATTGTCTCACCTCACAAGACAGGCAGCGTTTAGTTGATAGCAGCATTGGAAATGCAATTCAGTGAGTTTAATTGTCTTAGTGTTGCGGGCTATTAAGCTACAGCTTAGTGTTGCTGAGGTGCATGGTAACAGGTGCAGCTCCTGGTTGAGATTGCACCAGGCTGAGATTGCACCTGCTTGAGATTGGGAAGTCATTCTCTGTTTTGGATTTGTGACATAGTTTTTGTAAACTTCTGCTCTTACATCTTCATCCTCAGTGTACTGAAAAAGTGCAGCGGATTTGTTTAAGCCTATATTATGTTCGGAGCTTGGAGACGTAGGGAAATCAAACCTGTGAAAATGCCCATAGAATTAAACTGTATTTTGGGGAATGTAATGTTAGGGGCAGCCTACAACAAACTGCCCCATGCATTTCTTTTCCAGATACATTTGCTTGAACCTGTGTGGGGATAAAAAGGGCTTTACAAACCTGTGGCATAACATTTACACAGCCTCTTGCAAAGCCTTCACTTTCCAGAGCAAAAGGTATTGGATGACAGTGTTTCTCAATTTACAGTGATGAAGGTAATTGTGATTCTTCCTCTGCCTGGAAAAAAATCCCAGAGAGACTTGATGAACAGCACGATGGTTGGAGACATTGGGGGCTGTGCAATGCAAAAATAGCCATTTAGCATGAACAAAGTGAGTCTGTTAGATATAATGTAACTTATATCTGATAGCAAGGTAATTTGGAAAACAAAAATCCATGCAGATCTACTTAGTCTAAATTGGGAGAATGAGGCATCTCACACAGCATCTGGTGCTAGAAGTGACTGTCACTATCTGAGCAGTTGTGCTTTTTGACTGAAGGCAGGTAAGGGCTAAATGAGAGCCATGAGGAAACCAGGTATGTGCGAGAACGGAGACCTGGAGCCTAGGGAGCCTCACAGAGGTGTTTCACAGGGATGTTGGAAACAGCCGGCGAGGTACCAGCCTGGTACCAGCGAGGTACCAGAGCTGAGCCCTGTAGCAAGCGGGTGCTTGTGCTGGGGAGCGATGTGATTTTCTGTGCGTCTGCTGGCGAACGCTGGCTGCACGTCTCCGCGTGTCACACAGCGGGGACACGGTGCCAGCAGCGTGTGATTCAGCACACAAAGTGCCTGGGGACCTGAGGTGTGGTGCATACGTGAGAGCGTGGCTGCAGCCAGGGTGGCCGCATCAGACTCCCCATTGGGAGTCCACGCCTGGCAATCGTTGTGGGAGACTGTTAATTGCCAAGTGCTCGTGCCAGGTGCATTTCTGACAGCTGAACAGCGTCCGTGACCAGCTTCCACGGCCACGGGGTGTCCCCTGGCTCTGCTGCCTTCACTAGGCTTGCTTGCACGGCAGGGTGACACAGTGCAGCCAGTGGTGCTGTATGCCTGCTGAAGGACAAGAGGTTGTCTAAGACAGGTGAATTCTGCAATAAGATGCATGCCTCTTCTGAAAGAAGTCAGCATGCAAGAATTTAGCAGTCCAGCCTTTCACTAGTTCTGCATTTTTGAATGTTTTCATATTTCTGTGACATGACTGAAGATAACAGCTCTTCAGTTAATCTGCAAAAGTCCCTTATTCTAAGTGCTATTTTGCTCTCCCTTTTGCTAAAACACCTCTGTTAAACAACTGGCTTTTGGTTTTGATTGTTAGGCCTACACAGTACAGTTTTCACTGTTTAATAACTGGCTTCATGGTTCCCTTGTAAATAACCAAATTATTGTATTTTGTACCAGAACCAGGAGTACACGTGTTCTGATAATAACAGCTGTAGAGAAACCTGGCTGAAGAACAATGGAACAGCAAGAGCAAAACTGTTTCTTGAATAACTGTTAAAATATGTTGTTATAAATAATGAAGTTTTTCTGACAAAACATACTGCTATTAAAAATGGAGATGAGATGATGTAATGGATCAGAATTTATTTTTTTAAAAGTGCTATTTCTTTTACCTATCAACAAAAATTCTCTATGTTTAAATGAACTGCACTGCTTTTCTTTCTTGACAGTGCTAGGCTCATGAACTCACAACTCCAGCAATCATCTACCACTCAGGAAAATTAGCTTTTGAATTTACAACAGCTCTTCATTTGGCTGTCTTGGCTGCAGTTTTTAGAAGTAATTAATTTTGTACTTTGTTTATGTGTTTCTCACATTCTCAATAAGCAATGGGAGGTTTGAGAGAGAATATAAATCTGTAATTTTACTTTAAGGATTTCTTCATGTTGTTCTTGTATTATTACTTCTTTTATCATTCTAATACCTATAGAAGTCAATTTAAGTCATAAGAACCCTTGAGTGTCACATTCTGCCACTTAGGCATTGTAATAAATATTACTTCAGTCAAGGAAAGGCCCTCTTCATTTCAAAGGGACCACTCACTGAAGTAGTTGCTAGTAAGCATGGATAAGAACAGCAGACTCTCTCTGACAACCTTTGACTTGCACACAACTCCTTGAATGGGTAGATGCTCACCAATATGACTGAGGAGTGCAAAGCCAATTCTATAGCTTCTGTCTATACTACAATTTACTGTGCACCTTTATATGTGGTCTCTTATTGCTATATGGTGAAACTGAAAGGCCAGCATACTCATTAGGTGATTTAAGCTATCTCCATGAGTGGAAAACGTTGGTTTGGGGATTGTAGATCATCAATAAGTCGCTCATGTGTGAAATGAAAAGCCACCTTGAGGTCAGCTTCCAGTAAATTTCATCCTGAGCTCAGGCAATTCAGAAACACCCGGCTAAGCCCACTAATTATTTGATTGACTGCTATGACTTGAAAAACAAGATAGAGGTATCAGACAATAATGACTTAATCTGAACTTTCAAACACCGCTGCTTTTTCAAATAAAGAGATCAGGGTCCGTAGCAAATGCAGCTGCCACAGGGCAGCACAGCCACTGATCTGCAGTGATAGTAGCTCTCTACAAGGAGCCCACAGCCTTCTTGATGTGGCGAGTTGCATGCCAAGATCTTTAGACAAACAGATTCACGAGACATGACCCGCCGTACTGGGGGGCCGAGGGATAGCAGAGGTTGCAGGGCGATGCAGCCAACAGTGCTTTCTTAGGGTTTCTGCCTCCTTACGGCAGGGTGGAGCTGGCTGCGGGGGGGATGCAGCGGGTTCCCGAGATCAGGCAGTGCCGTCGGCCTCAGCCACTTGTGTGAGCCTCTTTCCTCCCCACACTGGGGATTCAGATTACACAGCAATCCCTGCGGCAGTGCTGGCTCGCCTCTGATTGCATGATCTAAGAGCCATGACTTAATGGGAGATTAAAAGAGTGTATCAGAAAGCATTTGAAAGCTGTGATTCTTCTGCTTTTAAGTTGTACTTTTTCCTGATTCCGTGAGAGCTCTGATTTCCAGATGTTTGATATTGCTTTGATCTGTGTGTCCAACGCTAGGGGCTTGTAAGGCTGTAATTTCTTACCTGCCCAATATGCATTTCTTTGAGGAAGTCACCAATGCTCCGTCCCCTGTTGAGACTATTGACATTGTACTGTTCTTAGCCTAACATAAGCTAAGGAGTCCCTTTTTCAAGTGAGTTTGTGATGCCTTACAAATTTTACACATGTGAAAACAGTATTTAGGTAATGCAGATATGAATTTTGTATAGGCAAAAGGGATATATGAATTGTATGGATGTAATTTTAGAAATCTATACCTGAGCATTTCTGAAATACGTGTTGTGAAGGAGCGATTAATGACTGGTAAATAACAAAGAGGTTCCAAATTCTTCACTGAAACCCTGGTCCGTGTGCTCTATCAATTAAGGATGCTGTCCTGTCAGTTTTCAAGGGAATTTTTTAATCTCTTGCAGTCATTAACTATAGCTTAATATTGTTGTAAATTAAAATTAAGCTATCATATAGGATGTTTCTGAGCGTTCCTCTTGTGACTTCACATCAGAAATGCCAGAGATGTGAGAGATGTACATTAAATTATATTAAAAACATAGCCAGAGAGTGCACATTAGGTTCACCTTATATCCTGCAGGTACCCACTCATCCAAACTCAAGGTACAGGGTCCTCAAAGTCACAAAACCTTCTAATCTGAGTGAGGAAGGAGTGACAGCATCTCTCCCTCATCTGATGGTGTTGGGGCTAATGAGGCCAAGGGGAGCACCTTGCCAAGCACACACAGGGTTTCTCTTTCAGGACTCTCTCCATCTCACCTCGCTCACAGCACCGCATCCTTCAGACATGCCCTCAGAACAAGCCCGTGCTGTCTAAAGAGTGTGCTAACAGCACGCTGACTGGTCTCTGATGGAGATGCATGCCAGTGCTCGGCCTTTCCGAGTCGTATTGCTCTCTTCAGAGTGAACTGGGCAGTACGCTTGCCATATCTGGGGTTGTGCTAGCCCTGCAGTTGCTGCTAGAGCTGCAGCTGTAGTCATCCTCAGAGATAAAGTGGGCACGGCTAGCAGGGGCCTCAGCATGCCCAGCCTGCTGCACAGCCTTTTCCCCGAGCCCTCCCTACCACCACCACCACTTGTGCTAGAGCAGTGCTCTAGCGTTACACCATTCGCAGTCCCGTTGATAATCAATTAATAATGCTTAATGAATGAAGCAGCTTGGGAGGTAAAATGAGGTCTGAAGCTATGGCTGGTAGGCTGTCAAAGACAGTGTGGAGTCTGCGCTGCAGCTGGGACATGTACTGAGCTCTGCTGTGCTCTGCCGTGCCCTCTCTGAGACTGAGGGGCAGGCTGGGAGCCCCAACAAGGGCAGGGGCCAAGGCAGCACACCTCAGCCCTTCCAGAGGTACCAGTCCTATGAGTCTCTGATTTTCTTGTGGCGTAAGGTATCATAAGCTATTTGGGATGATAAAAGCTTTCTGAGAGTTCGCGGGCTAGTTATTAACTTACTACAATGTCTTTATTTGTATGTGTGAACTACTACCACTGTAGTAAAGCTCTAGAGATTGATGTGAGCCAACAGGAACATGGCTTTTTGCCATGCTCCCTATGGACACCACTGCTGTTTTATTAAATAAGTTGATTTAGAAGAAATCACAATTGAATTTAATAACTCTTACAGCTGACCTAATTTTCTCTAGAAAGATTTAAGCTTTTCTAGTAGACTTGATGGTATGTCAACCCAGCATCAAGAATTTCTGCCTTTTTTCTACTGCGTGACTGGCATCCTGCCACACTGATCTAAAGTGAATTACAGCAGGTGGAAAAGTCGTTTAAGAATACTATACAAATTAGTGTAATGTTTTACTTAAAGAATTATATTGAAGACATTACTCAATCTGTTTTTCTCTTCTCAGTTAGTAGCCTCCATCGTGTTTATCAGCTTTGGCGTGGTAGCAGCGTTCTGTTGTGCAATAGTTGATGGAGTGTTTGCAGCACGACACATAGTAAGTACAGTGATTTTCTGTCATCTTTCATTTTTGATTACTTATGTCATTTCTAGCAGGAAAGCATTTTCTTTTGGTTTATGTCTAGCAGCATATTAGCTTTTTTGATAGTTCTCCTTGTTGGAGAAATGTCTTTTGGCAAAAAATCGACAGGAAAGCCCATCATGCCAATACTCAGAGATGGTGCCAACTGCTTATTCATCTCTCAGGGAGTTCCAAATACAGAGGTGATGTAAAATGATGTAATGACAGGCATGCTAAAATGCATACCTGCCTAGGAAAGGGAAGACACTTCAGCCCCTACCAGTATTTGTTTCCTTTTGCACAAAGGCTTTGTGGGCACGATAAGGATTTGGAACACACCAGATGGTGATGAGCACCAGAAGTCCCCATGGGATCTTTACAGGGAAGTGGATTGCAACAGCACAAAGAGAACATTTTGTTGGAGCAAAGACAGCAGCGGAGTGGCAGGCTTTGGTTAGAGGTAGTATGAAAGGGGAACCTACTGAGTGACAAACAACCCAAAATCCACCATCTGCCTGCCATCAAAGGGGGGGTGGGTCATTTAACCAGAGTGACTAGTATTTCTAGTGTGTTTTCAAAACCCAGTCCTCCTTCTTCCCCCAAACCTGTTGCCATCTCTGCTTCAAAAGGACATCCACAGTACTGCAGTAGCAGTAGTGTTAGTAGTAGTTCTCATTACTGTCTATGAGTGCCTAGGAGTCTTTCTCATGACCTTCTTGTGTAAGTGCTAGACAAACTTAGAACAAAGTGGTTTTTTTGGTTTTGGCTCGCAGAGTTAAAATTAAAATATTAGACAAAAAGGATCAATAGAAGAACAAGACAGACTGGGTTGTGGGGTCATTTGAATTTGCCAGTTTACATGTTAGATGTGTTGTTTGCTGTTCTATCTTTTGTGACAGAATGCCTAAAAATCAGTCTAAACCCAACCTTTTAATTGAGCTTTGATTTCCAAAAGCATAAGGAAATAATTAGTTATATATTTTAATAGACACTAGAACTCAAATGTAGTGTGCTGCATAATACAGCAAGTATGATGGTATACGACCCCCTCACTGCTATGAAATATCATGGGCCTGTTCATCTTTCTGCTTATGTTCGTTGAGGAGCGGCATAACATCACTGGCATCAGTAGAACTATGCTTAATTTTCCGTTAGTGAATGCATCAGAATAATTAGGCTTTGGATCATTTGGAGCATAAAGCTGTAAACTGATTTCTCTTTTACTGTGATTGAAGAGGACTTTAAACCAAATGTGGGCTTCAGAACCTCACGTGCATTGCACAAGGAAGGAGACGTCTATTGATATAAACAACTGAGTTGTGCAATTTGAGCATGAATAAACACTCTGGATTGTAATCATGTTTTGTGCTAAACAGACCCTGCCAGATGCTGAAGTGGCCTGCTTTTACTCAGATTCGCCCTGCTGTTGCTCTGGATGACACTTGGTACAACTTTGTCTCTGACTAGCATGAGCCCAGGGAGCCTTTCCACGGCTCTATTTAAAAGAGGAGTGGAACAGATTCCTACTTAGGTTTCCTGCTCCTGAAAATTCAGTGGTTGTGCCCCAGAAAACCATTGCCACTTACTCAAATATTGAACCTGTCTCCTGATTTCCCAGGAACCAGACTTATTTTTGTCCTGCTTCAATGTGATCATTAGAAAGTGTTCAGACAGCACTTGTACAGTCTTACACTTTATAACTGCAGTGCAACCGTGCAGCCACAGCCCCCACTGCTGAGATTAGACACGACCTCGCCTTCTCTGAGGCGAGTTGCTGTGTCAGAGGACAGTGTGTGTGCCCAATCTCAAACACAGGGACAGGCATCGCCCCTGTCATCTTTCTAGGTGTTTCCTTTGTCAGTTTGCACTCTTTTGGCTTTAAGTTCCTTTCACATACATTACTTAGCTGTTCTAGAAATGACACTGCTTCCTATCTAAATCAAACAACAATATCATATTCGAATATTATTGTACCCTTATATCTGGAGAAACAGCATCTCACACGTAATACCTAGAGTTTATATTTGCCTCCTCTTTACTGCAGCATAAATAGCTGCGTGGCATTGCTTGCTGTCATGACATGCCCTTGATGTGTTGTTACGGGTACATCATTGTAGTGCTCATTGCAGTGCTCTCCAGGGAGAAAGCGGGCCAGCGAGTTGTCGTAGGAGAGCACCAAGGCACAAAGTCATTGCACTCACCCAAGAAGAAAGCATCTCACGATCTTGGGTGCAGTTCTGTACCTGGCTAAGTCAGTGACTGGGTATGACTGCATCATCTGTGCAGACTGGAAGGGACTGGTCACCATCCAGCCATCCCTCAGGGTGCTGGAGACGTACAACCCGATGACATGAACCTGCTTCAGTCACGGCATGACATGCTTCATGGAAAGCCGTTTCCAGCTGTTTGCGCTTGGGCTGAGTTTTGTTTATCACATCTGTCTCTTCTGGTCTCCTTCACATATTACAGAAGAAAGAAGTACTTAGTAGTAGCGTTTGTTGGAAGACTAATTTGTGTGTCAACATGATCATACTCACTTCGTCTCATTCTCCTCCTCTGTCTAATAAGGAGCTTAATAGGATCAGGTGAAATAAAGGTGTACATCACCTAATTTCTCTGACTAACACACCTGGGGAAATCTGTAGGGGTGGTAAGTACACTCCCAATATGGTTTACAGGAACAGTGGGGCCTTATCAAAAGAAGGGGTGTCATGCAGACTACGGTGTCATTATCATTGCGTTACGCCCCCTTTGCGTCACAGCTGATTTCCTTCAGGGAGAGCAGTAACGCCAGGTTCAGTCCATTCCCCACAGGCCAGGACCAGCCATTTTCAGACCTGTGTTGTGCTGTTGCTACTTTGGCCACTGCCTTTGGGGGATAACTGCTGGAGAATGGGACTAAACTGTCCTCCATTCAGGGAAAGGACAGACTCCTGGCCTGCCAGAGCAGGTGCCCAGGTCTACACTAAAGCCATAAAGTTTTCACGAGGAGGAGTTGGGCAGTGTTCATTTTTCTGTCTCCAGTATCAGGGTGCTGATACCAAGGCTCCAGGTCCCTTTTCTCCCAGAGGGAGAAGTACTTCCTAGCTGAAGCCAGGCAGGCTTCAGGCTGACAACAAATACAACATCCTCCTTCACATCAATTTGGAATAAGAAATGTCTCCTGTTTTTCATTTTATTTTTAACTTCATTTGAGTTGGGAGGGATGTGAAGAAGGCAAATTACGTTATTATAGATATTTCTTAGTGTGTGCCTGCTGTCAAATGGAGACTATTACTGTTGCACATTTTTTCCTGCTCTTGTGAGACTGTGGACAGAATAATAAAATACTTTCTCTGTTTTATTTTCTTCCCAAGAAGGCATAAAATTGACAAAAATTCTTCCAAGAAAGGGATGTATTTCAGAAAAGAGATATTTGAATTATTTAAGACTCATTTTAAAACACTTTGCTTAATAGAAAGCTCTGGAGCACAGCACTTATAAAACTAAGAACACTGAAGCAAAAATAGCTTGATTTAAAATAGCAGTAGCTTATTTAAAAAATAATGCAGATGTAATTTACTGTGTAAAGTTAATTTCACCATTGGTCCCTTTAGCTGCACTTTTCACCTTCAAAACAAAAAAGAAGCCACAATCAAATGAAACAAATCAAAGCTGGAACTAATGTGCAGTGATGTTATTTCAGAAAAATATAGTGATCACGGGAATCCATTATCTGAATTTGTGTTTGCTTGAGATGTTTTGTTATTTAGCAGATGAGAATAGCCTAGCTGCGCAACAGCTAATGGAGATCATTCAACAGCCTCCTCTCACTAGACAGGGAGACCCTCTGTCCCACCTCACATACACATTCCCTGCAGTACCTACTATCCTCCTATCCATGACTGCAAGCCTCAGCCACATGATCCTTAGCTTTGCAGGTATCCCCCAGGCAGAACCTAAAATAGCCAGCAGCAAGAAATCCAGTTATGAAGTGAGGAAATATTGCCTACAAGAGCTTCTTGAGAAGGTTAGGAAGATGACAGGTAGCAAAAGCATGGGCAGATATTTTAAGCTGTGGAGACAAATGCTTTGTATCAATCTTTTACATGCTCAGCTGGGGATCATGGAACTGACACATGACCAGTCGCGTTTTCCTGAAATATGGGATAAAAAGAGACTCTGACGTGCCTGAAAGCTGTAGGAGAAACCAAGGGCTCAGGCAGGTGAAGTCCTCTCTGCTTGACTATAAGAACTGCTTTTTGATCTTGTAGAGTGGAATTCATAGACTACATGCGGACAGATTTATTAGAGGGGATCCACCAAAAAGAAAAAGCAGGGCTGAAGGGCTTGGGACAATACCAGTGAGAACACCAGAAGATACAGCAGTGAAATTGCAACTTGGGACGGTTGCCATTACCCTTTCCCTACGCAGCTCTTTAGCTTTGTCTTCTCTGTAATAATTCTTCAGCTAGTTCAATACAGCAGTAAATATACCCCTAAACCTTCCTTTCTTCTCATTGAACAAGCCCAGTTCCTTCAACCTGTCCTGGTACATCCTGTACTTCAGTCTTCTGATCATTTAGCAACCCTCCGCTGGTCATACTGTAATTTGTAAAGGTCTTTCTTATATTGGAGAGGGATTAAAATTGGACACCATATGAGATGTGGCCTCATGAGTGTTCAGCAAAAAGGAATAATCACTTCCTCCAGCCTCCTGGTGATGGTTTGCTAATGCAGCCCAGTACGCAGTTGGCCATCACTTTTGCAAAAGCACCCTCCTAATATATGTTCAACTTTTCCACAAACACATCCGTTTTTTTCTTTGCCAAGCTGCTACCTAGTCAGCTTGAACTGTTGCCTGGGGTTATTCCAGCTCAGATGCAGGATTTTATATTGATGCTGTACAAAAACTAATAGAATACAGTCAAAGAATTTAGATTCAGGTTCAACTATTTTTAAAGATGCGCTAGATTTCTAAATTTCTATAACCAACAGAAAAGAACAAAAAATTTTGGATGATCTATTAATTGCCATTTCATTACTATTTTTGGCTTTCTTTTAAGCATGAACTGGGCTGAATTTTCTGTGTTTATAAAACCTAAAACTTTGATAATGACCCTTACGTACCTTATCATTAATTACTACTACATCCTCTTAGCTGAAGTTCTATTTTAATGCAGTTTATGGTCAGGCATGAACTTGCTTTAAAAGGAAGTGATTTCTAAGAGCGTCTGATTTTATGTGGTGCAACGAAGAGACAGCATAAATCTACGGATCAGAACTGCTGCACGTACGCACTGTCCTGTCCCCTTGTGCTTGGAACTGGGTTCCTCTGCCACACAGAGCTGTAAGGTTCGGCGAAAAGCTCAGCCAAGGGCTGTGTAGCTAAAGTGTCTTAGAAGTGCTTCCAAGATGTTCCTCTGAAATAGTCATTATTTCAGGGGCCTCCTAAAAGCAGTCTCCATGTTTTTTATCTGGGTGGGTTGAATGGACATATCTTTGAATGAATGCTTGGATAGGGTAATGGATGGTGACCCTTTGAAAGATTATAAGCTGCTTACAACTTCTGGTTCTGAATGGTGAAGTGACAAATCGGCAGAATAATCTGATGCACTTCAGGTTAGCTTTTACAGGTAGCCAACAACATGGCTTACTTCATTACTTTATTACTAACAATTTGAGAAAACACCATGATAAGGTACTATATTAGGAACTGAAACCTGAAATGGACTACGCTAAGGGAAATCACGTTATAAGAGCCTGAGGAGAAGAACATCTTGCTCTGTTATTTTGCAATTTCATACCTCTATTTTTATACAGATAGACCCTAATCCATTCAAGAATTTTCTTAAGTGTCCATAAATAAGAAACTGAGAAAGTGGTGGAATGTGAAATATTGGGAAAACTGGTCCAGAGAAAGGAAAAAATCCTTTTATCCATAAGATTATCCTGCCCAAGATCAGTGGGGGTTTGCTCATCTTCACTAGAAACCACAAACCCAAATGGTTGCTTTGTTTATGGAGATCTGGGGACTTTTTTGTTCTTGCTACAGACTGCCTTGGGTCATAGTAGTGAAATGGCAGAGGAGTGAGAGATCATCTGTAGGTTTTTCGTGATGTAGGATAATTCTGTAAACAGTAGTTATTCTGAAGGAGACTAGATCCCAACTGTAACGCCTCTGGGATAAAAATATGTTGCAGTGGCTTTGAAATCATGTATTGTATATACACATGGTAAGTGATCTTGTCTAGCTGAAGCATTTTAATGTGACTACATATATATAGAGGAGAGGCTTCTTGGTGCCTTAGGCATGACATCACTCACTTCAAGAAAAGGTTCAAATCCCATCCTGCCTAAAAGCAGAAACATTAGATTCTGATTTACAATAGCAGATTCTCACAAGCTGTTCTCAACACTTCAGATGTGCAAGAATTGGAACAGAAAAAGAGTCAGGGTCCAATCCTGCGCTCCCATTTTGCACTCTTTCTGACTTTATGTCTATGTGCCAGCTTTACATCGATGACTGAAGTTATCAAAACTCCTGTAGCTGTTAGAGGAATATGTGTGTAAGGAAAAGGAGGGTGCTGTGGAAAGGCAGAGTTGCTTGTCTATCATGAGATCTAAAATGCGTATCAAACCAGGCAGTTTGTCCCTTGGATTCCTCTCCTCTTCTGCAAAGCCACTTCTGTGTCACATTGATTTGATTTCATTTTCAGCTGATCTAGTTTCTTCCTCTTGATAGCGGTGGCTTAAGGAGTTAATTAAAATAGAACATACCATGAAGCACTAAGCTCTGAAATGAACCTGTAGCTGAACTGGAGGACGCTACAACACTTATCCCTAGCATGGGACCTTCACCCACATGGTTTAAGTGCAGCTTGTGGATTGCTGAAGTGTATCAGCTGGGTAATTATTATAGATTTGGGAGTTTAGAAACTAAACCTGAGATATTTGTCTTCTCGTTATGTATGTTAACTGAAAATACTGGTTAGTAAAAGTGGCACTATGTAAACTCACCTTCTGGGAAGCATAGGGGGGAAAATGAAGTCTTTCATCTGGGAGATGCTGATGCAAATTGGGCTCTGGTTGGTAGAGCTCAAAAGCTGCTGTACTAAGTAATATCAAGATGGCAGCCCCCATCCAGTGAACAAATAACTACGTTATAAAACTGCAGTCCCAGCCAACCCTGGCAAAAAATAATGTGAGTGGGTGTGGGTTTTGGTTCTTTCAGCTTGTCCAAAGGATTTAGATCAGGGCTGTTTTGCACTGTACCTTTCTGTGCTACAGAAACCAGATCAGGGAGTTGAGTGCTGCTTTCTTCTCACAGAAAGCATGTGTAAAATACTCTTAGTTATGTGGTATTTTATGCCTTTAGACCGAGAAGCTGCGAAATCACCGTGGCCACTTGGTGCTCTAGCTTCCCGCCCGAGGGGAACAGGGAAGCTGCATTAGCACTCTGAGGTTTATCAGTCTCAGCAAACATCAGCACTTCCAGTGTTTTACGGGTTACAGAGTACAGGTCAGCTGTCCACGGTAAAATATGTGTGGGATTTTAAATAAGGGTGGCTGTCAAAAAGTGGTACCCTCCTTCCCCTGGTTTCACGTTTCTGCCTCACCTCGTGCGCTAAGGCGCAGGAGCCTGCCTAGGGCAGACTGAAGGGGAAGCTCAGCCCCTGTGCTTTCCCCCTGCTAGGCTGGCTGCCAGCGGGATTGCCCGTCCCGTTTATCTCAGGCAGACAGACGCACAACTGTCGGTGCCAGCCCAAGGCGAGCGGTGGGGAGGTGTAGCTGAGAGCTGGAGGAAAGGCAGGATCAGTTTTTGGGGCTGCAGCATTCACTTGGCTCAGCTTAAAGCCAGGGTTGAGCCAAGTTAGAAGCGGTGAATCCAATGACGACTGAAACAATCAAACATTATGAGACCTCAGCTCAGGATGTTAGTTAGTCAGAGAAGTACAGTTTGAAATGCCATGAAGATTTGATGATTTCCGCTGTAAGCGCAGGACCCCAGGCAGGGACGCCCACCCAGCAGCGAGCTGCAGGTTCCCTGCTGCTTCCCCAGGCCTTGGGCAGAAGAGGCAAGTCCTGCCCGTGTGCGCTTAAGAATTGATGACCCCATCTGGTGGTTGCACATGCAGTGGCCGAGAATGTCCATCCTCCTCCCATCTTTGAAGCTTCTTGTGCAGATTACAGACACTCAAGTCAAGAATTGCTGCAGTGGTGCCCAGCAGCTTCGCTGACAACCACTGCATTTAACTACAAGGTGACTTCATAAGCCCATGGCTTGTTACACAGTTTACCATCACGCCCCAAAGCCTTCCACACTTCAAGCCAGATCTCCTAAAAAGCCATTTGAAAATGTTCTGAACAAGCCTGTTGGCCTTTCCTTTGAAGAAAAAAAAACAAATAGTTGTATTCCATGTCTAACAAAGTTGTTACCTTGACGACTGGTGGTAGAAAACGCAACTCAAAGAGTAAGTAATTTCTTATTGCAGTTAAGTTAGCTAGCTTCTCTGGAGGACAACACTAAATGCATTTTACTTTCTCCATGCTGCTACATGAGACAAAATTACAGCTAATTACTTTTAATTCCATTTCTATCCTGTATGACGCATTAATATAATAGCATGGCATAACATATATCATAAAGGGTTTTGTTGGGTTTTTTTTAGCAGACTGAGCACTAAACATTTATAACTGAAAACTAGCGCTAGTTCAGTAGTGATTTTTATATTGTTGGTCCACTGAGATGAAAAATGTTTTTTTGATAAACTTCTTAAATACAAATTGCTTAAGTTTGCAAGCAGTGCATTTTGAAGCCAATGGGCAACTATCCCACAGTATTAAATACTAGTATTAGACCTTGCATCTGACACTGAGATGGGAAGCACAGACTGCATTCCTACAGTACCACTTAATTACAAGGGGAGATTAATTCTTTTTTATGGACTTAATTTAAGGGTTGGAGCAAAGGAGGACTCTTGCAAGCTAGTCTGCTAAGATTTCTCTTTTGTACTGCAAGATGACCACATTCACGTAACAGTTATGTTCATGCATCCAAATGCACTTGAGTGTACTTTAAGTCAAAGGACAAATACTCTTCTTTGAACATCACAATCCAGATGGTAGAAAAGCTCCTCATGCTGGATAGGTCTCCAGCCTAATGGAGAGCCCTGGAATGAGTTACAGATACCTACAGATGTCTGATGCTTCCTGCCACATCACAGCTTGGAAGCTCTGCTTTGCTGTCTGCTCTGGCAAAATCACCTACTTTCAGAGGAAGATCTCCCCCACAGTAACTGCAATTATATTGGTGCTGTGGTAGGTTATTATGGTTTTGCCAGAAGAACCTTCCTGGGCCAAAGGAGGGGTTTTTGGATGCCTTTTTGCCGTGCAAGTATTTTCAGCTGACGCACAAGGAGCAGAGTAGAGAAAAAGGACATCTTAGCTCTACGGTGGAGCCACTGTGTTTTGGAATGCAGCAAGTCTAAGGAGCGATGAAACATCAATGTGGTAAAAAATCTGAATGTAAAGTCATCTTCCAGGGAGATACTGTAGTTATTGAGCTAACATAACCCATGAATTAGTGGACAGTAGCATCTACTAGGAAGAGGAAGCTGAGTTATCTATAATGACAGGTATTTTGTAAGGTATTAGTGGCCATGTCTATTCTGCTGCTATGGAATACACTCAAGCATCAGACCTCTGTCTAATGGTTAGCTGCCACTTCAGCTCAGTTTCAGACCACCCCCACAAGCTCTCTTGAAAACAAATCTGAACTAGAGGGATAATGCTAAGCTGTGTGGTGTGAGCAGTGTGGATGGGACCATGTGGCCTCAGGTCTGGAGACTGCTCTCTGGCTTTTATTTGGCAAATATAATTTGTAATTTGTTTATCAAAGAAAAGGTTGAGAGGTGAATTGATCTTGGCCTCTCTAAGGTATCTACACAATCAGAGATTATCTGATAACAGAGGGTTTTTAGTCTCTCACACAAAAGCACAAGTAAGTGCAGTGGGTTGAAGTCAATGCTAAACAGATTCAAACCATGAAGCTGACACAGTTTTGACAATAACGAATTATGGGAGCGGCTTTATCAAGAGTATGGATGGTTCTCCATCACTGAAATATTTAAATCCCAAGCTTCTTTTTACATGATCTTATGAAGCTGATCCAGAAGTTATGAACTTGACGCAGATGTCGTGGGGTGAAATTATTTAGCCTCTGTCATTCAGAAAGTCGTTATAGAGAACTCATCTTCAAAGAACGGTTCTGTGAACTATTTTTATGTTCTGTGAACCATTTCTATTGCCTCTCATCAGCAGGTCTCTCTGTGTGGTGCCAGGACTTGTTCCCTGCTGGAAAACATTTAGGGGTTCACAGATTAAAAACAGTTGAAAACCATTTATCAAGATTTCTGATACAGGTTTGCTGGTCTTCAAATCTGCAAAGGAAATGCAATCTTTAACATGAACATAACTGAAATAATATCTCTACTAAAAATGTTATTCCTCAGATATTGGATAACACACAAGACAACTCAATGATGAATATATTGGATGCATCCAAGGGCTTGAGAGCAAAACTCTCATTTTGCTAATGTTTTCTGGACTAGAGCGCAGAGAACTTACACTATATAAGGGACAGGGGAGGGCTTCAGGGTGTTTGTCCCCAAGAATCTGCAGTCTGATATTCCTCTGTTTCCGGACAGGTACGTATGATGCATACAGCCTGAATATATTAACGTTACAGAGGAGCTTGTAGGATGCTTTAATTTGGTTGCCAGATATTTTCCAGTAAGAAAAATAATGGCAACCCTTTTTTTGGAGAACCTCTTAAGATCCCCCCTTCCAGTTTGCAGAGCCTCTCACATTGGCAGGGACAAAGCCCCCTCGTTATACAGCTCCTCTTTCTTTTATTTCACTGAAATTCCTTTCAGGTTTAGCCGAGTTGCAAATTCTTTAAAATCCCTTTTTTCTTCCCTGCTGTGACTTGTTTTCCTGGGGGAAAAGTGTTGGAATTGCACCAACTAAACACAAATGTCTAAGCTATTAGGCAGCACATGCATTGTGTTTGGATGCCAAAGAGCAATTCGTTTTTTGATGGGAAGGAAAAAGAGAGATTCCTGGTTCCTTTCCCAGCAGCATCTCTCTAGATCTACCACATGGTCTCCTCGTGCTGTTCTGCAGCCCCAGGACAGGGGCAGAGAGGAGGCTGTCTCAAGCCCTCCTGGCTCTTCATCTGTGCCACTGTGTAGGATAGAAGCCTTCACTGATGGCAAAACCAAGGATTGGTCCAGCTTCCCCTTGCCCCGTGACACAAACATTGGTCCGTTGGCTTCCCTCGTTGAGATGTAACAGCCCACATTGAGATCCCTTGTTAATGTCATTAGTTTGGTCATTCAAGCTGCAGTAATGCAGCTTTGAGGTAAAAATTCTTTAATGATGCAGTAAAGGGCATCTTACTACAACTGCGTGCAATAGGGTGGGAGTAAGACTGCTCTTTTATTTTAAATTAGGAGTTTGAACTCTGAGAAGACATTAAGGGAACGACCCACACATTTGGGGGAAATTTGGGTTTGAAAGCTAACGGTTAAATGCCGCTGCCATTTAATTACATGATTCTGTCTCACAGAGAGCACAGGGTCAATGCACAACAGGGTAGAATTTTCAGGGCATTAAGGTAATAGCAAATCTGGCACTTCAATTTCTTTGACTCTCAAAATTAAATAATTTTCTCTTAGCTTTGCTTCCAGTGTAATTAGATAGGTGCGAACTCCACTGAGTATACTGTAAATCTTCCATAGATCATAGTCTTCTGCATTTGTACATAGATTATAGTCTTCTGTAATGTGCATCTGTTTCCATAGCTTACAGTCTTCTGCATCTGTGTGGCTCCTATACATCCAAAAATCAGTTAGGGGGAGGATTTATTTAGCAATGATGTAGAATAGCAGCTTGGATCAAGGGAGATTAACTGTCTACTTCCATCTTTAACCTTACTTTACAAAGCACTAGCCATGATGGAATTTATGCAAAGCATACAAAGCAAGTTAATTACAGTTTAATCCTAGGAAAGGTGGGTGAATGGGACAAAGGGCTTGCATCAGCTCTGAAAAGCATAATCTGCTTCCCTCTGATGTGCTGCCAGCATAAGATAATTTCCTTCATTGTTTCCTATTCTCAGAAATGTTTCTAGACTATCAACAGATGTTTCTGTTCTATGAAAAAAATTCAAAGCTGCTACACAGATACATAGAGGGGAGAGGGAGTAACCACCTGCAGACTTCAGACTACAGCAAAAATACTCGGCATTTTTTCCAGCATTTGTCAAAGGAAAAACAGTGCTTTGACTTGCCCTGTGCAGAAGCTAGTGGAGTAAAAAAGAGGAAGAGGTGCTGTTTATTCACATGGGTCGAAATCAGCAAAGCATGTAAAAGTCCTTAAATTCTACTAGAGTAAAAATTTAGGGTATTTAAGTATGCTGCATTTTGCCCTAGCAAAGGGTTTCAAAAAGCCAGAGGTTTTATTTGTTTCATCTTTAAAAAGAAATCATGATTAGTATGAATAATAATATCATGTAGCAGGAATTTCTCTCTCTGTGGGTGAATGATTATTCAGTTGCAAATAGTGTGCATGAAAAGTATGTTCCCAGGTATTCAATAAAGTTTTGATTGATGATTATTTATGGCTCTAGTAAGAGCTTATTAACATATGTGTTGATAGATTATGAAAGTTCACACCTGTAATATATTTATTTAGTCTTTGATGAGAAATTCCAAGTTTGAAAAAGTATGTTTTTAAGATACCATAGTTAAAAAAATTTTTTTACTAAACTTGCCTAGAATTTCCTTGTGTGTATGCCTCAGTGCAGTTCTCTCCACACTCCCAGCCAGCAGAATATCCAGTGGCTTTTTTGCCTCTGGAGCACTGAACACCATGTATTTGAACATCTCTGATCTTCTGAAATGCATGTGAGCTTTGAAATGACAAGCCAGTGGAGATGGGGAAACACTTGTTGTACCTGAGCAATCAGGGTATGCATGAATCATTTCACTAATTGTTTAGACCATCTTAATTTTATAACTCATGTCTTTCCATTCCTCCTGGAGCTTCTCTCATGGACTTTTTACTCTTTTATATTTTGGGGCCTAGTCCTGCAAGTCCCTTCCATTTGGACGAGCCCTGTCAGCCTGGCTTCTAGTGTGCTGTGATGTGTGTCGATGGGGGTCTTCCCTTTACAGGAATGATAGGGAGCTTTGATGGCAAATTGCTGGGCATAAACATCTACTTTCTGTGTGTTTTCTGCTCAATACCTAACATAAAAATTTCATACATAAAGTTATTATTACATTTCTTGGATTATAATGGGGATATTTAAAGGTCCCTGTCAGTGGTGTGCCATGCCCTGAGAATGAAAAATCAACACTGCGGCATTAATTAAGCCTCCAGCATTTTATTTGTATGGGTAGATATTCAGTATATATATTGCTCAACTAGATGCATTAATGCAGCCTCTTTTCCTTCTCTTTAATGTAAAATAAATCCAAAAGAGCATTATAAATGTAAACTCCCTACCTTTCAGTCAGCAGGATATTCAGTATTTCAGATGTGTAAAGGTTAGTGTGTAGCAAAATGATATTTTCTGCAGTAGTATACTTAGAGACTTACATATTTTGTACATATTCTGATAGCGTTAAGGCAAAAGGGAGGAGATGGGTTGTATTTAATGTATTTGAGTTACATTACCAGAAACAGAATAAACAGTTCTTGCATTCTTGTGGAAAAGTTAATTACTCACATGGCACAACATCATTATAATCAAGACAGAGCAATCAGTTCATATAACAAACCCTATAATCAAGGTAATGTAATCAATGTAAGTAATCAACTATAATCAAATAAATATCTAACTGCATCAAGCAATAAGTAAAATTACAGCCTTGAATAATATCAGCTAATGGCATCATTAGAAACTTGTGTAAAAGCCAACCGTAAATCTAAGGTTTTAACTATGCAAAATAGCTGTTGCAGGTATCATGGGAAGGTCTACAGCCTCATCCTGAGAGACATTAGCTAGCAAAACTTGACTAAAGAAAAGCAGTCATATTCCAGTGCCAGGCTTGGATTTGCCAGAGGGCTGGGGTATTAAGGCAGGAGCAGGCTTCCTTGCTGGAGCCTTATGTGGCCCCAACTCCCCAGTACAGCCAGAGCAATTGCCCCTGATGACATACTGGTTTGCAGCACAGCAGCCCCCGAGCAGACGGGCACGGCAGCTCCGCACACACCTGGCGTTCCTGCCACCACCTACGCCTGTATCAGCTAAAGGCACCGGGGCTGCTGAACTTCCATGGGGATGTGCAGGGGAGTCGGCTCCCATTTCTTCTGCTTGTCCCACTGCACTGCGTGTGCTGGTGAAAGCTGATGGGCTCTCCTCCCACCTTCATGCCAGGCAGAGTGTGGCCAAAAATCATTGAAAGAAAAAAACCTATTTGAAGAGGATTTAACCTCTCCTAATAGAACTATATCCATCTGAGAACGGACCTGTCTGTCCACATCAAGAATAGACCTGTCTGTGCACATCGTCTAGCAATGGGGCAGCTCCAGCGTCTGGAGGCTTTTCATTTGACTGAAGCAGTACTACCAGCCCAGAAATCTCCCCCAAATAAAGGAGAGTGAGACTGAGGCTACCACTACAAAATATTTTAAATAGAAGAAAAATCAATGAGGAAATACAAAGTGAGACAGCTCTATGTATGTGTGTTTTTCAGCCATGACAATATACAGGTACTGTGAGTACTAGCTGGTTTGAAAAAGTTGAAATGAGTATCTACTGCTCCCAAGCATTAAGAGAAGAGGATTCTGTAGAATCTAGTCTTTCAAATTAAATAGAAATCCTAAAAAGAGCCCTGGAAAGCACAGTGTGAAGTGAATCTGGTTTGTGAGAGCGAAGAAGTGTTTAAGCCACACCAGCTGCTTTTCCTATTTTCAGCACTGGAGTTGGGTTATTTCAGCATAGCAGATGAGACGGGCAGGGTCCCTAGGCTGGAGCCCAGCCTGTCTGGAAGAAGATTAGCTCCTAAGTTAAATTCTTGCAGGGCAGACAGAGAAGCACGAGGAAGGGGAAGTGATGACTGCAGTCTAGAGTGAAACTCTCAGCATTGCTGTCATGGCATGACCTCACCCAAAGTATGTAAACAAATACTGTCCTGACTGCCTTCTAAGTATTTAAACAAAACTGGGAATGTGTTATTTGCACCAGGGGATCACTAATGTTTTGTAGTTACAGTAGGAGTATGGCATGGACAGAAGCGTCCCATGTCTGTGTCTCACTTTGCATCACTTTGAAGAGTTTGTTCAACTGTACATTTGGGAACACTTGACTTTGAAGGCAGCGGCAATACATGTGGAAGCTGAATCAACACACACTAGCCAAGTCTGTAGCTTAGGTCAAAAGAACACGTGAAAATCTAGTTCTAGGGCGTACAGTTTCTTAATACAGTTTGCTAATTATTGGCTGAATTTTGAAAAAATGGCAAAAAATTTGAAAACATTCTGTTCCTCATGGTCCAGTCCATTGTAGCCCTGGGCAGTAGCATAACCTCAGGGCTAGGCTGGTGCACACAAGTAGGACTGTGGGAGTCCAGAAATGGCTTGCTCTTTTTTTTCAGTGCTCACCCGTCCAAATCCCAGCCAGCATGCACTGTGCACTCCCTGACAGCCCGGGACTTTCTGTGTTGTTAGTCAAGGTGATGCTCTCAAAAGGACAAAGCACAGAAGAAAAAGTAGGAAACAAACACTGGTATCAGGGGAGGGAAGCTGAAATGCAGAAATGGCAAGACTTAGAGGCCCACTTGATGAAGTAAAACTAAACTGACGTTTGGATTCAAAAGCTGATGATGAGCTTGGTGGCAATGAGATAAAAGCTGTTAAGTCTAGAAAAGACTCTCTTGGTACGTGGTCAAAATGCGAAGCAGGTAGGAATTGTCATAGAATCATGGAATCATTTAGGTTGGAAAAGACCTTTAAGATCATCCAGTCCAACCTTAAACTTAACACTGCCAAGTCTACCGGTACAGTTCATTTTCTTCCCATAACTGTAGTTTCCCAACTTCCTTAACTTCGAATAAAATGCAGATTTTTTTTAGAATTCCTGTCTTTTAGACATCTCTCCATAGTGTTCAGGACTTTATTTTCTAGCATCTGGACTTCCTTTCAGGGTCATAGTTTTTTAAAACCTGGGTTTTTTTAGCAACCACAGCATTCCAGATTGCTGTCAGCCAAATGCTTACAGCCAATTTATTATGTGTTTTGAGTTTCTTAGTGAATAAGAGAGACGGAGATGCAGTGGCTGGTTCAAGTACCATCCCTTTTAGCATCCCTGGCACTGATGGAAAGAGCACTTCTGCTCAACCCAGTGCAGCAAAGGCCAGGAGCTGATGCCTGGCACTCCCATAAGAGCAGTCCCTGACGTTGAAGGGAGAGAAGAGAAGCCCACTGAGCTCCATGGTGGTGGTGGGCAGCTGCAGGGCACTGGCCTGTCCAAGGAGGCACCTTTTCCTGTGGGAGGACATGCTCTGTCCTGCCCAGAGACTCCTGCCATTGGGCAGTGACGCCTCTCTTCCCAGCTGCTCTCTGAAATGCAAAGGTTATGAAAATAATGCCATTACTTACAGAAATAAATTTCAATGGGGCATATGAGGAATAGTATTTTAATAACTACCTGTAAACTACGTGTACAAAAATTTAACATCTCATGAATTATGGGTAAGGTATTCTGTTGGTCTACCAGGAGGGTAAAGATTCTTTATCAAGCACAAGAGAAGATATAGGTCTATAAGAAACTAGCCAGTTTAAAATGGTTATTGTGATTAGTTTATTTTCTTTTCCATCAGTTCATGTGTGTTCAATATTCAGAAATCTGGAACTGGAGAGTTCGGGGGGGGTATTATTGCTGCTCCTTTCTTAAAATGGTGAAATTATACAAGATAAATTGTTTTCTGAAAGCCTCTTCTGCTCCAGAAATTGCAAACTGAAAACTGAATTGCATGTTTAGCTGCCAACGAGTAAAAGCCGAAAAAAATTCTCAAAAACATCCGCCCTTGTTTCTGATTCCAGAAGGTATAATCATGTGCTTTATGGGGACTTGCAAGGCTGGGGAGCAAACAGAAGTATAAGATGTTTTGTTTCTTAAAGCTGATAGCCCCTCACCGCAGTATTGAGGATACTGACCTGTACCTTAAGCTCCTTAATACCCATCTTGTCACAGCCAATATGGAAGCTGTTCATAACATTTTAAAAATGCACATTTTTTTTTTTTAATGAGTGAAAGCACAAAAGATGTTTGCATTAATCAATCCTATGAATCTCTGAGATCTCCTAGCAGTGCTCTTCCTCGGGAGACACCCATCTCATTGAGAATGTTGTTGAAAAAGGCTGAGAAGCAGCTCTTGGTCAGAGAGAGACAGGAATGACAAAAGATCTGTAGCATTTCCTCTCATTATTTGTACAGAGTGGGATCCAATCAGCGTTAGCTCAGGTCCCCAGACAGTGATCCAGCCTGCCTGCTTTCCCAGACTCCTAATATGTTGGCATCTTCTTCCATGAGATTCTTCTGTCTTTGATCTGAAAGCTCTCAGATGAGCCACGTGCTCTCAGATAGTCAGTGTGAGGCAGACACAGATACCTATGCTCCATCTAGCCATCCAGAAAAGCGTAAAAGCTAGTTGCTAGTAACATCTATTTGTTCATATTTGCGTGCCTGCTTTCAAAAAGTTAGCAGAGGGCCTGATCTTGATGGAAGTGATAATCTCCAGAACACCCAGCTGTTGGCACAGGGCTGAGCTGGCACTGAAGGGTTACGTTTCGGTTTGCTTTTAGGATTAAACTTGAAAAATCTTGGCAGCTCCCTCTCCTATTCATTGCTAGCCATGCTGTAGATGAAAAGGACCTACAAGAGTGTTGTAGGAAGAAAACAGAAAATGAGAAACTTCAAGTTAATGAGCCACTAAAAGCTTTAGTCTGGTTTTGAACTCCTCAATTTTATCTATAATTGTCTTTTACATGTGCCCAGGACGTTCTGTGGTCCCCAGGCCAACTGGCATGGTGAAGCCCACGTCCTTATTCTTAAAGTCTCTTAGAGTCACAGGCAGCATGGCAATGTCCACATTACTTACTGGGAATGGTTCTTGGCCCATGCTAATTTCCAAAACATGCCCAAAAATTATTTTGGAAGAGTGATAGTTTGCCCAGGCCAAAGCTATCACAGGCGCAGTTCTAACAATTTAATGGGCTAGGTGATTGAGTTTCAGGCCTGGGAACATTCCCTGGCACTGATTAATCTACACTTGTATTGATGCAGCCATGGAAGCTAATACTGAATAAATACTGTAATTGGAAAAAAATAGTCCTCGCTATAATAATTATTTCAATAAATTATTAGCCATGTTTTGTGTCTGTGAAGTATGGCATAAATTTCAGTCAATACAGTTTATGCTATATCTCAGTTTTCAGAAAGTGGACTTACACATAAAGGAGATGGAATTTTCCCTATGTTATCCAAAATATATGTGTTCTCCAAGGAAACAAAAGCTGGAATAGAAAAATATACTTTCCATACCTCAGTTAAGAGCCGTACAACCTCCTCCCCCACAGACATCGTATCAAATCCACCAAAGATACTGTTCGAAGAATACTTTCCTTACGCAAATAACGTATTGCAATGCTCCCACCATCAAAGAGAATGTGGGGTTTTCATTGTATGCTCTTAAAAGAAAGCAACCAACCAAAGCAAAACCCTCTATATTTGGACCAAATCTTCTCTTTCTTGGCATAAAGCCTTCCCTCTTAGCCATCTGTTCGTCACTCCCAGGTTCTAATACACATGCAAGCAAAATATTGAAATAAAACCCAGGCAAGATCAGGGAGAGCTACAGTTTGCTCTGTAGGGCTCAAGGCTGAGCAATTCTGATTTGCCTGAAATTAAAGGGAATTACTGGGTGTCCAGATTTTTTTTGACACCTCTGAAAATTTTAACCCAAATTCTAGTATGACTAGTGATAGGCCTTGTAGGAGCCATGAGAGTCAAATCTCAGAGGCTCATGGATGTTCTTCAGTAGCCTGATCTTAATCTGTTTCTGCTGAATTGAGCAGCAAGGCTTCTTTTGACTTCAGCGCATCAAGTTTTCATAGTGAGTGCCACAAGTTCAAAAGTATTTCCCAGCACAGCATATTACATGACCAGATTTTACCAGGAACTTCCTCAACCACTGTTATTGGAACAGAGCTATGCAATATCTCCCACTAATGTGTGATATTAATATATTAACATGTAATAAATAATGCATTCCCCTTCTCTGCTTCTTTGAGGAACTCTCTTTAACTGGAAATGGGCAGGTGGGAAAGATCTGTGGTTATATACACAGAGGACAAACAGCAGTAGGCTGGCAAAAAGAGGAAGAATTCTGTATAAAAATGTAGTTGCATGCTTGGGTTTATTTACTGATGTAAAGAAAAAATGGCTGGGTTTCATTCAGTCCTTCTGAGCACTGGAAGAGATGATTTCTTAGCTAATTGTGCTTGGGTTTGTTGCAATTATTTGTTATCTGTGTTACCACAGCGCTTAAGAGTGGTAGTCATCTTTTCTGCTCTGTGTCTGCATATTCAGGTCTTTTTTATTATATGCTGATGCCATTTTTACTTTATGTATGAGTGTGTTTATGTATAATGGGCAGATACAGTCAGATTGCCATCAGTCTAAGTTTAGAAAATGTTTTTTTAATATAACTTTACTTATTTCTAAACAGTGATAAGTGGAGATATACCAGAATATTGTTGCTATATACTTTAAAGCCACTGTTAATAGATGATATCTATATATACTTACATATATAATATGTAAAAGTAGCTCTGTCTCTACCAGTATTGCTATAAGCAGTAGAATCGAGTTGAATCAAGGACTGGTGGGTATCCTATATTCGTACACAGTGTGCAGTGAGCAATACGAAAATATAAACTATTTTATAAGCAGTCTATCAGGAATACTTTTATAGCTTTGAAGTATGTCTCATTTGCCTTTGTTATCAGAGAGGCTGATAAAATCCGATGGGTACTAATGCACTGTGACATACTGTTGGATAATTTTTAAACACTTTTTAATGAATGTGTGGTGCCTTATTCATACAAACGCCTTAGTAGACAGACAGATCACAACACCTCTGTGGCATGAAAATCTAATTCAAATAGAAACTTTTACCAATGCAACCTCTCGGCATCCCCAGTGTACCTCTACTTAAAAGCTGCATGCTTTACATGTTGAGATCTGTGGATGTCTGGATAAAGTCAATGTTATCTAATCTTTGTAATTTTTATACACTCGATCATCACTCATTTATTTTGATTTGGGGTTGCCAGTCTGATTGTGCATACAAATGCATTTAGAAAACAGACTAAATGCAGCAAGCTTGCTTTTCCAGATTAGGTGCATGAAGGAAAGTACTCATTTGCCATGATTGTGCATGCAAATGTATTAACTGTATTCACAGTGGTCGCTTCCATGTCACAGCTCTGACCTTTTTGCTGCACAGCAATATGAAATGATAATAGTGGGTATGGATTAATCAATCACCTCTCTCCTCAGGGAACAGTGCTGCTTCCAGTCACAAGCACCCTTGTGCTAAAATACCAAACCAATAAAAGGACCAATTTCTTTTTTAAGAGGAAGGAGCTGTAAAGGGTAGGAAAGCTGTGTGAGCCAAGAGATCAGGTGAGGGTCTTCCTGTACTTGATGGAGGCAGATCAGACAACTCTCTCACTGCCTTTAACAAGATATAGAGCTGTCTGAGGGGAGGATTAGCATTCAGGGCCAGACACAGCCTCCTGGTGTGATGTGGTGGTGTCACCTGTAGTAAGGACATGCACGCCCAGAAGGTAAGGTCAGAGGTGCTAAGGTGTACAAGCTAAGGTGTGCTAAGCTAAATTCACAACCTATGGTACTTTGAGAGAACTTGTTAGTGTGCTTATATCCTGAAGTAAGCTCTGACCCTGTTCACAAAATCAGAGTTGCTGTGGCTGGGCAGCACCTCTGGAGATGATTGTCTAATCCAATCCCCCCTGCTCAGGGAAGTGCCAACTAGAGGAGGTTGCTCAGAACTGTGTCCAGTTGGGCTTTGGGTGTCTCCAAGGACAGAGACTCCACAACCACTCTGGGAAACCTGTTCCAGTGTTTAATCACCCATCAAGTAAAACAGTTTTTTCTTATGTTTGAATGGAGTTTCTTGTATTTCAGTTTGTGCCTGTTGCCTCTTGTCCTTTTCCTCGGCACCACTGAGTCTGACTCCATCTTCTTTACTTCCCCCATCAGGTATTGATACACGTTGATAAGGTACACCTGAGCCTTCTCTTCTCTAGGCTGAACAGTCACAGCTCTCTCACTTCTTCTCTTATGACAGATGCTCCAGTCTGTTAATTATCTTCATGGACCTTTTCTGTACTCACTCTGGTATGTCCGTGTCTCTCTCATACTGGGGAGGCCACCACTGGACCCAGCACTCCAGATATGTCTCACCAGTGCTGAGTAGAGGAAGGATCACCTCCCTGGACCTGCTGGTGATGCTCTTCCTAATGCACACAAAGATACTGCTGGCCTTTTTTATCACAAGGGTGCATTGCTGTGGGCCATTTCTTCACAGTCCTCTGGTGTTTCAGCCTCTTCTCCCATTTTTGTATCATCTACAAGTTTGCAGAGGGTGCACTCTACCCATCATCTGTTCAGTAATTAAGGTGTTACACAATATTATCCCGAGTATTGACCCCTGGGCTAGACACTATTGAGTGGCCTCCATCTGGACTTCATGTCACTGATCACAACACCATGACCCCAGCAGTTCTGCCAGCTTTCAGTCCACCTCATTGTCCATTTATTTAGCCTTGTCTGTGACTTGTTTGCCATTTATTTAGCCTTGTCATCAGCTTGTCTGTGCGAATATTATGAGAGACTGCCAAAGGCCTTACTGAAGTGAAGATAAACAACATCCAGAAGCAGATGAGTGAGAAGCTCTACTCATCCACCAAGCCATTTACATCCTTGTAGAAGGCTAACAGGTTGGTCAGACATGATTCTCCCTTTGTAAATCCATGTTGACTACTCTCAATCACCTTCCTGTCTTTGAGATGTTTCGAAATGGTTTCCAAGATTATTTGCTCCATCACCTTTCCACCAGTGTGTAGTTCCCTGGATTCTCATTCTTGCCATTCTTGAAGATAGGAGTGACATTTGCTTTCTTCAAGTCCTCAGAAATCTTCTCTGAACACCATGACCTTTCAAAAATAACGGGGAGCAGCTTTGCATTGACATCATTGAGCCTCCTCAGTACTCATGGGTGCATCCCGCCAGGTCCCATGGACTTGTGTACCTCCAGTCTGTTTAAACGTTCCGTAACCTGATCCTCCTCCAGCAAGGGTAAGTCTTTCCTGCTCCAGATTTGCCCATTGCCCATTGAAGACCAAGGCAAAGAAGGCATTGAGTACTTTGGCCTTTACCATGTATTTTGTCACCAGGTCGCCTGCCTCATTCAGTAGTGTGCCCATATTTTTCCTAATCTCTCTTTTGCTGCTAATACACCCATAGAAGCTCTTCAGAAGGGACAGGCGAGGAAGCAGAGGCGGTGGGGTAGCCCTGTATGTTAGGGAGTGCTTCGATTGTCTAGAGCTCAACGATTGTGCTGATAAGGTCGAGTGCTTGTGGGTAAGGATGAGGGGGAAGACCAACAAGGCAGATATCCTGCTGGGAGTCTGTTATAGACCACCTAACCAGAATGAAGAGGCAGATGAAACTTTCTACAAGTGGCTGGCAGAAGTCTCGCAATCGCTAGCCCTTGTTCTTGTGGGGGACTTCAAGTTTCCGGATGTCTGCTGGAAATACAACACAGCAGAGAGGAAACAGTGGAGGAGGTTCCTGGAGTGTGTGGAAGATAACTTCCTGATGCAGCTGGTAAGCGAGCCTACCAGGGGAGGTGCCTCGCTTGACCTGCTGTTCACAAACAGACAAGGACTGGTGGGAGATGTGGTGGTCGGAGGCCGTCTTGGGCTTAGCGACCATGAAATGATAGAATTCTTGATTCTTGGTGAAGTAAAGAGGGGGGCCAGCAAAACCGCTACCATGGACTTCTGGAGGGCAGACTTTGGCCTGCCTAGGACACTGGTGGAGAGAGTCCCTTGGGAGACAGTCCTGAAGGGCAAAGGGGTCCAGGAAGGCAGGACGTTCTCCAAGAAGGAGGTCTTAAAAGCGCAGGAGCAGGCTGTCCCCATGTGCCGTGAGAAGAATGGGTGGGGAAGACGACCGGCCTGGCTGAACAGGGAGCTGTTGCTGGGACTCAGGAAAAAAAAGAGAGTTTATCACTTGTGGAAGAAGGGGCGGGCAACTCAAGAACAGTACAGGGATCTCGTTAGGTCGTGCAGAGACAGAATTAGAAAGGCAAAAGCCCAACTAGAATGCAATCTGGCCACTGTTGTAAGAGACAACAAAAAATGTTTTTACAAATATATTAACAAAAAGAGAGCCAAGGAGAATCTCCATCCTTTATTGGATGTGGGGGGGAACATTGCCACCGAGGACGAGGAAGAGGCTTCTTTTTTAATGCCGCCTTTGCCTCAGTCTTTAACAGTCAGAGCAGTTATCCTCAGGGTACTCAGCCCCCTGAGCTGGAAGACAAGGACGACGAGCCGGATAAACCCCCCATAATCCAAGAGGAAGAAGTTAATGACCTGCTACGCCACCTGGACGCTCACAAGTCTATGGGGCCAGATGGAATCCACCTGAGGGTACTGAGGGAGCTGGTGGAGGAGCTTGCCAAGCCACTCTCCATCATTTACCAGCAGTCCTGGTTTACAGGGGAGGTCCTGGACGACTGGACGCTTGCCAATGTGACACGCGTCTACAAGAAGGGCCGGAAGGAGGATCCGGGGAACTACAGGCCGGTCAGCCTGACCTTGGTGCTGGGGAAGATTATGGAGTGGTTTGTCTGGAAGGCGCTCACAAGCCATGTGCAGGACAACCAGGAGATCAGGCCCAGCCAGCACGGGTTCATGGAAGGCAGGTCCTGCTTGACCAACCTGATCTCCTTCTATGACCACGTGACCCGCCTGGTGGATGAGGGACAGGCTGTGGATGTGGTCTACGTGGACTTCAGTAAAGCCTTTGACACTGTCTCCCACGGCATTCTCCTAGAGAAGCTGGCGGCTCACGGCTTAGACAGGTGCACTCTTCGCTGAGTAAAAAACTGGCTGGACGGGTGAGCCCAGAGAGTTGTGGTGAACTGGCGGCCAATCACGAGCAGTGTTCCCCAGGCCTCAGTTTTGGGGCCGGTCCAGTTCAATATCTTTATCAATGATCTGAATGAGGGGATTGAGTGCTCCCTTAGTAAGTTTGCAGATGACAGCGAGTTGGGTGGCAGCGTTGATCTGCTCGAGGGTAGGAAGGCTCTGCAGGGGGACCTGGGCAGGCTGGATCCATGGGCTGAGACCAACTGTATGAGGTTCAACAAAGGCCAAGTGCCGGGTCCTGCCCTTGGGTCACAACAATCCCATGCAACGCTACAGGCTTGGGGAAGAGTGGTTGGAAAGCTGCCCGGAGGAAAAGGACCTGGGGGTGCTGGTTGACAGCCGGCTGAACATGAGCCAGCAGTGTGCCCAGGTGGCACAAGAAGGACGTTGAGGTGCTGGAGTGTGTCCGGAGAAGGGCAACGAAGCTGGTGAAGGGCCTGGAGCACAAGTCTTATGAGGAGCGGCTGAGGGACCTGGGACTGTTTAGTCTGGAGAAGAGGAGGCTGAGGGGAGACCTCATTGCGCTCTACAACTACCTGAAAGGAGGTTGTAGTGAGGTGGGTATTGGTCTCTTCTCCTAAGTAACTAGCGATAGGACAAGAGGAAATGGCCTCAAGTTGCATCAAGGGAGGGTTAGACTGGACATTAGGAGAAATTTCTTTACTGAAAGAGTGGTCAAACATTGGGCCAGGCTGCCCAGGGAAGTGGTTGAGTCACCATCCCTGAAAGTATTTAAAAGCGTGTAGATGAGGTGCTTAGGGACATGGTTTAGTGGGCATGGTGGTGTTGGGTTGATGGTTGGACTCAATGGTCTTAGAGGTCTTCTCCAACCTTAATTGTTCTATGATTCTTGTTGCCCTTCACAGCCCTCACTGAATTGAACTCCAGGTGGGCTTTGGCTTTCCTAAAACCGTCCCTGCATGGTCATATAATTTCTCTATTTTCCTCCTGGTGACTTGCCCCTGATTCTTGTACACTTCCTTTTTATGTCTGAGTTGTATCAGAAACTCCTTCATCCATGCAGGCCTCCTGCTGCCTTTACTTGATTTCCTGCTTGTTGGGATGAACTGTTCTTAAGCTTGGAGGAAGTGATCTTTGAATATCAACCAGCTCTCCTGGACCCCAGTGCTTTCCAGGACGGTATCCCATGGGATTCTTCCAAGCAGATCCCTGAATAGGCCAAAGTCTCCTTTCCTGAAGTCCAGGGTTGGGATCCTACTTTTTTCCCTGCTCTCTCCTCTCCAGATCCCAAACTCCACCATCTCATTATCAGGGGCAAGGATGCCCCTCACCTTCACATCCCTGACCAATCCTTCCTTGTTTGTAAGTATGAGGTCCAGCAGAGCTCCTCTCCTTGTCAGCTCCTTAATCACTCATGTTAGGAAGTGGTTGTTAATGCACTCCAAAACCCTCCTGGATTACTTGTGCCCTGCTGGGTTGTCCCTCTAGCAGATACATTGTGCCTCCCCCAGATACTGGGGTAAAGTCCTTTACTACTTTGAAGTAGTAAAGTATTTAAAGTACTCCACGAGTGCCTGGGCCTGGGAGTACGAGACTTCTTCCAGTTGTCTGAAGAAGCCTCATCTACTTTTTCCTGATCAGGCAGTCTATAGCAGACACCCACCACACTGTTGCCCATCTTGGTCTGGCCTCTAATACTGACATATAAGCTCTCAGCTGGCTCCTCATCTGTCCCTAGGCAGAGCTCCATGCATTCTTGCTGCTTTCTCTCATAAAAAGCAACTCCCCTTTCTGCCATCCTGCATGTCCTTCCTAAAAAGCCTGTGTCCATCCATGGCAGCACTCCAGTCCTGTGAGCTATCTTACCATGTCTCTCTGATCCCAATGAGATCATTGCCCTATGACTGCACACAAACCTCAAACTGTTCGTTCTCCATGCTGTGTGTGTTAGTGTACAGACACTTCAAAAATTGCTAAGTTTCCTAGAAAAGAGATGAGAGCTTTCCTTGTCCTGTCCTAGGGTGCTTCCTCATTCATGTGCATACACTTGAAGTGGGCCCCATTTAGCCCTTTTATGTTGATTACGAGATTTCTCCTGTCCACATCACCATGTTCACTTCACTTGTCTCATCAGTCCACTACTTCCTCACTTGATTGTTGGTCCTCATCTCCCTCCCCTGTTGCTCCTAATTTAAAGCTCTCATCACCAATTGACTAGACTGTAAGCAAAAATGCTTTTGACCTGATTAGTCAGGTGGATCCTGTCTCTTCCAAGAAACCCTTGATCATGAAAGATGCTCTCATGGTCATAAAAGCCAAATTCCTGTTACCGACACCAGATGCACAGCCAGTTGTTGACCTGCTGGAGCCATCTAGCCCTCCTCAAGCCATTTCTCCTCACCAGCAGGATTGAGAACACCACTTGGGGTCCATGCCCTAGACCATTGCCCCCTTCCAGGATCTTCCAGGATCAAACTGAAACTTGTTATTGTTGTGAATATGATGGACAGCAGTTTTTCATAGATTTGTTCCTCATGGTAGAAAAAGCTATTTCTACTGCTGAGTCCCCTTCTCTCTCATTTCATCCCCATGCAACAGATAAAATCAGGGTTGGAGTATGATACTCGATGAAAGAAGGGCAGCACCGCCTTTGGCTGATCCTATGCTTGCTATACTAGCAGAGAGACTAGAATCCTGTTAGTCCTCCTAACCAGATCTGTCTCTGGAAGTCATGGCTAAAGGCTAATGCTTTCCCAGGCCTATGGAAGAATGTTGTCCTAGTTCAAGACATGGCATGCTGTTTGTGTGGTATTTGCTTTTCCTCTAGAGAAAAAGAGTTACTGAAGCATTTTTTCTTACACTTGTGTGATATAAATAAATATTTTTGGATGCAGGAAGCTAACCTTTCCCTAACCCTTGGGAGCTGGTGTCCTTGGGTTTGCCAGAGTAATCAGAAAGGCAAACAAGCCGATGGATGAGCTTTATTCAGTGACCTATCTGCATTCCTGCCTAGCTCTGCATTTTCACTGATTATGTATTTTGGGTCAGCAGATTTATACAGTACACACTTCATTATCCAACAAGCATAAAATACTCAGAAGTGATCTTTAGTGCAGATCTTTCTGCAGTTTCTGGGTTATTCTTGGATGGGTCATAAAGCTTTAAAATGCAATGAAAGTTAATCAGCAGATTTCTGCTAACAATTTAAGTAGTCCTTTGCTTGTAAGTTAGCATGCAAAGAGGGGATGGCACATAGTGCGTTTCGATAGTGGGTTCTCTCTTGGAAGTGGTCTGACTGACGTACTGGAGAGCACCTGAGTGCTTTTGAAGGCACAGATCATGACCTAGGACTAGATAAGTGACAAAGTGGAAGACGACTTTTTTTGCCAACATAAGTCATTCCCGCACTTTGCTTTGGGATAGACATCTGACCACAGAAGAGTCTTCTGTCATCAAATCCTCCCTAGGCAAATATGGCCTAGTCCTGGAACTGGCTGAAGTGTGCACCCTCTAGCCTTAAAGTGGCCATTTGCCAAGACCGGAAACACACATCTTCCATCAGGCCAAGGATATTTCATTGTGTTCTTCCTTTATATCAACTTGTGGGAACCGTTACAAGCAAAATATGAAACATGAGCAGTGAATGCATCTTTTGCAATAAGCGTAAATGGAAAATAAAGCAAAAACAAACTTAGTGCAAATTACTTCCCCTTTATGCCTTCATAGTTCATTATTTTTTGTTTTGCTTTTGGGGTTTGAAGTGTGTGTAGTAAGTGGAATGCCTGAAGTATTAGCTATTTTACTTGGTTTTCACTACGGACATTGTTGAAATCCTTTAAAAAGAAAGTCCCATATCTTGAAGACAAATAGCAAAGTAATTTTTTCTGCTAGGTAAGAAACTGTACCAGGAAAAAGAGTGACTGGACCATTCTCATAGAGCAGTACTATTTGACATCAGGGAAGGAAGTGGTTAAATGCCAGGGGTGATGTCTTCTTAAAAGAGGTAACTGCTGCAGAGAAAAATAAATGATACTCACATAGCTTAGTGGCAGAGCGAGGAAGGAAAATGTAACCCTGAGGAGACCCATTCTGGAAAGAAAGCCAACACGGGGGTGT
This sequence comes from Calonectris borealis, assembly GCF_964195595.1. Lineage (NCBI taxonomy): Eukaryota > Metazoa > Chordata > Aves > Procellariiformes > Procellariidae > Calonectris > Calonectris borealis. Next base: position 152,736,476 of record NC_134312.1, on the reverse strand, counting down.
GTGAGCCGCCTACCCAAGTGTCTGCATTGGCTTCAGCTCCACAGAACTGTAAGCATCTGGTGTGGGGACATGGGACATGGTGCCTTCACACTTCCTCCAGACTGAGTACTTTTTTGGCTGTTTTTCTCTTTACAGGAACCCAGACCTTTGTATAACAAAAGGTGCCAGTTTTATTCAAGTGGTATAGGATTCCTATATGATGCCTACCAGACAGAGGTAAACAAACTCACCTCATCACGTTTGTTTCTGCTGTGCTTTGAGGGGCTGGGGAGGAGGGAGGCAGGTGTTTGAGAGCACGTCTGTGCATGTAGGTCATGGGTTGATAGAAACCCTACTGTTTTTTCTCCCACAAGTGACTCCCTGCTTGTCCAAGCCTCTGGTGATTGCAAATCATTACAGCCAGTGAGGTTTTGAGTCATCATCAGTGTTTCTATCCAGCACATTACTCTGGGACTGGAATGATTCCTAGTCCATCTATACTGTATAATAGCTGTCTGGAATGTGTTTGTCACATTGGCATCTTTCTCTAAGGAGGTTTTTGTAGACTTCAAATGGAATAGGAAATATCTAAATGAATCCATTTGCATTGTCCAGAAGACTTAAAATCTCCTCTGTATTTATCCAGCACAGGCCAAGAATGTCAGCGGTTTGAATGCAGCTTTTTTATTATCGCAATGACATTAACGTGGTTGGAAAAGTGCCCATACCCAAGTGGCTAGCCTCCTGAGAAGTCCAGATTTAGTTTCTTTTCCTATTTTTCATTTTATTATTGTGGTAAATTGGTGAGAGTGAAAAGGAAATCAAGCAGAGCAGGATTGAAAACAGCTAAACAGTGGTATAACTTAAAAGAAGCCAGATGTCCTTCATCACCATTCCTCCCATGGCTAAGAAAAAGTGTATGGGGAATGTTACCGTTAATAATTCTAGACAGCTTAGCAAGGTATATTACCAGGTTAAGCAGCTAATACTGCGTAAATCTTGCTGCTAGGGCACCCCGTTGTTGATTCCAGAAAATGTATGACAAAAATATTTCATTGACCTGCTTGCCTAAAGACCTAGCCAGACAAACTTATGATCTATGATGACACCCTTTCCTTTAAGTTTTACTCCATCCTCTTTTAAAGTGTGCATGCACACTCAGACACAGACATGGCCCGAGAAATGCTTCTGATTCCTGTAATAAGCGTGTAGCTGGCATCACACTGACCACAACTGCCTGCAGGTGACCCCAGCCTCGGGCTTCTGGTCAGACAGGTTTCCCCAGCTCTGCAGATTCTGGGAATGTCTAAAGTTGGGCCACCCAGAGCTCCTTGCTCTATTCTGGCAAATACCCCGTATCTTTTAAAAGCGTAGTTAGTTTGTAATAACATTCTTGTCTGGTTGTCCACTGATCTAGAGTCAGCACGTGCTAATTCAGAGTTAATGATACGTGGCATTTGAACTTGGCTTTTGCTTTTCCAAAGTTAGCCAGCTAGTGAGCAGGGGTCACGCTCTGCATGCCAGGCGAACACCTAACTAGGAAGGCAGATTGTTTACTGAGTGCAAGTTTCCTTTTGATTGCCATCTCTAGCCTGTGAGTGGTCTCCAGCTCACGTAGTTTGCCTGTTTCGGTTCTTCTCTTTGCTCAAAGCAGAAAGAATTTGATTTTCTTGCAATTACCATGAGGTGAGAACATCTCTTCAATTGGTGCTGAGGGGATAGACAGGGACAAACAGCCAGAACATGAAAAAGCTAAATGTCTGGTCACTGAAATGAAATAATAGGTCTTGACATGCAGAATACACACAAATGGCCTGTTTCCACCACCCTTGATCACACCACACAGTAATTTGTTTATTTTGGTTTATTCACTGTTCTCCTAAAAAGGAGCGTCTTGCTCTTTGTGTGTTTTAAAAATGCAGTGATAAAAATAGACAACTACAGTAACTCCCTTGGCCAATAATATAATATGTCTTATAGCCTAGAAGCAGCTAAATACATGTTTAAGATCTGGTCCATCTCCCTCTTTTGTATTTCTAGCCTTCTGCAGTAAAAAGGGGCAAACTGGCCTTACTGATGCTTGGAGAGGGGAAAACTACATTTATTTCCTATCAGAAGTGGTTCCCAAAGCCATGCATCAGAACAAATCACCTTTTTAGCAGCCCACTCCATCGTATGAAACCCTCTAATTCCAATCATGCATGTGTAATGGGAAGAGAGTACCTATGCAGGTCCTAGGCCATTTTGACTGCATACAGGGGGCCAAACCCAAAGTCTTAAGTTCCACTCAGTGCAAAAGCAAAAGCGTCCCAACAAAATGGCTGTGGTAGCAGGTGCATTGGCACACACTGCTCCAGGATCGGTTTTCAAACTGCTTTGAGAAGTAGCCAGGTGTGATGTTTCAGTCACTTCGGAGCTGGATCTTGATTAAGCCGATACAGTTGTTGACGGTAGCGTGCTCCTCTTCTGCAGTAAATTGCAGCTCAGGCTGAGGACAGCTGCAGCTGAATGTGACTTCAGGCCAACAAAGCCCTTATGTGAAATTCCAGTAAGTTCAGACACAACAGAACAAGGTTGATGAAACGAGGTCCTATCTCAGGGTGAGATATTCTTGTGACAAGTGGGATGGTCTGTATCAAGCTGTGAGCTACATTTCCAGATTGCAACCTAGACTGAGACCGTCCTTTTATAACCTAACTTCCGTTTTGAGTTAGAAGAGCTGATTTGTATGAGACACTAACCACAGGTACAGCCTCGTCCTGGGCAGCAAAGCAATCCCAAGGCATCATTTTAACTTTAGCTTTGTCACCCAACTTCCATTGCTCAAGCAAATCCTGTGGCAAGTCTGGGACCAGCTGCAAGATGAACTTTCTCTGGTGCTGAGTGTGCATGTGGCTTTCCTTTTTGCTGGGAACAAACGTGTGAAGAGTACAGATTCATCAACAGCGGCAGTTTTCACACTAAAAAGGATGCACAGATCCAGAACTCAGGAGCTGAAAAACATCTCCTGTGGAGACTGTCCCACAGACGAACACATTCATAGCTAAGCAGAACTGTCTGACAGAAGCTTTTCAAAAGCAGGCATGTGTTCCTAAGCATGCTCCTTCTACTTTTTCATTATGAGGAATTTTCCATTCAATAATACATTTTATTTGCATTTTGCGAACAAAATACTTCTCAGTGGTTACAGTACATTTTTTCTATCAAAATAAAAACTATAGAAAGAATGTATTTTCTGACCTGCTAGCTTTTAAAACCTGACAGTTCTCCAGGATTTCAAAGTCAATAAGCTAAAAATCTCAGGGAAAAAAAGCCTTACATATAAAGTATTTCAATTGGTCTGTAGTGCCAAATAGAAGTGATTAATCCTTGCCACACTTAAGGAGTCATTAAAATGATTTCTTGTCTGGATGGAGAGTGGCTTATGTGTGCCTACCTTTATTGTTCTAACAGCTGTCCATCCCTGCAATTCCTGCTCACGCAAATAAACCTTTTTACTTTTCTACTCAAGAGCGTGCAGTAAACAGTACTTATTTGCTGAAGTGCTTGGATCTTTTCTGAGCGGTTTTGTTTGTGGGTTTGGAGATTGTTCTTCCTGTTGTTGTTCCTAATTATTTCCTTCTTCAGGAGGATGTTACCGAAAGGAGAGAGCTCTCATTTATTGGAAGATACTGTTCAGATAAATTGGCTTCTTTGCCCATTTCCCCACTATAATGGAGTGGTATTCTTATCCACTTCAGTGGCTTGCTGTGGTGTATCTCTCAGGACCCAGGGTCCCTGTGTCACAGCCGTAGGGATCCGCATCTGGCAGCTGCAGACTCTGGGTCTCAGCAAAATAGAACCAGGCACTGCAGCAAAGTGCTTGAAAACTCTGCCAGCCGTGGCTGCAGCTCGCTGCTGGGGGCTCTGCGCTCCATAGTGCAAATGCCCTGAGACCCAGGGGCTGATGCCCCAAATGAAACTCCTGGGAGCTCAGGGATGTCCTTCTGCCCTACACTCGTGGATTTTGGAATCTCAGGATCTTTCTGTACAACAGATAACAAAACCTGACACTGCAGTAGCTGCTGCTTTGTGGTCAGTAGGATGATTCACACAACACTGAAACACTGAGAATAAAAGTCAGTCTTTTCTTTTTTGGCAGGTGACATGTTATACCTTAAACAGCAAGTGCCAGCTGAAAGTAAAGAGTAACACGTGTTATTGCTGTGACCTGTACAACTGTGAGAAGTAAGTACCTGTGTGCAGTCCATGGCCTCCGAGAAATCCTTGGTTGTTTCTCCCTAATGATAGGGGGGGTGCCCTTAGGTCTGGAGAAGCAACACAAGGGGCTTGTATGCTGAGCAATCCAGTTCCTCTGCAACTGAAGTCCTGATGCCAGCAGAGAAGAGGTCAGAGGTTGCGTATTAGTGTTGGCATTATTTCAGTTTCTTTTTCTTTAAATATGTCCATAAGCTCTTTGCTGTGTGGTCAAAATCAACCACTCAGTCATAGCCCTGTCAAGATTTAGTGTTGATCTTGCAGTACAATTTTCCCATTAGATTTAATTAATCCTTTTTTTTCCCTACCAAACTGGGGGAAACAAAATAAATAGGAACATAGGTGTCCATGAGCAGAAATCATGTTGTAGGCATATGCAGAGCTCTTTTGTTAGCAACAGCATCTGTAGGCATGGGATTTTGCTAAATTGTCATAGGATAGATACAGAGGGTCTTGTGAGTGTTTTCTGAAGCTGTCCATTTGACTTCATCACTACCAAAGCATGAAATGTCAGAAGGTAAGAGAGGAAATGTCTGGGTATGCTTACGAAGATCAGGAAGGTTAGCACAGGGTTGCCATGCAGTGATTTAACAGGAGTAAAAAAGGGTGGTTAGGGAAACTGCATCACAGCAAAGTCCAAGGATTTATAGTGTGGAAGGCAGATGAAATGAACTCGCACAACTGGCTGGCCACCTGGCACGTAGAGATTGCAACTGCAAGCAGCATCATATCTTGCCACACACAAGAAACTGGGGAGAATTTCCCAGAGCAGATCTTCTGCCTGACGCACCCTCTGCACACCTCAGTATCATCTTACTATGCGCTCTCATGCAACCTCTGCAACCCTCTGCAGTTCACCCACAGTCACTCTTCTTTCTTTCCCTCTATGTATTTCTCATCTTTCTTCCTTCCTACATCTCCTGTTTTATTTTGGTTTTGCCTCCTTTTCACATGCTAGCAGCCCTGAATAACCCCAGTCCTCTGTAAGCCTTGGCTAGCATGCTGCCAGACATGAACATTTTAGGTGTAGGGGAATGAGGCTGGCACAATGAGGCTTCTACACAAGGCTTCTACATAAAAGAGTAGCTCTTCCCAGATCCTCACTCAACGAGAGAAGCAAAATGAAATTTGGGACTAGAGGGAAGTCATCTATGCATACGTATTTCTCATGCACACAAGAGACACAAAGTGAGTGCAGGTCTATGGAATGGATTAAAATTCCCTATGAATGTTAGAGTTTTTTGCTTGTGTAAGAAGTGTTAAATCTGGACATGATGGAGATATACAAAACAAATGACATGGGAAAGGTAGAGTATGCACAACTTTGGTACCTTTTCTATGATAGACGAATGATGGAACATCATAGTTGCAATGCAGTATGTTTACACTGAGAATGCTTTCTTCCATGGTACACAAATAACTGCTGGACGTTAGCACTGAATCGAACAGCCCAACCCAATACAGAAAAGAACAGGGGTCTTAAAGGGGTGAAAGCATTCAGAGTTATCAAATAGAGTTACTGAAACTCTGTTGCTTAAAGCATAAGGTAACAACAAGGAGAGATCAGGAATACTCCCCCTCCAGATGGAGATCCTCAGTGACATTTTTCTAAGACATTGGATTTGTCTGAAACACCTGGGACTGATCACTGCTGTGACAGTATTCAATGATACAATTAAACATGTGTGTTCTGCCATTGTCAGCAATCCACAGTGGACGGCAAGATCTTATGGCACCGGCATGGACAAATCCAGAGTAAAGAAGCGATCTTGCTGCTCTACAGACTTGGCAATTCCAGTTCATAGGACGGCTAGAGAGAAGTAGGAGGAGACACAATCACGAGAAGTAACTTGATATCAGCCATGCAATAGACCGGTACGCAGGCAGGAGCACAAGTCAGATTTCCTCAGCCTCATGGCAGCTGAAGCTATAGGTTTATTTAGTTAAGCAACATCTGGGCTCCTGATAGGGCCGAAGTGAGCTCAACAGTAGCAGATCCACAGTGCCAGAACCATGCCCCACAACAAATGATTGGACATTTCCAGGAGTTACTGTGCTTGGCTTGGTTCTTCCCAGAAAGGTGGGTTTCTCCACGCTGCTAGCTTTCTCTGCAGAGCTTTCCCTAACCACCATCTCCACTGCTGCCCCGTGCGCTGGGGATGGAGGAACAGAAGAATGAGCACAAACTGCTCACTTCTGGTTTCCACCATAATCTGATGGCAGTTTCCTAACAGTGCAAAAAGAGACTTGGCATTTAAAAAATCTTTCCAACTCAAATAGCTGCTCTAGGAGCTCACTAGTGGGCTAGCATTAAGGCAGGTACTGGAAAGAACTGCAGGAAACTGTGGTTTCAAATTTTGCAGTAGGATATCTGATTTTCGGCAAGACAATGAGGATTAACTTCACAACATGCCTGATTTACAATAACCAGTGCAGTGTAGAAATATGAACAAACAAAGATTTCCAGATAGTACAATCCATAGTGTAAAGGCACATCTTTATACTGTACTGTGTTGCATCTGTTAATTTCGAACCACAGACACCATAAACAGATGTAGCCAGCTGGCAAAATCTCCCTTCCTGTGGTTGAATTAATGCTTAAGCAACTTGCCTTCCCCAGTTTCAGAGATGCCAGCAGATTTCCAGGTGAGCTGGGAAAAAAAGCAATGCTAAGTCTGCTTTAGCTGGTAGCTAAATGACAAGGGCAGCATCCATATGCCAGGACTATGCCTGTGTTCGGGGACCCTGAGCAAAAAAAAAAGAGTCCCTGCTGGTGCACAACACTGATCAGCCAAACTAGGGTTGGTATTAATTGGACTACATGTTTAATGCTGGCATTAGCAGAAACAGTTTTTGTCTACAGTAGAGCTTTCTCCAATTCATCTGAGCAGCGTTTGGTGGGAGTATGGATGAAGTACTTTACCAAAGAGGAAAGTAAGCGGGAGGGATTCAGATCCCCTGGTGCTCTGTATTATGTGCAAAACCATTCCCACCGCAGTGATGTTGTCTGCATTCCCTTTCAGTTCAGAGCAGTCCTCCAGCTACTATGAATTTCTCGGCGTGAGCAGCTGTCAGGACGTGCTTCACCTGTATAGGCTGCTATGGTCCTCCACAGTCCTCAACATCATCGGGTTGTTTCTGGGGATTATTACGGCAGCCATTCTTGGGGCATTTAAAGACATGGTAAGGCTCAGAGTCTTTTGCCTTATGTGAGGACTTCTGTGCTTGTTGACATTATCAAATGGGTTAAAACCAAGGAAGCTAAGTGTACGAAGGAGGCACTTTAAACATGTTTCCTGTGTGATCTGGGAGTCTGGAGTCATATCTTTAGGCTAAGCTGTTGCCAGCTGCTCACAGCTAAATAGGTCAAGCCTGGTCAAACACTTGAGTGGAAGGGAAAAAACCAGGTGTCTGTGTGAACAGATGCTGGCGATTCACTTAGTGGCATCTTCTTTTTCTTCTAATTCAGCACTGAACATGTGGGCCAGCACAGAGTTTGAGGGTGCTAGTTTGTAGGTAACATGTAAAACTCAAGTCCTCGGTGTGACTATTTAACCTTATGTAGTTCTTTTCCCGAGAATGGGGATTAACTCTGAAGTACCAGTCAAGTACCAGTTGTTTTCAGGTCACATTAACCTCCTCTTTTGTTTCAGTAAGGAATGCCACCCTCTAACTGCTCCCTGTGCCACAGCACCATGTTGTGCTGATGTGCACCACTGCATTCAGAAAAGCCGTGTGCTAGGAGGGATTCTGTAACACAGTGCCTCATCTGCCTAGATTTTCTGACACGTTAAAAGGGTGAAGTAGCTGTTCCTGGAATTATCACTGTCAGTTTGCTAAAGCAGTGCCTAAAGACCTACCAAGTGGCTCATGATTTACTAGGCACTCAGAAGAGTAGATGGTCCCAGCCCAGAGAGCTTCCAAACTAAATGGGCAGAGGCGTGGGGATGGAGGTGAAATGCAGGATCCAAAGGGAGGTATGATAGCAGCACAGGTCATCTTAGATCCGTGATGTTTCTGATGACTATTCCAGAGGAGAAAACTAAATAGAAAGACAGGTGAAAGGAAAGAAGAGAGGGATGGAGCAGGGAAGAGAAAGCAAGAGACACAGGTGAGATGTACACCGGGGGGGGGGCAGACTAGAGGGAAGGGGCTGCTCAGAGCTGGCAGCCAGCGAGCCAAGGACACAGTCAGACTGGAGGCCATCCAGGCCCTGCTCTGACCACCCAGCATCCCTTAGCAAGCATGTCCAGGCTATCTACAACATGTGTTGGGTGCTTAAAACCATGTGACGGAGCAGGGCCATATGAATTATTTGAAATTCGCCTTTGTTAATAATTGCAAAATGTTTGCTGGAAATACTCCTTTCTATAGCTTAAGGCAAACAAGCACACTGAGCCTTTGCATGTAAGAAATGTGCAGCTGAGCTGTCCTTTATGTGAGGGGCCTCTTACAAGGAGCTGATAACAAATTGCAGCTAGCCAGTAAAGAGTTGCAGCTACGCGACAGGTGGGTGTGGAAGCAGCTTTCCCAGCTTAATTCATCCCCTCCCTGCGAGAGGAACAATGGCAGAAGGGGAGTAGAAACAACAACAGTGGAAAACGAGGGGAAGAGCAGCTACATGAGGAGGGAAAGGCAGGCATCATCTACAGTAAGCCCTTGGTAGAGCATTGCAGCTTTCCAGTGCTGCTAAGTATTTTCCCCTGCCTAGCAGACGGGTGCAAGTGCCTCCACCAAGGGCAGCTGTGGGAGTTGCTAGTGCTCCCCTGAGATGGGGAAGGGTGCAGAAAGCCCCTCTGAGTCCACCTAATCTGTCTCACACAAACAGAGACTTACATGGGATTTGGGCTGATGCTTCGTAGCAGGGTGAGCTCCAGGCCAGGCTCACCTCTGTGCTGCGCAGGGGCCATCGCTGCACTGCTCATGAGGGACGCCAAGCTGAGGAGACGTTCCTGGGAGAACTGGGGTCTCCATGACCTGGCACATTCCCTTGCTAGGAGGCAGAGCCTGGGTCAAAGTCTGGGTCCTCCGACTGGGCGGCGTAAAGCCGTGCAAGGAAATCACAGCAGCAGTGGACGTGCAGCTTCCCTCCAGGCTCTGCTGGAGCCAGTCTGTCAGGGCTCCAGCTAAAAACCTGATCTGAATAAGCTGTTTAATGTCTCCTCTGCAGTGGGAGTGGAAAAAAACCCCTCACTAGCTTAAGGGAAAGATGAGTTTGTGTCAGTTACCTCAGCACAGGAGCTATGCTATGCTTGTCAAAGTGTTACTAAAGCAGCAATCCAAAATGCAATGACTGCTCTTTGCTCCTGCCTGTGCTTTTTCAGGGTCCTTTTGAGTGACATACCAGAGCTGGTTTGCTAATCTGCTGCTCGCTTTCGTTACGAAAGGAGTAACTCTTGGGGGAAGACGGTGGCCAAGAAAACATCAAGCAGAAGAGGGAGAGAAAGGGGCATGGGACTGAAATAAGAAAAAAGACCTTCAAAATGTGTGGGAGAACAATTTTCTCTCTTTCAGGATGTCACCTTCCCACAGAAATGCTCACTGGCATTTTGCAGAGAGAGCTGCAAAGCCCCCTGAAACGCCTCAGGGGATTGCCCCGAAGTTGACTTCCAGAAAACACAGGGCCAGGCTGACTAGTCAAACAAAAAACATCATGTTTATCTCTGGGGAATGCTGGCAGCCAAAACATGTTACAAAGGGGATAGTTTGCAAAACAGTGCCGTTGCCTCTAAACCCATCACATTTCCTGGACAGAAAAAAAAAGAAGTGTTGTTTTGGTTGTTGCGGGTTTTCTTTCTTGTGAAAAATTCCGTGCAGATCCTGGCACGCTCCCTGTGGTTTTGCTGCCTGCCAGAGGGCTGTGCTGGCTCAGTGGGAAACATTTCATTCTCTCCTGACCCCCAAGGTGTCAGCTCTCAGTGGCCCCTGTGTCACCTGTGGGGCTGTCCTCTGTGATCTGCTGGGTGCTGGGGGAGCTGCAGTGGTTACGACGGTACCCTCCTTTTCAGATCTATAGTGTGCTTGGGTATAGGACACCAGGTAGGCAGTTACCTTAAAGTCACCTTTAACAAAAAGCAGATTAAGATATAATGCAAATAGAAGTATGTACTTGGAGTGTCCAAAATGGTAAAACACGGTGATTATTTCTTACAGAAGACAGAGGTAAAGAAATGCATGGAGAACTTCACTTGTGGTACTAAGAGTTAATCTAGAAACTCCCTTCCCTGCCCCGGTATTCATCTGATGACTTGTAGATGTTTTCCTGACACACCTTGCCAAGGAATCTGCCTGCCCAGAGTTTAGAGTTGCATTAATCAGAACTACTGATAGTCCTGGGGGGGTTGCTGGCTTTTTTTTTTTTCAATTAGTCTCCTTCTTGGAGTCCTCAAGGGAATCTGAACAGATTAAATCTCATTCCCTTATCCCCTCTCCTCTTCCCTCACCCTGCTCTAAAAAGGAAAACAAAACGAACCCCTAATTACTGAGCTACTTGCCATGTGTTCATGTCTTAGCATTTGTGCAACTAAAGGTGCAGTCTGATGTTAAAAGTAGTCGCAGCTCAGAAATAAACGCTTTGGCAGGTCTGTGTCGGATCGGCGAGCTGACCTGCCTTGCTCCGCAGCCGCCCAGCCAGCAGACAGCGAGCAGCGGCTTGCGTGGCCGGGTGGGGGGTGGCCAGACAGCCCCTCCGGCCACAGCCTGGTTTCCCCACGCTCCCTGACCCGAGGTGCCCGCATGGCACTGGCAGCGCTCCCTGGCCAGTTCACAGCTCCTTATCTCTTTGGCTTGGGTGGTGGTTCAGTTTAAAACGTCACCACCTACCCTTGTATTTTATGTGACTAATTTAACATGGTGTCATTACTGGAATACTTGATAAAAGCCTCTAACCAGCTTCAATACCTGCAAATCGTTGCTGGCTCCAGGCTGAGACCAGGAAGCCTGATAATAAGGTGCTTTGATCAGTGGCTTTGGGGTGGAAACGGTCTTCTAGGACTGTTGTGATGTTCATCCTTAGCAATTGGAGAGCGTTGCTGCTACGGATGGAGAGAACGTAAGAGGACTGAGAGAGGTTCCAGGGAGGACAGCAGCACCCAAAGGCACCCACACCAGAAAGTTGGTGACAGATGCAGAACAGGCATCTGTGTTTCACGTTGGGCAAAACAAGGGTTTCTTGCCGCTTTTACATCCATAACCAGAAGGATCTGATGGTGCCAGGGCCTCCCTCCTCCAAGGAAGGGCACGCTCTGGGAATGGGCCCAGGCCCGGCTGAGGTGAGCCATGTCGCTGGCCCCAAACCTTTGGGTCTGAGGCGAGCTCGTTAGCTGCTTCTCACTACTCCTGTCTGAAAGGCAGTGTCTCTCCGTCTCTCCCCACCATATCCACCCAGCAGGCCGGGTAGAAAAGAGGTGTTCTGAGGAAGGTACCTTGAAGATCTTGCCTTCTGCCGTGAAACAGGCTCTCTGCTTTCGACCCCAGCCTTTCCCTGCGCCAGCTCCTGGGGTGCTAAGTTTCTCCAGAGGGCTAAGGCCTAGATTGTCAGGTAACCTCATGAGGTACATCAGTGACCTAGACAATGTTTTCCATGTACAAACACAATTAATATACCTCTTTCTCAATCACAGAGAGGTCTCACACTATCTCCAGAGGATGCAGTGGTTTATGTCTCTCACTGATAAATCTGAAAGGAAATGCCGAAAAAAAAATCCTGGCTGCTGCTTTCAGCATTTGTCTGGCAACCACCGTATTTTATTATTTCAGTAAAAAGCAAATTCCATGCTCTCATGTAGAGGAATCTGCTGATAAAAACAAAGGCGAGAAAAGAACCCACTGGATTTGTCTCGCTTTACAAAGCAGAGGGACATGAAAATCTTTCTCGGAGCTCTACTGTCCTTCACAAATAGTTATATAGCACAGGGGTTTAGGGTTTAATACAAGCCCCCTTTCACATTTAGCTTTTGCTCTTTTTTTTTCTCCCCCAGTTGTATTAGCCGGTTTAATATGAGCTATTACTTCTTCCTGCAAACCTCATCTCGCATTGCAGTTAAGGGACATGCCAATAAAGCCACGGGATATGATGAAGGATTTTATGCAGTAGGAATGAGATATGCACATGGGGGATGCTGTTGGACAGCCAGCAGCAAACTCCATTTCACAAGTGAGAGGGAGCTGTGAGAGAAGAGCAAGTGGTCTGGAAAGGGAGATCTTTATAGATCTGTGTAGGAGAGCAGAGAGGAAAGACATGAGGGCATCAGGTAGTTGCTATTGGAAAGAGTCTGCAGCAAATTGTGAAGGACTGAGTGTTCGGTGCTGGAGTGGGTAAGGAGAGGCGGTCAAAGCTGTGTGCTGTGCTCTTCAGGGTGTCTCGGGTCTGGAGTCCTGCCAGTGCTTCTGTAACTGGTGCTAGGGAAGTATCAGCAGTCTTTTTCCAAGGGAAGAAGATTAAAATAGCTGTGTATTTCTGGTCAGAAAATTAACTCGAGATACACTCTCCTCTCATTCTGTCTGCTCCTTGGTTTTTTGTAGTACCAGTATTGTGTTGGAAAATAGAAAGTTGTTAAATTGCCCAGCTGCTTGTGTCCTGCTCCAGCCCCCTCTGCGCTGTGCTGATATATTGTTGTTTTCTGTGCTCAACAGGTACCTCTGTCCCAAATTGCTTTCAGTGCTGCACCTCCTCCTCAGATCCTGTACAATCCTGCCCAGCAGATCCTGACATACGCTGGGTTCTGTCCTTCTGCAGCAACTATTTCTACATATCCAACCTACCCGTTACCTCTTCAGGTACAGTACAAAATGGCACCCTTCTTACTCCATCAGAAAAGCGTAAGCTGCTACTCAGTACAGACTCTGCAGTGGTAGATCTTGGCTCCTGGGGGTTTGAAACGAGGCAATGAGGTTGGATCCCAACTCACAGACTCGCCTCTGGGACAACTTAGTCTGGGCTTAGTTCTCAGGTCTGTTGTCAGATCTCAGGCTTTCTCTGGTTGTCCTTTGGACTCTGTCTGCTGACCAGGAATCCCAATATGGGATTAGAGCTGCGCTACGGTAGTCATGAAGGTGAACACAGCCCCCAGGTTGGGCAAGATAAAGCAGCAACAGAGGAACTGGGAAAGCCAAAAGAAGCATCTGATACAGGATTTGCAAGGAAAGTTTACACACCTTAGCCCACCTTACTCTTAAGAGAGTAGATAAGTAGATTAGGACTCATCAGATGGAAAGGAGACAAGAAAGGGGAGGAAATATGAGGTCTGTGAAACTGAGTGGTATGGAAAGGATTGTGGATGGATATTAGTGATAACGTCTAATCACACAAAGTTTTGGTTGCCCTAGTAAAGCTATTAGGTGGCAAGATAAGCCAGAAATAGGAAGTATTTTTACACACCAGAGACGATTCAAATGCCACAGGATGTTGTGGAAGAGTATAAATGAAGGGTTAGGAACATCAGCTGCTGTTAAATACAGGGATTCAGGTGTCACTTGCAGCCCAGCAAGTCCCCAAATGGCTGCCTGAACAAGAACTGATGGGGGCTCATCAGAAGATGCAGCCCTTTTTCTTTTTGCTTCCTATAAGCATCTGCTACAGGCCACCACTGGGAGACAGGTACAGAGCTGCAGCTGACAGTGGTTGGTGAGCCTTGCTGAGGAGGGCCAGCTGGCCTGAAGGCAGGAGAGAAAGCTGTCGGAGGTGCAGCTTTCTCCCCTTGTGGGAGGGGATACCACATGAGCTGAGTCAACACTCCTTCACCTCCTTCGGAAGGATGAGATGCAAGTTGTGCTCCAAGCCTGTGCTGCATCCAGCCAGAGCTGGCCTGGAAAATGCAGGGAGTGGTGCTGAGGATGGTGTTTGCTTTTTTTTCCCCCCCCCAGAGTGAGGTGAAGAACATAGGGTGAGCTGGTAAATAACTGAATGTACTGAGACCCTGGAGCAACCAGAGGAGTTTTTAGATTTTTTAAAGCACAGTAAGACAGTTTTGTTCCATCCAATGGGTTGTTATACTTTGGCTGTGTATTGCTAGACCAGTGGGTACCACAAGTTTTGCAATACTTCTTAATTGAAAACACTGCATGTTTAGCATAAACTAGCCTCCTGGACTATGGGTTCAGAGCCAATAAGCTACCAGGCACAAGTAGTGGGACATGATGATCATCCACACCAGTGAATTGTTAGCATGCTCCTGGTATGGATTTGGCCCAGACCACCTAACAGTCTCCCAACAACGCTCAGGAAGGGGTCAGAAGATGTCAAAGGCAATGGTCCGTTCCTGGTAGGTAGCGTGCATCCTGGCAGTCACACTGGTTTGGTGGTAAGAGTTCAGCTGTAGGGATGCGATGTGTGCTGTGCCAGTTGGCTTCACAGCCAGAGAACAGTCCTTGGCACGTCTTATTTATTAACATAAACGGGGCCAGACACTTTTGGAGACCATGGGTTGAGAGGAAAAAAAGAACATCTCTTTTTGTTTGCTTTTAGCTGAAAAGCTGTGCTGTTCTGCAGAGTTCAGTTAGCACGTAGCCAAGAGTATAGAGAGAAGGGGATAAAAACAGATGAAAGAAAGCAATTAAGCTGCAAAGATGCATGTAAGTAGTCATGAGGATCAATTGTAACTGTTTGGTCCTGTGTCCACTGAGGAACAGAAATACATCCTATTTACCCCAAATTCTTAACTGCATTCCAAAATAAACACAGTTCTTTTCCTAGATTTGTAATTTTTCTAAGAAGTGTGTTCGTTTGTCTTCTCTCCCCTCCATAACCTTCAGAGGCAGACACCACTAGCTGTCCCCAAGCCAGGAGAGGTTAACGAGAAGCACTGGGCTCCAAAAGGGAAAGCGCTTAATCCTTTTCGTGGGGGGGGAAAAAAAAAGGGCAAGCCGCCTTCCTGCATGTATGAGCTCATTATGTTGTAGTTTGGAGAGAAGTTATTTCTGCATCAGTATATGAGTTAAAAAATCATAATAAACTTACTCAAAGCTACAAATGGTGAATGTTAGAAGCAGGCCCAATTAGGAACAGCAAGAAGCTTAACCATCATCCGCTTCTATTACTTGCGAGCCATGGGCTGAATCCATGGGGCTGGAGGTCTTCACGACCCATCTAAGTGCTCCAAGCACTAGCCAGCTGCTGGATTCAGGCCTTCACAAGCCCTGTTCAGCTGGTCCTAGTCCTTTAGGCAACAACAGGCCCTGGGGCTGGGATTCATCTGGCTAAACACAGGGGCTGTTGGCATGTAGGGATCTAGTGCTGCCTGATAATGAGATCAGGTAGCCACCGGGCCCCTGCTGCCACTCCAGGAGGGTCCAGGTCCTGTTGTCCCTGTGTCACATCTGTGTGGATGTCTGGGATATCCCATGGCATCCCAAAAGGGCTGAACACTTACATGTGGGCAACTGAACTGAGCTCTAGCTGTCCTTAGTGTGGGAGACCCTGTCTGTTCGCAAGACATCCATACAGGGCTGGCTGATGTGGGCCATGAAACTCGCATATATTTCTGGAGCAGCTAGCTGAGGGTGCCCTTGGGCATCTCAAAAAGCATAACGGTTTGCTTCCACATAGATCAAGATCCACATAAGGGCCCCAGGACGCACCTCTGTTCTCAGCGTTCCCTTTGGTTTGCCGAAACTTTGGCTAAACACTGTTCCTAAGCCCCTGCATTTCACATCACTGCCCTGCACCTGCCCCCAGTTGGGGCAGGGTCACACACGTGGTAGTTCAGTACAACAAAAGGAGGAAAACCTTCTTCAGCTAAGAGTTAGGGGAAAAAAGTGAATTGATGCCAGTTAATGAAGTAAAGCAGTTAGCAATCGATTACCAACTAATAACTCTAGTTTGAACCCTCACCTCAACCAGAGGAAATCCACAGCCATAGTTTCTCCTCCTGGGAACATATCCCACCTTGGGTCAGTGGGCAACATGCCTAACCTAAGCACTGCCCCCACTTGCATGGCCTGAAGCTCCATTAGCTCAAAGGCTATGAATCTGAGTTCACCTGTGGCTCCCACCATTGAGCAGATTCATTCCTAGGCCTCTGCTGAATGCTGTATCTCATTAAATAAATGCTTGCTGGAGAAGCAAACAGTCTTTAAAAAAATCACAACCTGAGTTGGTGGTAACACTCCTCAGTTCACCTCATGCTTCCTTGTCCACAAGCAGAAATCAGCCAAATGCAAAAAAGGAAGGGTGATAACAAGAATGCGTTTTGACAAGGATGTAACCAGCATTTCTTTTGTTTACTGTGGCATGTGCTAACAAAATAATTCATCCCTTACTGGTACAGTTCAGTCACAACTAGTCTTGGTAACAGGCCTGCCAACTGGTCAGGTAAATGATTAGCTGTGCGGGGTCTGGTGGTGATGACAGCAGTAAGGGTTGTGCCAGTCATTCCTGCCAGAGGAGAACTCATTACAGAAGCAATTCCAGGCAGACAGATGGAAACAGTGGCTACAGTTTGAGGGGGGAGGGAAGCAACAACTCCAAAATAAATAAAAAAACCCAAACCACCCAAAACCCCAACAACTATGTTTGGAGCCGATCTAGCTAGCAGGTCTGTCAGTATACCTGCACTGCCTTCTGCAGAATTAAAGGGCATAATCAACCTTCCTGTCAGGACATCCCCATTCTCACTCACAAGTCACCCTGTGATACAAATGCAGGACAACATTCTCCTCGCCGTGGGGGTTTGGCCCAGGGCAGCAGCCCCTGCTGACCCGGAGCCCCATGGAGAAGCCAGGCACCGTGGCATGGGGTCTGCCAGCGCTGGGCAGCTCTGAGATGCCATTGTCCAAGTGCCAGCGCTGGTATTGGCCTTCTAGATGGTAACTATTAATTTTTTTAGCAGCAGGGAGCAGCGTTTACTTGCCCGGATTTTTCATTTCCCTTGAAAAAGATCTGTGATTACTATTTTTTGTTTTGTTTTTTAAATTCCAGGCACTTTAGGCCTGAACCTGAGGGGAGCTGAGCACAATTCTTCTGGTGAAGCCCATGGACTGGCATGTGTTGGCATATGAGGGGAGGAGTGAAATCCTGACCCTCTTGAAATCAATGGCAAAACTTGGTTTAAAGTAGTTGTAGGATTTTATCCAGAACATTAGTCCCTACGTGCATTCTTTTGTTTTAACAAACTCTGCTTGATCCTGAACATGGGCTGCTTCCTAAGCTCTATTTTTTGTGCCTCTTTCAGCCAAAGCCCCATTACAGCTGAGACAGCCAAAGTGAAAAAAACCTACAGGGAGACACATGCCTACCTGTAAAATTTTCTCTTAAGAGGAGTCTGCATTTGGCACAGGAATAAGACCTTACATTTACGCAAGTATTATAACTGAGATTAACTACATCTGAGATAATTTAAATTTCACAGTGATGCCTGGAAATGAGCAGCTACACCTAACCTAATCAGCCAGTCAGGTGCAGTGCCTCACCCCGGAAGCCAGAGCATCTTTTCTGCAGAAATTCCTGTTCTGCTCTATTGCCTAGCTGTATGCGCAATATCTATTAAAAATGACTTGGGTTACAGATGGAATCTGTCTTGTTTCACTAGACACCATCATTGCTATAATTAAACAGGTGCTTTAAAACTAAAGTGAGTGTTGTGCTGCAGAGCATGAGAAATTTAATCATGGGGCTTATTATATATCACTTACATGGCAAACACTTAACGTAGAGCTGCAAATGGGGTTGTAATCCTTTACTGAAGAAGGTATTTTTCTTTGTCTATATACAGCCTGCCAGCAATTTTCCAGGAACATCATCTACTGACATTTCTTTATCAGAAGAAACTCAGCCTCCATCTCAGTCCAGCTCCAGCTATGGTCTTCCCCCCAATGCTCCAGCCCTCTATACACCAACTTACTTCTTGCCTGGAGAAAAGCCTCCACCATATGCACCATAGAACAAATAATTTATTTTAGGTAGCTGTTAGGCTTTTATTTTGTTTTTAAAAACCTCTGGAAACCGTGCTGTGCAGGCGCTAGACTTCCCAAGGAACCCACTGCAGAGTGTGTTACGGCCACTCTACTTTTACCCGCATTTCACTGTGAGCAGAGCAGAACCCTGGAAATGTAAGGGCAGGCACATCACCGGCGGGGTGACCAGTCACCACCAGTTTGCCTGCAGTCAAATGCAGTATTGCTTTCTGGCCACCATAAGCATGAACTTTTTCCTTCTCCATCTACTGGAGAATGATTTTTCTTCAAGAGAAGAAATGAAGAAAGCAGCCCGGATATATGTTCTGCTCTCATAAACCCGTATAGAGGGGTTTTAGCCTGTGTTGTCTGAGTGGGTAGTCTAGAGTTCTCCGAGTCAATAATTTTGGGTAGGAAGAGACCAGGTGTTTGTTTGCTTGTCGTATTTATTTAATAACCCTTTTTGGTGAAAGTGTTGTACCAATTAAAAAAGTGTGGCAATTATTTTACAATAAAATTGACTGTGTGTATTTATACTGTACCTAAGGCTGTGTATATTTGTAAGGACAGGAAAACAAAAGAACAGAGGAAAAAGTACCCTGCCAAATAGTTCCCTCTTTCAAGTTTCAAACAGAAAGGTTAGTTTTATTGGGACTATTTTATCTGAACTTTGTGCCAGTCTAGTCTGCGTACTAAAACGTCATGTCAGTGTGCTAAAGATGCAATTTCCAGACAGGTACTTAAGCTGCGCTTCAGTGTTCAAATTAATTCCTTTCTAGTCAAAAGAGGACCACAACCAAAACCACTCTGTTAAACCCCAGTTATTTATTTTTAAACTGGTCAAGACCTGATCCAGGCATTTTATGACAACTGAAACAGAACGGATGAAGGATCAGAATTCCTTCTTTTTTTTTTAATTTTCTCCTATTGTGTAGAGGCAAAAATACGTTGACAATGCTAAGCAGCAATACCTGTAGCAGTGCCGTCGACAGGAACAAAGTCTTGTCCCTGTCGTGTGCACCCTGTCCCCTCGCTGTGCATCACATTAGCTGGGATCCCTCTTAGCACGTGGCTGCCATATTTCCAGGCAGGAGTGGCTGTACCAGCATGAAAACCCATCAGACTGCTGCATCCCTTCACTTCATTTCGCTCCTGCAGGAAGGGTGGTGGTGCTGCTTGCTCTATAGATCTTACAGTCTAGACAGCAATGAAGCTATAGAAATTTCCTGAAAGGCCAAAGAGCAAAGCAGGGAAAGGAAGGTATTTCTCATTAACTTTTTAAGCAGCTGCTTCATATTATGAAAATATAAAAAAACCCCTATATAAACAAAACCAGCCTCCTTGACAGTTTCCTTTGAAAGGAAGTGACACCATCAGACCAGCTGAAAATAGAACAAAGAATGATCGGCCTTTTACATAACGTTTTCCACCTTTCAAGAAATTTGTTAATTTATGTGTTGTACCTCTATATTTAAAAAGCAGATTCAGTACGAATACACATAAAATCAGAGGTTAATTTATATGGACAGTAAAAATCATGTTTTGTTCAATTAAGAAGGATTTTCTGAGATGCGAAGTTTTAGGCCGGCAATGTTAACATCAGTAACAAGGTGCCTTACGTGTATTGTTGACAAGGTGAGTTATATGAACCCGGTTAAGAGAAACAGAAGTCAGAGAGGAGACGGTTATTTTTCCTTTAAACATGAATTTAATGCATCCAAAATGCTTAGTTCTTGTGCAAATGCATGCTGTGAAGAGCACAATCACCCTGATCATGAAATGAGTGGAACTACACATTTACTTCTTTTTACTCCCTACGAATACTAGCAGGGGGACCACCGGGGTTCATTTTGGGGACCCAAAGCCCAGAACAGACTTGCTCCCTTTGAGTTGAGCACCTAGACAGCTAACAGAACAAAAGTGAAATCAATATTTCTCTTGGGTCAAAGCACCGTGACTGAGGAGGAATGAAAGAATGCTTATCACTTTTTTCCTCTTTTCAATGGTTTATAAAAACAGCTGCCTCTTCCTCCAGCATGGTACTGCTGTAGGGTATTAAAAACAATCCAGCTTGACACAAAAGACCCCCGCTTTCTGTAATTCTCCAGACTTACAAACTCTGGCTTTCTCTTCTAAACCACATTTTGGGTTTGGGGGTGTTGTGGTCTGTGCAAAATATCTTTGCATACATGCACACATATGCACAGTCCGGGAGAAATTTTTGCTCTGAATTAGATTGGTTTAGAAAATGGAATTATACTCTTTTTTCACATAACGTTGTCTGAAACTGCAGCGTACCACACTGTACCACAGGATTCACGTTTCCAGGATCCAAAATAATTCTGGCCTCATAAATAGTACCACTTACATTAACACAAAGGTCAGACATGTTTGTGATTCATTTATGCCACATGGTAGTTTTTTGGGAACTACCACAGAAATTATACAAAAATGCCAGACAAGACTATTTTGCTAACATGCTTCCTTTGAAAAGAACAAAGTAAACCAGGGTTTGTTTCTTCTACTTTGTTTAAAAAATAGTAGGTGTCTTCCAAGTTTGTACTGTTTCCGTTAGAACTACTCCAAGTTAAAAAGATGGGGGATGTATTTTGGTAAAGGCCTAAAATAACCATGAAAAACACACAGAAAACAAAAGACAGCAGTGTGGAAGTGCTATTAACCACAGTACCTTCAGGATTCCCGGCTCTCACTGGAGATACTAAACTAATGTTTCTGGGGTTCTCCATCATATCACAAGTTGATCCAGAGTCATCAACTCTAATAGAAAGCACTTTCAGGAATAACATGGTTTCCCTTGCTCAATAAAAAAAGCAAAAACATAGAACTACTTCTGGCTTTTCCTATCCATGCACGTTCCGCCAGTAAGTTATTACTGTCTAGTGAGCACCTGTCCTCTCAAACTTGCATCTGGTCACACCTGAGTGTAAAGAGTCTTTTGACAGGTCCTTCTGTAATTGTGAAGAATAGGTTGGTTGAAAGTGATAAAGCTCTGGTCTTTTCTGCCCTACTGCATTACTGCTGACTGATTTGGTCACGATACAGAGCTATGATGTCATGCTGTCTAATGGCTAAGAGAGTACCTTCTCTTCTCTGCTAAATAAAGCAGGGATCCTTTCCAGAAAATACGTTTGGATAGTCTTCCCCCTCTTCCATCCTTTCCTCTGTTATATCTCCACAGCTTGGTCACAGATGTTGTCACACGTGTGGATTATTAGGCTAATCTGTCATCTCCGTATTTGACTAGGCAAAACATGATGTAGAATGACAAGGAACAATTTATAAAAAACCTTGCAGAATTAGACCTTTTCCACGTTAACCCTCTGAAGCGTGGGGTAACCTTAGCCACCCAGTATTCGGATTTCCACCACAGCGTATAACCTATCTTTCTCAGTTCATTAATCTGATGCAAGACAAGGACCAAATAAAGCAAGATGTAAGTTCTCAAAGCAGGCTTGGCAAAGCCCGTCCCAACTTCACAAAGTTAGCTTAAAAGCTGAATGCACTTTATGGCTCTACAGCCTCTCCCGAGTCAACCCCCCCGCATATTCTCACCACTCTGCAATTCGGCCTGGCTAACTCTCGCAGTCTCAAGCCCCTCTGCTCCCACTAGGCTCACAGTGAATGAGCCAACCAAAAAATTAAGCGGCAAAACTATGTCATCGCCAGATAATATTCCCCAATTCTTGACACCTCATCATTTGATTCAGCGGTTATTGACACAAAAGCCATATGGGTTTCAACTTATTGAGTCTTTTCTTCTAATTGTTTCCTGCTGACCCAATTTTGTTGTCTGTTTTCTGTGGACCGAGTTTTTCTAAAGGTCACAACTGAGTCTTCTATCTGTGGTCCCAGAAAGAGAAACTCTAGCAATAAGAATAGCAGCAACCATTCGCTCTCCAGCCCAGAAGATATATAATACTGACATAAGCGCATAAAACCCCCCACCTCCAAACAAAAAACCAACCCAACCAAACAAAAAATCCCCCACTAGTGTAATCTCCACATCAGGCATAGCCTGAGTCGTTATCTCCAAATAACAGAATAATCTCAGTACAGGTAAATTAAAAACTTGTATGTAAATATTTTATTCTCTCATATTTTGCAAATCAGAAAGCAGTGTTTGGTAATAAAAAATAATACAGAATTATTATTTTTCTTCCAGTCCACACTCATATATTACCAGGTTTTCCACATTACAGATAAAACTGTCTCTTACAGTCTAAAGATAACACTCACTTTAGGTATATTCTGTACTTTTGGCTTATTTAATATTAGTCTTCTGAACTATTTACAAATATATTACAACCTTTAAACCTCAAAGCAAAGGAGTATTTCAATAATCAATCTGACATAAGGATCAGTAGCTCCTACATAACTTCAGTGTTTAAGAGAAACTATACACGCAGTGCGGTAGGTCTGAATAATTTATATCTTTAAAAAAAAGAAAAGCATTGAAAGTTTCTGAATATAAAACTTTCGCATTGCAGTGGTACCTACTGACCCGCCTCGACAGGAGGACAGGAATGTGAGGTGATGTCACTCTGCTTGTAGAGGGCCTCGTCTAAGTCCAGTGCCTTGTTGCTCAGCTTGACGGTCATGCAGCCGTGGTAGGACGCGGTGACGGGAGTGGAAGTCACAGGAACGTCTGTGTGAAAGGGGAGGCAAACATCTCTGATGGCCGGTTTTGAATAAATACCTGCCCTACTTATGCTCAGATGAGCATCACTTCAATGAATTCCAGTTCTCCTCTGGGAGAGCAGAAACTCTGGGATTTCTACCTCCCCCCCCGCCCCTCTCACCAGAAGGCAGGAGCACAATCCCAGATGTGGGGAAAACGCCATCTGCCCTCGTGCACAAAAGCCCTTCTCCCAGGCTGAACCCGCAATTGAGTTGGTAAGACTAACGAGACTAATTTTTTCTATGGAGATCCACTGGTGACATACTTTTGATCAGTTTACCAGAGGCAGAAAACAAATAGCAAGGAAGAAGACACTAAGTACAATCCAACAGACTAGAGAAAATTAGTCAATCTTATTACTAACTTCTGTAACATTATATACAAACTGACCTTAAATAAACAAAAAACCCCTCATGTAATAAAGTAATAACATGAAAATGTACGTGAACTGCGTCCTCTACCCTTCCCCAAAGGTTATTTGTCTATTTACAACCCAAAGCCGACCCAGGCAAGCTGGTTGTGCAATGGAAAGCAATGAACGTCTCAAAGATTATTTAACTTCACAGTGATGCAGGTAGCTAAGTAAACCCCTTATCTTTACACGGAAGCAAGGACAACTTGAACAATAGGTTGTCCTGCTGACCTGAGATTACATGCAATTCAAAGGGTTCTGCCTGGAGACACGCAGGGCCAAATTTGAAGCTGATGGTCAAACACAGCTCAGGCTGAGGACAGACTCTGGGACTGAGGGAGAGAAAAGAGTATTTGTGTGGGATCTGGAAGCCACCAAGAGAGACTGTAAATTTTTCAGCTTCCTGGCTGAAAAGTACCATTGCTTGGTAGTTGCTTAAACTAATCATTTTAGCTATTTCCTATTCCTCCCCATTTACCAAATTTTATCTGTGAAGTCTGCTTAAGAGAAGGGGGCATCTGTGTTATAGTACCTCACATGAATGTAAACCAAGTTTTGACTCAGAAGAAGTTGACAGTGTTGGCTTCACGGCTTGAACACTCGTCTAAGGAATCATGCAGATTGCTGTTACGTGTGCCACAGGGCTGACTGAAAGACAGTGTGGGCTTTGAGATGGATTTGTAAGATACTACCAAAAATAGTTTAAAAAAAAAAAGATTTTCTTTGCATTATAACTGCAAATCAGGTCAAATGTTTAATCTTCTGTTATGACTAGAAATGGATCTGTCTGAAATGTGGTCCTGTAAAGACTCAGAAGCCTTGTTTAAAGGCTCCTTCACCTCATGGTATACATACTGCCTGGAAAAACACCTATGCATTATATAAATTACATAATTTAGGATTTACCAGAACTGAAAATACCATAGAAAATGCGTATATGTTCCCTCTTACCTCTCAAAACTCTAAATAATGTTTCTTCCACATCTGCAATATCAGCTGTACTTCGGATGGGACATATTACATATTTTGACCCAGAATTCTTTCTTTAGTTGTGCAAGTGGAATAACGACATTAAGTGTGACCACTCTACTTTGTTTTTTTCCACAGGGTATGGAAGCAGGGAAAAACCAAAAACCATGTAATGTTTTCAAAATTTGAATGAACCAAACTCACTTGGATCTGACCATTTGGTATAGTTATTTAACCAAGAGTGATGAATCCAACCAAAGTGCTGAAATGTTTATTTGTTTGGCAAAAGACGAGGTTTCTCAATGCAAGTGCTGGGTTCCTCTCAATGGCAAAAGCAGACCACAGGCAGAAATTCCCGTTGCTGAGCAGAACCGATCAAAGGGGGAAAGTAGCTAAACCTATAGACGCCAGCTGGGTCTAAACAGCCATGGCTATGATATCTCACCCTTAGTTCTGGCTAATTAAAAACTGTGCTTCACTCAGCACGGTTATTCTAAGTGAACCCCAGAGAACTTGGGACAGCGACAGAATGGGAATGTTTTCTGAGCTGTGAAAGTCTCTGCTGCGTGTTTGAGAGCTACTTGAAATAAAGCAGGTGACCTCTCTTGCTTGTGCAATGGCCAGTTCGGACAATTCAATCTGACACTGGAAAATGTCACATTTGAGGATTCAGCCTTGTTCCTGCCAGTGTGTGAACATCCCAGAGTGTGTGGCCTCCCCCTTTGAGGTGTGACTAGGAGCCATTTACATCATTGGCATAAATACTCTGTAAACGCTTGTTCATGGTGGGAACAGTCACGCCATGTGTCCTGGCACACATGGCACCTCAGCCACCCTCTTCCAGCCTGACTGCTTCAGCACCTACCAAGAGGCCAACATTGCTGTCCCTCCCTTGCCTGGGCAAGTAAGGGCAAGATTTTGCTTAGCTGCTGGCAACAAAATAGGATGTACTGCTGTGCATCAGAGACATAAGTGGTTCCTTAATTGCATTCCTCAGCAGTAGGGACTGATAAACCAGTTCAGCCAGAACAAGAAACAAACCCCCAAACTTGGCCAAAATTCATCATTCAGATGAAAGTTTGATCTTCCAGGTTCAGAATAGACGAGCAAACTGACCTCCCACAAGAAGCCCTGCTGTTGCTGAAAAGCCAGCAAAACTATAAATGGTGGTAGCCCCTTGGTTGTGCCCTAAGTACCCTCTGCTGGGAGGAAATCTGTTAATTGCGTAGTGCTGTGATCAGTTCCAAGAGAATATCAGCCAGGGAGAATCACCAGACTGGGCTTCCCGAGCTTCAGTCAAAACAGAGGCCCTGGTACTCCCCTCAAGGAGTGCTCACACATGTTCATTACATTAATGAAGCACTGCAGGAGCCTGTGGTCCAGCTCCTATGGATTTTACCAGGTTTAAGATAATGACCCTGCTTACAGCTATCCTTCAGATAAATCATTCCTATTGCTGACCAAGCAAAAGCTCCTTTCTATTTTTGCCTCCAGCTGTCCTCAGAAGGACACAATCGTTCCAGAAAAAAAATAATTGTCAAGCACACCCTCACATCTGTTAAGATCATATGCCTGCATTGCAGACAAAGCCTGCTCAAGCAGAAACAGAGAAGGAGGCTCCCAGCTTAAATGAACGGAGGCAGTTTTCCTGACTGCCAGCTCAGCAAGGTGAGTTGGGAGTCTGTAGTCCATGCTACAAAACTGGATGCTCACCTGGCAATCCTCCCACGTATGTCTTCACTGTTGACTGCAAAGAGGTCTCCAAGATGGACAGACTGTCCTCTAACTCAGCGATGCTTAGTTCACTCTCTCCTGCTACCCCATCTACCCTCAGGGATAAGTGATCTTTCTTGAGGAGGATATCCACAGAGTGTTCCTTCTTATCGCAGAGGTTTATTGCCAGTCTGGAGACAACTGTGTTCTCCAAGGCCACGATGATAAACTGGACGGCAGGGGAAAGGAGAAAAAAGAGGCAGTGAGCAGAAATAGACCTAGCCACACTTATCCAAGATCAGGATGACCCCACTGAGGCCTTGCTTACAAACATTTTGCAGAGCGATCAGAGAATTAGCCTTATTACTATTGCTGATCGTGTTCTGAGCTCATTTGCATAGACAAAAAAACAGTGAACCAGTGGGACTAATTTTTAGTCATAAGCACTGTCTTCTCAAAAAGAATTCTTAATGGGTCTTACAGAGGTTGTTATATTGCACTGGAACCAAATAGACTAGAGCTGCTGTACTAAAAATGAAAAGTGGGCTTGTGGGTTTTAGTGAAATCATTCCTGATTTACACTCATGTAATGCCAGAATCCAGCCCTTTATTATGAATACCATTAAATCAGTCGCTTCAGCACTCCATCATAACTGGCCTTTCACAGCACCTGGAGTGACACCTAAGCCTGTCTCTTCACTACCTCAGGACTATTACTGATGAGCTCCAGAGAATGGAAATTATTTGCTTATGACATTAAATAGCTGCCAGAAAAATATAACAAAATATGCCTGCATTCAAGAGACCAGTTCCATTTTTTACCTAGACGACATTGGCAAAGAGCTCCCTAGTAGTGTCTGACACGTACCCGTAAGAGGCAGAACTTGGGTGTCAGCTGAGCACCTCAGTCTCAGACCATGTTCTGAACCGGTGGGTGCAAATAAGCAGGCAGGCAGGCAGCAAACCTGACAACCATTTCTGAGAATGACTTTCAGTGCCCAGGAAATAGCAAGGAACCCTCTCTACAAAAACGCTTAAGTCTGTACCTGTTGTTTCAGTTTCTTTGTGGAGTGATAGTCAATCAGTGATAGTGATAAAGGGACAGACGCTTCTTCTGTAACCAGAGCAAACAGCACGCCAGTATCTGTCGCTGGTTGAATTGCAGCATTTACTTCTATTTCCCAACTTGTCTTGGTGTCATTTCCAGAAGAAGGTTGCACTACAGAAAAAGAAATGCGCAGCATGACAAACATAGAACTAACAGGTCAAATGGGCAGGCTGTGCAATTTCTGTCTGAAGAAGAGGATAGATGGATGAGCATATGGAGGGACTGCCACACTTCTTTTACTCAAAAAAAAAAAAAAAAGAATTCCAAAGCACCTGAACATAGAATCAGCCAAAAAAATGGCATCAGTTTCCTCTTATTGCCTCCTGCATTCTGCTGCCTTTCGGAATGTCAAAGGACAAGGTTAAGCTTTTTTATCACAAAGAGAGATTCAAATTTCCATGGCTCTCAGTCCAACACATTCAAAGAACTGCTGCAAGATAGGGCACCCAATTTTAGCATCATTCTTGACTGTCCAAAGATCATTGAGGAATCTAAGTCCAAATCTGAAATACAGTAAACATTTCTATGAAAGCCTGCGTTAAACTGGAAAAGGGTATAAGCGTACTACACTGATCACCTACCTAATCACTTCCTCATCACCAACCTCTCAGAAGCAGGGGATGTTTTATCTCACCTGCTGAACTCTGAATTAAACTCTCCAGCATCTTTCTTACTGGCCTAATGCCCTTGTAATTTAAAAAGTGATGCTGGCTACAAAGAAAGATTTCAATATTGTTTCTGCAACCTCCCTCCATAGTAGTATTAGCTATGCTGGTTCACCACATCTTGAAATACAATAAATAACTTCTTTATAAAGCTTACCATCACAAAGCCAAAAAAAGGAGGATTATTGTTTGTAGAAAAAAGAATATAAATATATATAGAATATATAAAGAATATATATGCAGGTGCTGAGGACTCATCTCTGCTGAGTGCTGTCATCTGCACTTCAGATGCTGCATTGTCTCTACTTCGCAGCTTTTGAACCCATGTGGTAAACGAGACGACAGACACCTGATACTCCCCAATTTACAATGGCACAGCAGAAAAATCCACATAATGATGCACAGAAGGCTTCTGCAGAGGAGGAATTGCACACAAAACTAAAATAGATGGTTGGCATTTGTGTAGGTTTAAAAATACTGACAGTTGATCACACATATAAACAAACAGAATAATCCAGAATAAAGAAAAGGTGTCTTTCTGAGTGCTAAATTAGTATGGCCAAGTTTGGTTTGAAACTTGTTATTACTGTATCTAGGCCAATTTCATTCAGCTTGTATCAGGGATACGCTTATGTTTGTCCCAAGTGTAACTAATACCACCCAATGATTAAAAGTGAATCCGATCTTGGGCATTTTGCTACAGACAATATTGATTTTCTGTCCATCATAAACTCAACATATAGCACTATGGCTTGCAGCTCTCCCTATTTAGCAGAAAACAGTGGATAGTGCTGGAACCACCTATGCTGCTGACAGAGGGATGAGAAGCCCCTAATGATGAGGATGAGCTGGAACCAGCCTGGATGTGAAATCCATTACTTGAGCTACACAGAGAGAACCTAATCCGTCCTGGTCGTATTCGTACTGGCCTTCCTTTGCTATGAACCACAAGTTCAGCTATTCCCTCTCCATCCACGGCTGCCAGTCTTTTCTGCATCGATCCACACTGACTCTGGCATACATGTAAGTTTTAAACTGTTTATTAACCAAGTATGGTTAATGGCAGGACAACAGGTCAGAAATAAAAAAAATAAAGTACTTACCATAAGTAAGATTAAACACAGCAAAACCTCGGCCAGGATAGAAAGACCCTCGTCCTGCTACAGCAAAGCACTGCATCTTTTCATTCATCTTTATGGTCTCTTGGATAGTGGTGTCTTCCCCATTCAGCCAGTTCCACGCCCGCATGCAACCATCCAGCCGAGGGTTTATCTAGGAAGATAAAGCAGTATCTCACGCCTCAAACTACTATTCAGCGAAGAATAACTGATTTCAGGTGCAGAGGAATCCTGAGTTACATTATGATATCAAATAGAGGAAATCATTTTGACGTGTTCTGAACATGCAAACCAATTGGCGGCAACCCCAATAGCGCAACCCCAAACACGTAAGTGGTCAGTATTCCCCAGGAAACTCACCTGAGTTCAGCTTGTCTCCACAGGACAGAAGGGCACTAGCTAATGCAGGTGCTGGTTTGGTTGTACTGATTCTGTTAACTGCCTCTACATGCTGCACATCATTAGTGCAATTTACTTCTAAAGCTCTGTAGCCAAAGCTTTGTAACTCCCGTAATACTGCATTGTAAATGCCGGAGGCTAACTTGAAGTTAAGAAAAAATATCCTTTGTGTCATTGCAACAGCCTTCATGACACACAAGACATTGGACCCGCTCACGGCATAAGTTGTTGGGTTCTGGCGTAAGGGAGGGGTGCCTGAGCCACAAGATGGGCACCCCACTCTGTACACACCTTGCTCCTTCCAGCTTCTAGTTATGTTATCCCGTACCAAATGTCAGCATGAAAATGTGAGACAGTATGTAAAGAGAAGGCTCGCTGCAAAGCGTCTAAATCAGCACCATTACGCCCAATTAACTGAAGCAGAGAGAGAATTAAGTGTCTGAGCCAGGATAAAAACCTCAGGAGTTTTTTTGCTCTCAATCCTATATTCAGACCACACCCTGAGCTTAATATTTCAGACAAGCAGTGGCCCTGAATGGCTTCTTGTGAGGAACAGGAGCCGTCCTCAGCTGCTGCGCTCCCAGCCACAGAGCCGCAAGCTTGTCACCTCTTTTAGAAATAAAGAGATGCCAGTTTGGGTTTCAAGGTGCCAACTCTGTGTGGGTGGACATTCAAAACAGCCTGAGCAGCAGCTATTTCAGAAACACAGCAGTCATCCAAGGGGTGCCTTAACTTTTATTCATATGCCCTATCTGCTTGAATTAGGAGGAAATAAAGAAAAATAAGCTTCTGTTTTCCCTTGAGTCTTACTAAACTGAAACAGCAAACGCAAGCAGCAAAACTGTGATACAATATACATGAAGCACAAACTTTGGTTACAACACAAAAATTGCCCCCAATGCTGTTTTCCAGACCTAGTGGCCCCATGGCACCCTCACACAGCGATGTGCCCACTGGCCCACCAGGGCCACTCGTGGTCTCCAAAGCAGCACGACCACCATTAATTCTCAAGGCTTTGCCATGTGCTCCAGTTTTGCTGTGTCCTAATTCTGCAGGCCAAGGGTGGGATACATCTCACCCAAACTTACAAATCAAAAAATCAGGAGTCTCACCTTTGCTACTGGCTTAGGCTCCCTCTATAGTCAATGGAGAGAAAGCTGTATCCAGAAGGTGATAATTCCACCTGTTTCAGGGCAGGCTGAACTGCTCTCAGGAAGGACCTACATTACCCCAAGAGAAGATGAAATCAAGCCCTTCAGGCATGCAAAACAACATGAGCGATCGTGCTATACTTACCGGTAGAATAAGGTCCTTTGTTTTGAAAGGAATGCCTCCTACTGTCAAATTCAGCTGATACAGTCCTTTGTCTAGAGTAAACAGATCCCCTGAGACAGCTATTTTCATAACTGCATCCCTGTTGACCTTTATAACCAAACTTCTTTCGAGTTCTTCAACAGAGATCTGAAAAAGTAAAATTGCAAATAGAATAATTCAGTATAAAAAGAACCTAATATCTGCAGCCTCAACGAAAGGACAGGCACCACTAGTGAAATCCCTAAAATGGAGAAATATTTTCTGTCCCCAAGCCTCTTTGCCTACCTTTTAAGTTACATTCTGCCATGATAAGTAAATCTCTACTCTAGACGTCAACCTGGGGTTGCCCTAACGGTGAAGACAGCCCAGCTACTTCAAAACAGCTACACAAAAGTATGAGTGGATTAACTACATGACGTTTGTAGGTTGCTCTATGCAAAATGTAAATGCAATAACGAGTTATTAATGAGAAACTTCCTATTGCAACTGCATGTGAAAGGAAAAGCTGGAAAGACAGATAAGAAGATGTCTTTTGTTAGGCCAGTGAAAGATAAAGCAGAAGCCTTCCAGCCACATTTAAGTCTAGTCTTTGAATACTGACCCCTGAAAAAAGAACAATAAAAGATGTCATATTTGAGAGGGTAATAAAAATGTGTAATAGGCAATAATTTGTCTCTCAAAAGGTATCTGCAAGTTTTACCTCCATGTCTCCAAAGAGCTACTTCTAGGAAGATTCTATCACCACTGAAATTTCAAAAAACTTTCATAATTTTAATTATGACCAGGCTGCACAGAGAAGCACTACAAAGCAGGGAGGGAGTGGAGGCGGCGAAGCACAAAGCTGACACGTAGCAGGCTGCTGAACAGCAGCACGGGTTCTGCGCCTTGGGACCTGGGTCCTGCTACCGACGGGGCGTTCTGTGGCCATGGCAGAAGACAACCCCCTTCTTCCTGCAGAGAAGAAGAAGGGAGCGCCCCTCTCCTATTTCATTATCTTCAACAGAGCACTCCTTCTTCCCACTCCATGACAGATACCCCACTCCTCTTCCATATAGCTCTGTTCCCTGGGACACCCAGATGCTGCCTCCATCAGTGAGCCGCTGTATAGAACCAAATATCTATTTCAGCGGCTGTTCAGACTTGTTCTTCCCTCTCCCTGCTAGTAGGCCAGGTCATGGGCATCTTTCTCTTTGCATTTTGAGAGTAGTTGCCCCAAAATTGTTTCCATCAGCCATGCTGAGCTCTCTCTCTGTGGCTGTAACGTAAAGGATGACAGGGTTGAGCAGGTTTATTCCTGGACACTCCCTTTGGCTTGCAGTCTTCAGTAATGAAGATTAAGTGAATTTGATAGTTGAAAAAGTTATTCACAGAATATCAAACTTTTTTCTTCTCCTGTGAATTCCAGTACAGTCCGGTTTATATTGCTAAAACACTGTTTACACCTGGTGTGTTGCTCCGTGCTGTATCCTACAGGACATGAATTTACTTGTCTGAAGCTTGCTTGTTTAAAGTGGCATCTACACCTCCCCACTGCGTTCAAGGGAGACACACAAGCCAGTTTCAAACAGGCTTTTTTGGGCATTGGCAGACTCAGTCCACTCAGTGGGTGGGAAAATAAGCCCACAGGTCCTGGCAGCCACAGCCCAGCTGGCTTGGCCACACGGGCTCGCTAGCTAAAAACTCACTCGGACACCTCTAACTCGCTGTGGCAGTCACCGCTGCCATAACGCACCGGGGTGCAGAGTGCCGCAAGGAGCCGGCACAGACCATCTCCCTGCTCCTAGCACGGATCGCGGGCAGCCCCATGAAGTGAATGGGGAAAAGCCGGCTCCAGCAATGCCCCTGCTCTGCTTCCTCGGTGAAGAAATCCTGCAAGTTGCAGGGCTACCAAAATTCAGGACCTTCTAAAATGTTATTAGATTGTATAGTAAGGAATAATACATAAATTTTAAAAAGTTAGTCTGAGTTCTTAGCTGCTTCTGATCATTAATATAAACAAACCCAAATCGGTGGAATCTTCCATAGGAGAGAGGGTTAATCCCAGTGGAAGCTCTTAACAAATTCCAGTTTAGGAAATTACATTCTGCCTACTTCACGCTGCCCTCTGGCAGTTTCAGCTGCGGTTCCTTATGTTCGAAGCTTAATTGCTGGTGCACCACCAACCCCTCCAAACCAAAAGGGGAAGCATTTTTGGTAGTTAGCAGCCTGCTGTAATTCCCTCCTCCTGTTGCAAGGAGTAGCTAGCTGCCGCCTGCCATAGTGTGCTCGGGGACAATCAGGCGGGCAGTTCTCGTAGCTAAGGGTTCCCATAGGGTCAGCCATAAGGGCAGCCAGCTTTGGGGTTTGGGTTCATGCCCTGGATAACTCATATGGCAGAGCCAGCCTGTCCGCTCTTTGCTGAAAAGCAAGAGGACAGCACTGAAAAGGGACGGGACTACAGGCAGCCGCAGGGTTAAAGCCAAATACGAATCTGCTTGCGATTGCTTAACCTTCAGTTCTGACATTTAACAGTGCAGGTAGGTTATTATTTTTGCTAACCATACTGTCCTCAGAGCAGTACTAAACTAAACATTGAAAATAAGACAAAATGATGACTTTTTCTGGAAATGCAAAGCAAACAGAAGGCGAGTGTTTTCTCTGCTGTCATCAGTTCATACAGGCCACTTCATCCAGCCGTATTACACACAAATAACGGTATTAAAAGTTTTTCCTGAGGCTTGCTTGTTTGTGTTTTCAATGCTGGGAATGATCATCTAAAAATAGACTAGGAGAGATCAACATTGGAGAAAATACCTAGGTAGATATATTGGCCTGAAGTTTTGAAAATGCCTTCATATTTCCATAAATTTTGCTCAAGAGACCAAAAAACATACACTGCTGGTGCTTTTTCTCATGTTTTGCTTTTAAATAGCCATTGTTTTTTCATCTGCTGAAAGTTAAATAGTAAAATTACTATTTTCTCACAACCTCTATAAAGTTCTCCCAAGTTCCAAATTCCACTGTTGTAGGTTTAACCAAAACTAGGGGCCTGATCCTGTGTACACTGAAGTCCAGAGTAAAGCTCCCAAGCTGCATTTGAGTCTGGACTGTGACCTCTGTCACAGAAGATGAGGTTGAAAAGTACACACAGGTCCCTACTTAAGATGAAATGTGTGGCTACAGGTTTTATAAAAGGAGACAGGTAAAAAGAAATAAACCCTCCTCAACAGGATTTCCCAAATTAAAAATCATGCCGGACAGAGGAACAAGGAGAAATGAGGGAGGGGATAAAATGGAGGAACAGATTTATGGTTGTATCGCTCAGCCGTTAAATGGCATTTAGAGACCGGGGCGATACTGGATGTTAAGCAGAAGAGAACAAAGTACCTGTAGGGTGGAGGCAAGGGATAAGAAAATAGAGCAGAGAACGGCGAAATCAATAGCAGCCCAGCAACGCAAGCAGCGTCCCGAGCCTCAGAGGTGAGTCAAGAAGTCAAGGGACGGCTCCTTCCTGCTGCTGCCATTCATCTGTGGGTAAATCCTTCTGCCTTTGGCCATATCAGGCACAGCGTTCACAGTTTCACTTTGGGAGACAGTCACCAGAGCTATGGCCATCGACCTGCTCCAGGCAAGCACTCCTGCGCCAGCGCTGCCTGATGCTCTCTCCTCCGCCCGTGCCGTACTCTGTCTCCGGCAGCTGCCAGGCCCTGCTCAGCCCAGGCGCAGGGCAGCACCGCCCCGGCTGCAGGGGCACCTCTGCCCCCCGCTTTGGCGTGGGTCCTGTCCGCCTGCACCGCACAGCACCCACGGCTCAGTCTGCACTGTCCCAAAAAGTCTTGGGGAAGGGTTTCCAGGGGATTTAATACAATCTCTCAGAAAACGCGCGGAGTGCGTTGCTGCAGCAACTCAGCCAGGCGATTTCTTGGTTATGATGGCACCTGGGGATAAGAGCCCTGACACTGATGGCTGGCAGGAGACCAATAATTCTTGCCTAAAAATGATACTTACTTTTATCATACTGCCTTCTCTCCCTGCAGAAAGCAAGCACAGCCTTTGTTCACCCCTAACTCCTATGCGTTTGAGCATTTTTTTATTACTTGAAGAAAGAAAATGCATTTCAGCTGTCTCCCCCAAAACTAACATGGGAAAGTTTGTAATTACTTCATAATGAGGTCTGGCACTTAACAAGTAATTATGCTCCCGTGTTGAATGGTTTAGCTTGGTAACGACTGCTTTTTGTGGCTCCCAAGTCACCCCAGTGGTATCAATTCTGCTTTTCACGTCTTCCGTCACCACCCTCCCTGCGCAGGCAATTACAGTCGCCATATTTCAAATTAGCAGAACAAATCTTACAACAAATTTAGTAAGAACTGGCTTGAGGCTACTCCTACCTCTAAAGATACAGCATGTCATACGTTCTGAACCTCTACAGCTCTCCTTTTGGAATCTAAAATTGTTTCACTGACAGCAAAGGAACTGAATTAAACATCACCTCATCTGCTGGAAACATATGTCCAAATGTCAGTAGTTGACAGTGAATGCACTCAAGGACTTCTTTATTTATTCATTAGAAACAAAATTTTTCCCACCTTGCTTTTTTCTTTAATGTATAACTCTGAATTTTTTTAGACTAAAAAATTTAAAACTAAAAAATTATTCACAGTTACCAGTATCTGTATTTGTCTCATATGCGAGTTAGCTGAGAACTTCCCACCCACTCCCCAAGAGACACATCAACTTAAAAGTCAAAAGATCTAACTAAGTAAGACAAAAAGAAAGGAGAGGAAAAGGCAGAAGTGAGAAGGTGTATATAAATTGCTAATCTACTGTAGATCATACTACAGGATGCTTTTCGTGATTCTGTCACAAATGGTAACACCCATGATGCTTCCAGAATCTCCAGGAGACGTTCTGCAGGAGCGTCAAGAACATGAATCCTTACAAGCTCCAAGATGCAGTGCACCATCTCGTGAGATTGCTGGGATTATGTTATTAGTAAACAGAGAGGTTCTAGTAGATCCCAATATCTTTACAAGGGAAATAGTCTATTTTGTATACAAACAAGCCTGAAGACTTTAAAAAAAGGATACTGTAGCATAAGAGATTTGTCAACTCTCTGTGACTAAACAAACAAACAAACAGATGGATAAAGAAAAGCAACCACACACACACCATACACCAAACACCCTTGGAAACTTCCTTCAAAGAACAGCTACAGAGTTCCTTCCCTCTTACTCCCTTCCAACCCTCACCCAGAGGGCATCGCCTCGAACTGAGGTGAAGTCAGCTTGGCACTGCTGCATCTCAAAGGCACGGCGTCTGCTCTGGTTGTGCGAATTAGTGATGCAGTCTAGTTTACAATGGATATAAAGTATAATTCAATTTGTTAGGAAAAATATCCCATTCTGACCTTAGAATGTATAACGTACCGGCACGCATTGAATGGATAGGTAGGTTGGAAAAGCATCTTCTCAAGAATACACAAAGTCTAGCTGCACTTGACAGAGCCCATCAGGAACAAGCCAAGAAAGGGCAAGATCTCAGCAGTGGTCTGGACTCACCGTTTGCCACATGCCATGGTTGATAAGCGGTCCGCTGCTGGTCACGCGGCCTATTCCGTTGTATTTCAGCTGCAGCTCTAGCCGTCCTTTGCGCAAAGCCAAGACTACCCATGTGCTGTCTCGATGGCCTCCAGCAAAGAAAAGGATACCTTCAGGATCAAAGGTTCTAAAGTCGAACTCAGCCACAAGTCTGACCGCACAGGTGCCAAGAAATAAGTTAGTTATGCAGAGTTCAAAAACCACAGAGTACTTTCCATACAGATAGCATCAATTCTAACAGTTACAAAGCTCCGTTAAAACATACTAGCTTTTTAGCACTCCTGAAAGACTTAAGCTGTGAAGACGGATTTTAAAATAGCGTCAAGAATAAAGAATACATTGCTGTACTTCAGTAATTATCCTAGGGGCTCTGTGGTCAAGGCTGCCTTTCTCAATTACTGGTTTAGATAATGTTTTGCCTTACAGGACTTCATAATCCAAACAAATAAGGATGATCATAGGAATAATTGTTATTGTAATGACTTAACCCCATTGCATGCATTAAAGCCGGACAGCGCATTCGACTGTCAGTCTAAATTGTCCTCACCTCGTTGGTTGTTTCCTTTTGAAGCGCAGCCTGATAACAGGAGTGCCGCTGAACATCCTCCCCAGGTACAAGGATTTAATACTTTTTCCAGCAGCAAAAGGCACACATGGTATTATGTTCTATAATCAAAACACATTTTTGAGTGCTCATTCTCCTTGCACAGCACAAAGAGAATCAGAAAGTATGCCTCCTTTTCTCAGCATATATATGCATCTGTAGCATATATATGCTATACATATAGCAGGCTAGGGCACTTTAATGTTTATACTCTCAAGATACAGTTGTTTTGGTACTGAGAACATTTCCTCTTTCCTTCCCTCCTCCCTCCTATCTGCCTCGGAGGAATGTTTTCCTGTTGCAAAACGAAATCATACTCATAAGGTACAGCATAAGGCTTTCTACCGCAACGTCGTGCCTGCAACAAAAGACGTGCTAAGAACTGGCTGTGTCGGTTGGTTTCCGCAGAGGCAGCCGGTGCCACTGAAGCCCATCCACCTCAAATGCCTGGAGGACGAACGTGTCAAGTGCAAGCGCTGGTCCGTAACTTACACCATATGCCCTGAGACCTCCCCACCGTCCTACTGGGTCTAACTCAGAAAAGCTTGTGCAGCCAGGGGTAACTCATAGCCAAAGAGAGGGCCGGCAGGGCTATCACTGGCATGCTCTTTTTGGAATGGGGGCAGGAGGAGCATGAGAAGAGAGACTCGGAATGAACTTCCTCCCAAAAAGGCTAACGAGACCCTTCTTTTCAGGAAAGCTACTGTCCCCAGCTCACCTGGCCTTGCCAATAGGATTCCCTCCTGCTGGTCACTCAGCTCAAATGGCTTTGGCCCAGAGCTTCATCAGTTATTCTTAATGGCAATGTAAAATAAAGGTCTTTTCTACAGTTACGGCAGTGAAGACTAACATACCTCACACATGTTCATGTCCCGGGAAAGCTTTACTCCCCCTCTGCCATCGCAATGACAGGTGTAACTCCCTGGCGAGTTGACACAGGTCTGTTCACACAGCTTTTCTTCACATTCATTTATATCTAGACAAAATCAGCAAAGAAGAGAGGAGGAAACAGCCGTTGAGTTTGTTTAAACATGAATCATCTGGGGGAAAAAAACGTTATCAGTGCTGTTTTGTAGCAC
Source organism: Calonectris borealis (assembly GCF_964195595.1). NCBI lineage: Eukaryota > Metazoa > Chordata > Aves > Procellariiformes > Procellariidae > Calonectris > Calonectris borealis. The sequence continues at coordinate 152,698,691 of NC_134312.1, read as the reverse complement.
CTTTCATTTGAGCGTGGCCAAGTGCTCCGTAGCCAGTACTTACCCTACGCCACATCTTTACAGGAGAGAAGAGTTAGAATTAGCATCTGCACAAATCTATTTTCACAGACAGATTCCAGCAGCCCAAAGATACACAGCAAGTCAGCGGGAAGGCTGGAAGAAGAGCTCAACTCCTTGTCTGCTGGTTCAGAGCCCTGGGCTTTAACTTCTAGACAAGACTTCCTCCCTTCAGGCCCCTTCTGCTACGCCTCTGCTAACTGGCTCCTGCTCCTTCAGCTCAGGTTCAACTCAGGGACTGCTTGCTTCAATGCTACTCAGCAGCTGGATCCTCAACAGACAAGTAAAAGCTGAGTTTCTCATTCATTATTTTCTTTTTTTTTCTTCGGCTTGTTTTTATTCGTTTCGCAAACAAATGCAGGAAAACAAATTGTGACGGCCCACAGGGATCTCTTCAGGCACAGATAAACGCTTACAGCCCGGTAGGGCTGGCTGCCGTGTGATTCAAGTCATTACGTTAACTTAGACAAAAGACAGGGAACAATGCTAGTTTTGGAATACTTTCAAAACTTACTCCGTTGAGAAAGCTTGCAGGCAGTGTAGCCAGCAGAACTGTGCATGGGTCCAATGCATATTAAGCTCCTAGTTCAGAGTAATACCGAAAGACAGGTTTTGAAAGAACAACAGCTACTGCTCTGTAACTTTTCTTGTCCTACAAAGAGAGACAGCAACATGCACAGATGCTTCTGAGCTTCCATCAGGTCTTGTACTTGTCATAAATTCAAGAAATCTCAGTACTCTGGTTCGTACAGCTTGATTCAAGTCATCAAAGATGACTGCAAACTCAATGAACTCAAAGATGACCACAAATGGCAAACTCACAACTCGGGAAAGGGAAACAGAAGTCCAGTATGTAAGAAAGATTAAAAAAAAGCTTTTACTGAAGCTTGAAATTAAATTTTTGGGGTTTTTTATAGCTTTAAATCATATAATAAATGCTAGCATGATGTTATTTCATGAGCTTACCCTGACAAGTCTTTCTCACGTCGTCGTACTTGTAGCCTGCATCACAAAGACATTCGTATGAGCTTATTAAGTTTTTACAATGAGCTTCTCCACAGATGTCTGCTGATGCTGTGCATTCATCTATGTCTGCAAAACAAGCAGTTAAACAACATGACTTCAGATGAGTATAATCACTTCACTGTTCGCAGACTGGAGTGGGCTCAGGGTCAAGAGATCCCTCTATTAGTTTGGTAACTGAAAAACCAATATCTTTAAGAAGCTACCTTTAGGGTTAGCTAGCTATAAGAAGTGACTTCAGGCTTTCAAAACCAGTTGTTGTTTCTTTCTTTAAGCCATTAACCACTATTGGAAAAAACAATGCAAAGTGAGCCAGGAGAAAAACTGTAAACCAAAACAATTCCCACAAAACCAAAAAGCTCCATTCAGGAGGCTGAAACTGCAGGTTAAAAAGCAGCCAGCGGGAACTAAGGAACAGCAGTATGAATTTTACCAAAACACAGAAGGAACACGCAGCCTGTGCAGCATCACAGGTTTCTGTTCTCCTTCCTCAGACAGGCAAACAATAATTTTTCACGCATTCACAAAACTAATGTGAACTAAGATCTAAATCTGCTGATGTGAAGGCAGCCCAATTTGTCACAAAGAACAAGTCATGTCTGAGAGATGTTGTGGGGTTTCACCACGAAGGCAGGCAACGGACTGGAACTGGACGTGCATAAAAACAGTGTTTTTCTAACATGTTAACTAATACCCAGCAAAATCCTGATGTTGACAAAACATTTGCAGTATACTGAGAGTTTAATATTTACTTTTGCTTTTTAGTACATGTTAAAACTACAACTACATGTTACACTTTGTGATTTTCCCACATATGAGTGAACTGGCCTCTGCTTATACGCTACATAGACAGTGCTCTGATAGACAGTACTAGGGTATTATACAAATATACGTACATACAAAACCAAATGTAATTGTAAGCCCACTAGCCGTCCACCTGCCCATGCCAACTGGCACCAGAAGTCAATTCAAAAGGGAAGTTGGGTCTTCTAAGTGGCTGCTCCCATTAGAAAGGGATACCATGAATCTATAGAGTCATCGCTTTCAACAGTGGAAGTGATACAGAAATAAAATGCTGCTCTTTGTCTTTTTGCTGCTAGCATTAATATGTTGTTCAGACCAGGTATGCAAACTGTTTAGAAATATGTTGTCACATCCATCTGTAAGAGGTATATACACAGACTTGCCGGTTTTTTCACGAGATACACGTAACTTTAACACCCACCTGTGATCATTAATGAGTCTGTGTCTCAGCATGCAGTTTCTTAACACTTTTTAAATCTCAGTTGCTTAAGTTTTGGTTATGTAAATTCATTCCACAGTTTCAATCAGATACTTCAGATCCTCACTTTCTGTTCTCAGCTACTGTGTAAAACAGTTGCCAACCTTCACGAGGGCCTTTCTACAGCTATTAATAATCAGTTGCAGCGAATTTATCCATCTGTATCTCTCTGAATTCATTAGCTGCTGCACATATCCAAATTTAGAAAAATAAATTAAAATAAGAAACACACAAAAGAAAACCAAACGGCTCATATACTACGACACCGTGAGACTGGAAAGAATCACAACAACGCATCTGGCCAGCCCTTCCTCCTCTCAATGTCAGGCTATGAGGACTGATCAGCTAAACCAATTTAGCACAATCCAAGCCACAAATCCTCTGTGAATCACGCCTGTGTTACGATATTGGAGAGTAGCACGGTGTGACCGCTGACAAGCCCAGGCACGTAGTGCTGGCTGGAGCACCCAGTACAACCCCAGCAGAGAGCAGCTGGCAGGACCTACAGCAAGTCTCTGCTGGGCTAGGGAGCAGAGCAGGGCTTCTCAGTGCAACCCAGCCCTCTGAAATACAGTCACAAGTCACTAAGCATCCGCTGAAGCGAACTGAGAGGCCCAGCAAAGCTTACCTTCACATGTTTTGCTGTCTTTAAGAGCGTAACCGCTGTAGCATGAGCAACGGTAGCTGCCTAGCTTGTTGAGACAGAGCTGGTTGCAGCCGCCGTTCTGCGCTCTGCATTCATCAATATCTACATCAAAAGAAAGTGTTACAGTCAGCTTTTCACCTCTGTAAATAATCCGGAGGGTGAGAGCGGGATAGGTGTTGGGAAGGAGAAAGACCAAACAGGAACACTGTTAGAGCTGCCACACAATGATTACAAAAAGCACAAAGATTTCATTCAAACACTTCAAGTACATTAGCTCAAGTTCATTTAATAAAAAAAAAAGACAGAGAAGGAACTGTAACTGAGTATCTCCTTCACAGCTCTGAGAATGCAGAAGAGTATCTTCAGTCACTGTGGAGCTGAAGTAGTTTGTTTGCAGAAGCAAACTAAATACAACCAATATATTTTATATCATAACTAGCTTTTAAAATTATATTATGACCAGTAAGTTCAGGATGAAAGTTTTAGATAAAACAAGAACAATATATCCTTACAACAGAACTCATGAGAACACAAAAAAGTTTTAAGTTCACAGTTGTTGAGCACTGTGAGCTAAACAGTGCTGGACTGAAGTTAGCGGCAAAACCCTATTAAATTCAGGAGAGCCTGGATTTCACTCTCAATGTGCCCTACATGCTCGTTATGTTCTGCTTGTCCATGGACTCTAGAGTTAGCTGATGAGCAGAACAGCAAATTTCATGGCATTTTATAAGAAAAAGAGGGGATATGCTTCAGACTGATCAGTTGCTGAGCTCTCAAAGCTAATCGTATACTGATCAGACAACTGTCTCAAATGCTTAAATAAGCTGCTTGTGAGCGAGCCTATAATCTCCCCACAATATTTACACCAGAAGGAGAGGCTTTGGATCTCCTGCTGTCTTGGTTGCCACATCTGGACTGGCTGAATGTGATTTCTGGCAATTACTTAATATTGGCAAGCAGAAAAGCAGTGGCCCTGACAGAAAGACTTGCAGGCAGAAAAAAAAAGAAACCAGAAAACAAGAGGAGGGAAGACAACTTCAGTGTTTCATAAAGGAATACAGAAAGCCCTCCTGGGGCCTGGAACTTCTTGCATAAATAATTTCTGCCTGAATATTGTCTTTGGAGTTGGTGGAAATACACAGTGGGATGTAAGTGGATGTGGAATAAGGTCCTACTACTGAGGAGGCTTTAACAGAGGAATTTCATCAGCTTGTGCATCATCAGAGTCAGACCCCAACTGCCTGCTGAAAGCCGCTGTTCCCAATGCAGGGCTGCTAGAAAGGAAGATGGGCAAATTCTCAGCTCTGCAGTCTGTGATCTGTTACATCGGGGTTAACAGCGACAGTTGAGGCCGTTCTGCTCGAAAAGCCACTACAACTCTATTTCTGCTGCCCCTTTCAGAGGGGTGGGACAGAAAGTTGGAGCGTAACTTCTTAGATTACCTTGGCAAGACCAAGCTGAGATCCATTAAAGGCATATAAAAAATGTTGATGTGACAGAGTTCTATGATTCACAGAAGGGCAAAACCACGAGCGGTGTGTAATCCAGGTTCAATTCTGTGACTTTTGAATTGTGCAGCACAGTATCAGTGACCATCTGAGAATATAGCAAAACCCAATACATCTTTGTTACAGGTATAAATGACAATGAAACCCAATTACCTTTTTCACATGTTTTTCCCTGCCAGCCACGCTTGCATTCACAATAGAAGTCCCCCTTGAGATCTTCACATTTGACGGTTCCCTCTTTTTGACAAGGATCGGGAGAACACTGGTTTGGCAAATCTGATTTATATAAGGAATAAAAAAACCAAAACAAAACAGAACAATACATTGAAGTCACTGACAACCAGGTGTTTCACTCTTGTTAAAAGTCAAGAAGCTTAAACAGTAATGGGGAATCACTATCAGAAATACTCACACCTGGCAAAACTGGAAGCTAATTCTTAGTGCTCACGTGCCGAACAAGCTGTGCCAGTAATTTTGCAGAGCACATGCAGTGGAATTAATTTCACTGCAAAAGGGAGTGAGCTACCACCCCCGTATCTGAAGGGCACGTCCTGAAAGAAACAGCTCAAAGTAGGTCATTTTTAAGAAAGTTAATTCTACTCTCCCTAGTTTTGGAGAAAACAAAGCAGGCAGCAACTAAGCATTCCAGGAAGGATGGGTACTCTTTTCAATTACTTTTGGTAGTTCAACTGAGGATCTCACCAGGGTTGATAGATTTCTTGCTAGCAAAGGTTTGTATCTGAAATTTCTGTCAGAGCTGTCCAACTTAGGCTTTTCTATTATGTAGAATGAGAATAAAAAAGAAATACCAATATGTTAACAGCATAAGAATCACAAATCGCTAATCCAGCGTGCAGACAGCAGAATGTTCCTACGGGGCCCACACAGAGTGAAGTCTGCCACTGATTTTTAAGCCAAGTTCCGATAGTTGGCAATGGATGTTCTCCATAGGATCGTAGCAAGACAGTAGCCACCTTACTTTGGGGGAAGATTGGGGGAACAAATAGCAAACTATCAGGTAGCTGCTCAACGAATGGAAGTCACCTCTCCAAATTCACCTACCCACCTATCTGCAAAATACTCAGGGACAGTGTTTGCAGAGATAGCTAAAGGGAGGATCAGAGAATACCCTTGTCCCCACAAAAAATGAACTGGTAGATATCATGTAGTAGTAACCTGTTACACAGGTGTTCTAGATCAGTGATCTTCAAAAAACATAAATGTATTAACTGTTTCCACAACCTTAACCAGAAGGAGCAGTGCAGAAGCTCATTCTGTAGACTGCAAAGCTCACCCAGTCGGAGGGCCTTTCTGTTTACATATCCCCTCCCAGCAGTGGGGTTCAGGAGAGACAGGGCACTTCTGCGGACCTTCTACACTTGGTTGAACTTTAGTCATAGTCCAGTCTGCCATGGATGCCACCTGCTACAGAGAACATTTGAACCTGACCAGAGCCATGGCAAACCTGAATGAATGTATATTCGCAATGGGACTGACCTACACTTCAGCAGTTAAACGGTCAGTCCCACTGTCTTCTGTGCTCACCAGCACATGGAATGCACTGGAAAAGGAAGTCCTATGACCTGAAGGCATGATGTCCAGGCTTCTCTTCTGATGAACATATCTGGCAGTTTCTTGTGCCTGACCAGCTACGCCGGAGTGGGGATGGCAAAGCTACAAAGCAATGATTCTACCCAACCCCTTTGGTGCATGATACAGAACTGTTGGCAGCTGCTGCAGCTAGCAGTCTTTAAGGGAAGAACTACTGTCATTAACAATGCCTTCTGCAATCCTACAATCTTGGCAACACATCCTTACTACTCAGCAGAAACCCAGTTCAGGCCAGACAAAAGGAAGAGTTTACGAAAAGTGGACCAGACAGGTACATTTAGAGCACCTGATTAACAACAGCCCTCTGAAGACCAAGTTTGGTCTGCGATAGTAGATTTGCAGTGCAAAAAGTGCTCAGTGGGTAGACATTAAGCGAGCAGCAGCAGCAAAGATGCCTTTTCATAGACTGGTTCTGCTGAGACCAACATTCAGCAGACCAACATCCAGTTCAGACTCTTCATGATATTCTGAAACATGGCTTGTGAATTGATGGGCATATGGAGTGGCAGGGAGGCATGTAGGGAGAGGAACTGTTTGTAGCCCCATCAGGCTTCTCAGATTGAAAGAAGTTAAGAATTGGATTAACTCCTACTTTTCTCAGAATTATACTGCTTCTGCATTTGTCTTCTTAACTTCTTCTGTGTGACCCTGACAGTCACCTTCATGACAGGCTGCTTTGAAAAAACTTTAGCATTTCTGTGAGTGCAGGCAGAAGCAAGTCCCTTTGATGTCTTATAAAGCACTGAACAGCATTTTTGTTTGCACTGACTGCCTTAGATTTGAATCTCAGTAATCACAGACTGGCTGAGGTTGCAGGCACTACTGGTCATCTGGTCCAACCCCCAGCTCAAGCAGGGCCACTGGGAGCCAGTTGCCCAGGACCGTGTCCAGGCAGCTTTTGAATATCTCCAGGGATGGAGACTCCACAACCTGCCTGGGCAACTTGTGTCAGTGCTGGATCACCCTCACAGTGAAAAAGTGTTTCCTGATGTTCAGGCGGAACCTCCTGTGTTTCAGGTTGTGCCCACTGCCTTTTGGACTTTCGGTTTGCCTTTTGGACAGCCATTAAGATTGGTGCTATGTTAGGCATAAAAATAAGGCAAGAGAATATACTCTAATGTTGGATAGCATTTGTGTTACAGTCATCAAGAAAAAACAGTCAGATTCTTGGGCTGCACTGCACACTGAATTACCTGAAGACTGAAATTAGCTGCACAGTGTTGCAGTTTATCCAGATTACCACGGAGTACTAATTTCATATTTGCTTTACAGTTGTCACATTGTACAATATAGAAGTTTTCACCACTCCTTTCTCTGTAGTGTATTTAATTAAGCTTTGGGCATAAGGACTGTCTAGCGCAAGTTCAACAACTAGGACAAACATACCTGTCCACTATGCATATGTTTATAATGAAGACTCCACCATTGTTCTGAAGAGGACTAACAGATGCCAGAAATCAGCAGGCGATTGGCAATGGCTGTCATTAAATATAGTGGGCTGAATCAACCAGGACAGAATAGGTGAAGCGAAAGAAGGAGCTCTATAAAAGGTCATAAAGGATCACAAATCTCCACAATTGAAAGAATTTGCGTTTCACGTTGTGATTTCATCCCCCTCTACCAAAACACAGCCAAAACACAGTGGTTCCATCCACTCTCTCACTTCAGGTTCCCCTCTGTAACCAGCCCAGCTTCAACCTCTAGCTAGGGCTACACCATTGAAAAGACAGGCATTTATCCTGAGCCTCAGCAAGGTGCTCCATCGTGGACAAAGGAGGAGAGAGCCAGAGGGCTCACCAGGAACAGAGTGTGACTTGGCCAAAGAAATGCCAATTTTCAGTATTTCATCTTGATGCTCAGAAGCTAGTGCCTGGGAAAACGCAGGGGTACACAATCCTAAGACCCTCACAGAAATAACCATCCACTCACTGCAAACAAGGCCTAATTATCTTTCTTTCTCACCACTCCAGCTGGGCAGAGCTGGGGCAAAGCCACAGCCAAGGTAGAGGCCAGGCCACACAAAAGAAAACACAGCTACACGGGCTGTCTGCCACATCCACCCTCCAGAATACCTCCCGATAAATCACCGCCCAGTCAATGCACCGCTGGAGGTGGAGGAGTCGGGGAAGGAGAGGCCAGGTTAAGGCGGAGATGAGCCACGACAGAGCAGCTCTAATCAGCATGGTTCTTTTCCTAGGCAGACCAGGATTTATATAGAGGAAACAGAATGGTTTAGGTATAGTAAGCCAAGTCTGGTTTTTTGAAGCAGCACAAACTAAGCCTCCCAGGCATGGCTGGGAGTGTTGTCACAGTCACTTGATAAGCAAAACAAGTCAACAGGGTTAGGCGTGACTTATCTGGTGTATCCTCAAGCTTCTGATTCTTTCCCTCAAACTGGATTCTGATGTGCCTTGCAGAGCCAGCTGGAAATAACACTGCCCAGCAGAATACCACCCTACCGCAACCCATGGTAAATGGCAGGAACAACCACAGACATTTCTATGGCATCAACACTGTGCCGATAGTTTACTCCTCTTATCATGAGAGTTTGAGAACATGAGACACAGTCTTATACTCTCCTGGTGGCTTCACAGCTGTGTAATTCTGCCAACTTCATAGAAGGTGCTCCTGATTTAAACCATTGCAAGAGAAAATGGAGCTTTTGTTTCCATTCATTTACACGGCAGATTTTAGTAAAGCTTTTAAAAGTAATAAAGAGCATGACCTTTTTGTGTGCTTTGAGCTACGTTCTGATAGCACACATATAGCTTATAAATGCAGGCAGAGAACAGAACTACCAGTTCCATTTTTGAAGTCTGTATGGAAAAAAGACTTTACCTAAGTACACTGACTGCTGCTTCCAGTTCATTACTCTGTACTGTGAATTTGCTTTTTGATATTCACAAAATGGTGCAAATTAAAACTTCATTGGGAAGATGCTAGGTTGCAAAGATTATGACACTCACTATTAAAAAGCAGACACACGCGACCTAACAAAAATCCCACTGTGTTTTTTAAGGCCACATGCAGCTTCATTTCCAAAAAATCCTGCAGAGTTTTCCAAACCCTTGCAGAATCAAATCCCTAATTCCTAGCTGACCTAGAGGATGTCTTTTAGAAAAAGATCCAGGTCTGCAGACCAAAGTACAGGTACCTATGTGTAAGGCAATCTGCAAAGCAATTGTCTTAAATTCTCATTGCAGTCAGTGGAGATCTAGTCAGTACAATAAACAGAGTCCGTAGAGTGATTCAGCTCTCCCCAGAGCAGAGGCCGTTTGGTCAGTGGAATCCCTCTAGAACCACAGACTGCAGATTCACCCTCCACTGTGATGGGAATGCTGCTCATGTAGGCACCTCTGCTGGAAACACCTGCATCTACCTCTCTGAATCCAGCGCTGAACCCTACCTGTAACCCTGGTCTGAAGACCTTAGGAAACTGAGAATCCTCAAATGCCCCCCTACGCTGTCTAATCACTGTCACAGTTAAAATTTGTACCTTATTTCCCGTATAAACTAGCCGAGTTAATCACCCTCCAGTCCTTGGGTTGTGCAATGTCTTTGTATGCCGAATTAAAAGAGCCCTTCCACTACCTTGTTTTGAGAGGAGAAAGACTGTTAAGAAACAAAATTTAAATGTGTTTTGCAGACACAACCCCACAGAGCTACACAGCCTTTTGGCAGCATCTGTGAAAAATTGAGGCACACTGGAATTGGCCAAGCACAAAGCCTGTCATTCTTCCAAGCGCGTTTCAGGCTCCTTCTCTGTTACTTCTCCTGTGAATTGACAATGGCTAGCCAAAACTCAGCCATTTAAAAATATTTTAATATTTTAATGGGGGAAAATATTATCATTTTATTTCCTAACCACTGCATCTGCAATGGGCAAAAATCCCTAAAAACAATTATTCAGCTTTTATTTGTTCAGATTTTTTCATCACTACCCTTTAGGCTTGCATTTCTAAAGCACGATTAGCTGTTTAGAAGAAGCGTTCCCAGTTGATACCACCATTTTCAACAGGAACTCCCGCCTCTTTGCTGTGCCACACACGTGAGCAAAAGGAAGCCTTCAGCCTCACGTCCCACTCTGAACTATCTGGCATACCGCAGCCAACACGGGTACCACGGCTCCGAGAATTCCCAGTTCAGAGGACTCTAACATCTGCAAGTGATTCTGCTGCGTTATATCAAGGCAGGCCTTGCCATACCACTTCTTAACCTTGGAATTCACTGTTCAAAAAAGGTTGCTGTAATGCAGTTCATAAACGTTAAAGCTCGACTAAATCCGGACCCCGCTTTGGTAGCACTGGTATGAACACATGACTAATCAAACTTGATCACAGTAGGAGACTGAACCACAGGGGTAAAAATGGAAATAAATATACACACACGTGATTTTCTCCCCATTTGAACTGATCTGCTCCCAGAACATATTTAGAATATTTATGCAGCTTTGTATCTTTAGCACTGCTAAGCTTCAAGAGGGACCTGGGAAGGTATTAGAAGAGTTAATTAAATTCTGATCTCTAGTGTTAGTGATGGACAAATACCACTTCCCCTTCTACACAGATATCCCACTGACTTCCAAATTTATTTGAATTTTTAAATATTGTAATATTTAAAGTACAGTTACATGATGCGTGAAACTGATCTTCTTAACGTAAAGAAGTCCGATACAAGCCAGGGTTTGACTATAAGTTCTTTTTAAGGTTCATTAACAGGGGCAAGCCAAAGTTAGCATTCAAGAAAAAGGCAAATGAAAGGCCGAGCATAGCGTACAACCTTCTGATAAATCCTATTTCTTGTCCCTCTTGCTTCTCAGATTATTCAGACCTTGGGAAACTGGTGGGAAAGAGACGACTTGCATTGTAAAATACCAAAGGACTGAAAGATAACAGCGAGGTGGCAATAGGTTATAAAAGGAAAAAGGCCTTGATTTGTTGCTTAGATAAGACAAGTGATATGGAATCTCAAGCCTAGAGAATAGGAAGGCCAGTACTAAAATACTATAAAAAATGGAGATGACTGAGCTGGTTCCACTCCTTCAGGTGGAAGAGAGAACATGAGAGAACATTTAACTACAATATACAAAACAAAAATGCTTACTATGAACGCATGTAAGGAAATCTGGACTTCTTGTATACGGCGACCCATATTTCTGAATGCAAGCTGAAGAACAGAAAATGAAATTGTTATTATTATAATGATGACATGGCAGATGTTCAAAGCATGTAAAATCATACCTGGCCTGCTGATTCATTAAGCAAGGATCTGGAGGGTGGATGCAAACTCTATGCAATATTATAATCTCCCAGATGCCTTAAAATTCTTAAGTTGATCAAAATTTTTTAGCTGTGATGTACAGTAGAGTCATAAGCCATCTGAAGAGGATGATCACTTTACCAGATGCTACTATGATTCTAAAAGCATGTTAGTAGCTACTCAAATTTGACCTACTAAATCTCTTTTCAAAAATCTAAAAAGCACATGGAGTTTTCTAAAACCTTTGGCATTTGTGATCTTAAGCACTACATATTAAACACAAATAGAAAACAATATGATGCCATGACTATGATACAGTCAATAGAGTAAGCCAGTAGATCAATCAATAAAGGCACTTTTATTTTTTTAATAAGGAAATTAGTTAGTAGTTAAGTTAATTAAGAAGGGGAAAAGGTAGAAGACTTCAAATTATTTACTAATGCTGCAAACTACAGATACAAATGCAACACCAACATTTTAACATGCAGAAAACAGATAAAGGATCTCTGTATGTAAATCTATACATAAGTAAAAAACAAAATCACATAAGGAACGTACAGTCTATCTTAAAAGTTAGAAATGCATGTTTACTGCAATCAGATTTCCATCACTTTCCTTAGCAGAGACTTCAGCTGTGACAAGCTCCAGTGTTAGGCACCACATACCAGCACTGCCACAAAGTGAAAGTAAAAGCTGCAACTCACCCAGGTATTTCGGGTAAAAATATTCCTGTAGGAGGAAAAAACAAACAAACAAAAAAGCAAAAGTTTATTGAATAATATTTGCTTCTATTGTCATACTATTTAAGAGCTGCTGTTAGTTTGGTGGTCTTGCACGGCAGTTGTTTAACAAGGTCCAAACACAAACATCCTCATTTCTTTTTATTCAGAGCCAGAAGCAGCACAGTATCACAGATGCATTTTGTCTTTTGAAAAGGAAAGAAACATTAGCTCCAGTCTCAAGGTATTTTTTGACAACAGCTGACCTGGCAAGTGGCAGTGACTGAGCGTGAAGCCACTTACCCACTATCCGAGAGGTAAAGGTGCTGATGGTGGCATGAAGTAGGGGAAGGAAGAGGAATCTAGGGACAAAACCCCAGAGGGAAAGTAGAGAAACATTTAGTCACCCCGTGCCTCCTCGGAGGCCCTCTGCTGATGCAGAACACAGGCAGCACCCTAACACCATAGCCGCTAAAGTAAAAGGGTACCTTTTGCTCTTAGAACAACGAGCCCCCTACACCTCTAACAGCACCCATTGCCGTACCGCTGACTCCATCACATCGTGGAGACTGTCCACTCAAAGAAGGGAATGCTGCGAGTTTGCAAGGGAGGGCAAAATTGACTTTCATTGTCCTAAAACTGGACTGCAAAAGGCATTCCCACTCCTCTCGTGGTGCACGGCCACGCGTTACTCTTCCCTACCTTGTGTCAACAAAGTGTAGGTGAGAGCAGCAGTTTGCTGTGGATGTGGATGTGGATCTGACCTTGCATGTTAGAAAAAAGTCAGCCTGGTGAGACCTTGCCAGTCGCATGATTGCTTGCACCGACACAGAGGAACAGCAGGAAAATGCAGCTGTGCTGCATGGAAGGGTGGGAGATTGGCCTAAACTGATCATTAAACCACATTCTTAAAAAAATACAAAAATTCACGGCCAGGAAAAAGGATTTCTTTCCAACTTCACTTCATACTGGATTTCATATTGTATATATCACTAGTTCAAGTGCTATTAAAATTGTAACTGGGGCGTGCAATGAGGGAAAAGTTGTGGATTGTATCAGTGCTTAACTTTTTGTTAAAATAAACCATTTCTCAGCTAATTATGAAAGCATATGCATAGTATAATTCTCTTTCATACACATGAAGAATTTTCATATAACACTGTATCTGCAGTGAGATAGGGACAGTAAATATCCTGTATTCTACAAAATTTGGTCTATACAATGTGCAAGATTAGAAACTATTTTATTTTCTCCTCTTAATACAGATGTTTGGATAAGCTTATGCATATATACAGGCATGTACATACAACAGAGACAGGCACACACTTGTGATTCGATTTGACCTGGACTATCCAACGCAAACAGTTTTGCATTGCTGTCATTCACCAGAAAAATCAATTGCTTCTGGCAAATATGCTCCAGTTACTGAAATGCACCATGTAAATATTCAGCCTAAATTATGAGACCATCAACAAAGAAATAGAAGAAATAGCTTACACTTATTCCAACGTTCAATTCTGACATGAGGGTAATAGGCTTGGCATCTTTTGGGATTGAGCTCTGTAGTATCACTTTGGATTAACAAACTGAGTGAGGAGCTAGAACTCACTACGGTTCCCTCTCCCTCTTTTTTTTTTTTAACGTTTAGTTTTGGAAAAGACAAGTCAAACAAATACAGTCAAAATAAAAGCAAAGTAAAGACGAGTGCCCAGCTGTGCTCTAACCACAAACTGAACTTCAGCCAGCACTCGAGGAGAAAAAGATAGCGGCATGTGATGAAATATTCCAACCATTTTTTCATTATTTCCCCTTTATTCAATATACGTCACAAGAATGTGCATCTGTATTTAACCACCAACAGGATAATCCAGACACTGGCAAGAACAACATTTTCTGTACTCAGAGGACAAGAAGTAGGAGCTTTCATATTCATGGCCACCAGCCTAATTGTTCCAAGCCAGTGATGGCAAAGGCATAAAACTTCATTTTCTCCTTGACCTCTGATGAATGAGTTGAGTGCTAGAAAAGTTGTGGAGAGTTTACTATACAACTTTTTTGATGAAAGATTAAGGTAACTAGTTATTTTCATTGCATAAATAACCTTCCAAATGAAAACTGACTATGTTGATTCAATGCCAGTTGAACAGCAGAAGAGTGAAACACCAAGACAGTGTACCACCACAAGCTTCATTTCACGAGGTACAGAACAGAGGTAAGTGATTTAAACAGGAGGCTATTAATAGAAATTTAACCCTTCTTTCCCTGTCTTCCTCATTTGTTTATGTTCTACAAAACCAGTTGCTGATCAGTAGCACTTCTCCAGGTCTACAGGATCTGCTGATAAAACCATTCTAAAATAAAGCAACGTGATTGCAGGTTCTAACATTACTCATTCATGTATGATTAACTTTTCATTTTTCTCTGTAATCAATTTTCCTTACAACAGGCTTCTGGAAACACAATGACAACGTATTTCCATTCAGCCAAAAGATTAATCAAGAATGAAGGACAAATGATCTTCCACCTTAAGAAAAGGAACTTGCTTGAACTGAAAGTAGCAGTACCTTTTCAAAAAACACTGATGAGAAGTTTTCCCAGTTAAAAATTCATGTTGTGCCTAACCTGCACAGAAAGACAGACAGACATTAATTATTTCTAACGTAAGCACTCAACTCTACGGTGCCTTTTCAGTCTTCTGCGCTGCACTAAGTCTTAATGACCCACAGATGTCAGGGAAGATGAAAGCCCTATACAGGGTCAGGTCCCTGTTGAAAGTCTGAGACTCATCTTCCCTCCACCAGAAGGCTTCAATTTTATTTTCAGGATCCAACAAAAATGCCAAGAGAAATGCTTTGAGGCTTGCTAACAAGGAGTTAGCAAAGATTCTCTGTTACTACTTTGCTGATTTCTCAGCTAGTCACCCTAAATTTCTGGCTCACCAAACATCTCACCATCCAAAAAGCCACAGAGTATTCACCGATTCAGGATCAAAAAGCATGGGGGTTATTTAACTGTGACCATTGTGGTAGCAAAAGTCACCACAGAATTATAGTAAGTGTTAAATTTTCAGCCTGGACTCTGGTAAAAGAAGTTAACATTTAAATGTTGTCAGCACTTCCCCTTTGGATTGGCTTTCCTGATTACTGCTGAAAATAAAAGCAGGAGCAATGGGCTTTTTTAAATAAAGGGCTATAAACAAATACATATTGGACATAAACATCCCCTGGATAGGCTGCTGTACAGACACTGACCTCACCAAACTTTCTAACCAGTCTGTCCACTAGTAATGTCCCCGTGGATGCAAGAGGAAGACAATACCTTGCAGAAGCACCAACCTCCACAAGAGACCAACCTTCACATCCTGGTTTCAACAATTCCAACCTCTGTGTCTGCTCCTACCAAGAAAACCTTAATGTATTTCCCCCCTCCTTCTTGTGACCCAACACACTTTCTGTCTGTCTGGTTGCCACTTATCAACCAGTACGACCGGGACGCCAGAAGCTTCAATAGTCAAGGCACCAGGACACCCGCAGCCTGCAGACTGGCATGTAGTATGAGTTACACACCATGTGTCATGTGCCACCAGAAGTACAGCTCAACAGAGACCTCAGGTAAAGAGGGAGAAAATAGGAGAGACTGGGAAGTGCCCCACATCTACAAGTCTCCACCCTTTCAGTGAAATGGAAAGTTCAGCATGAGGCCAGTCCCTCCAGAGAAAAAGAGATCTTTTTCTTGCTGTCCAGGAAACAGCTGTGCTTTAACAGAAAAGGCTTAAGCTCTACAGCCCTCACCCCTTCCACACGAAGACATGTACGTGAAGCAAGTCTTCCGATGCATTAAACACAATTATTGGTTTCCACAACAGGAGTGCAAGACCTACGAGTGCATGCTTTTTTTTCAAGGTAGCGTGACACCAAATGCTTTTTCATGGGGTTAAGAAGTTCCTCTCCCACCTACATCCAGACCTTATTCCTACCCTTATAATACAGCCACTACAACACTTAGTGTGGATATCTAAAATGAAAAGAGAGCAAAAGTTTAAAAGTGCCCTCAAAAAAACCCAACCCAAACACCCCCTCCCCAAAACTCCAGGTTCTTCATTTTTATATTTGTTTTTTCTTCCAAATGTTAACGGTTGCAGTGAAATAATTAAGAACAGTTTCTGTGGAGCCACCCCCACAATACCCTGCATTGAAACAACTGAGGAGAACAGCAACATGAAGGTAAGAATTCGTAGCAGGGCTGTGGAGTCGAAGGGGCAGAAGTAGCGACGTCAGCTTCCCTGTCAAAGGAAACCTACAATGTGACTGGGGTCACCAGCTATTTTCAACCCTATGGCCAAACTCTCCCTTAGTGGCAAAATCCAGAAGTTAGTGAAATTATACTGGGTATGTGTTAGTCTCACTGCATTTTTAGAGAAGATGGAAGAACACCAAATCAGAACAGGCGTTAATATGAGTCACTGTATAAAAATAGCCCTTCTGAAAACATAACAATGACCCTGTCTACACCAGGAAAATGTTCTCACTGTTGCTTAAAGTAATTGGCAACACTGGAAACCTCAGCCAAGAGGGCCTGCCAACTGCTTCTGTTTGTTTTGCTGAGTACTAGGTCAGGTAAGCCTGATCAGCACTGAATCTAATCAAAATCATGTTTGAGCTGTAGTGGCAGCAGATAAAAGACGTAGTCTACAGAAGGACTGTTTGTGTTCCTGGGCAACCGGCTCCTGGTGGCCCTGTCTGAGCAGGGGGGTTGGACCAGATGACCCCCAGAGGTGCCCTCCAACCTCAACCATCCTGTGATTCTGCGATTCTGTGACTGCCACGCTGCTAACACTGAAGGATCTCACAGACTTATATTGGCAATGGTAATTTCTAAAAAGCACTTTCTTAGTTACCTAGTTACCTCTTAGAGAGCAGTGACAACTCCCACATCATGCCCTTCTCTCATTTCCATATAATGACTCTCCCTTTTCCGCTTTCCTTCAGGACTGAATGTTTGCCTTGGGCATGGCCTGACCTCCTTGTTTGTAAATGTACTTCATGTTTCCACACCACAGGAATGCACTATCCTTGCAAAGAAATGGCCACTACCAACCATGATTGGCTATAATTTAGTGTTTGACTTGGGTTTGCTTTTATACCAGCAGTTGTTTAACTGTTATAACCTAAGAATGCAAATCTCATTAATGCTCAAGAGCTCTCTGCATTTTTTTAAACTCAGCCCTAGGCTTTTGATGCATAGCAAATCTCATGCTGAATGATTAGGCCTTCCTCCTGTACAATGTAGTTAAATAGTCCTACAATTTAGAATTTTAAATATATGGAACTTACAGTTGTAGATTTACACTCAAATCAATGCCATGTTGCTTGCACAAGCTTTCCTTCTCTTTGTGAGGAACCCTACACTCAGCCAGGTTAGTTTTGCTTCGGGGCAAGGCGCACTCTCCATGGAAGGAGCAAAGAGAACTTCTCTCCACAATTTGGCAAGTGAGGCTTTAGAGAAGCAAGCAGGTCACGTTACAATCCAAAAGCAGCCTCAAAGTCTCATCTCCGACCACCAGAGTTACTGTTGTTTAGGGTAGCTTTTAGATTTTGTCTCCATTTGCAGAGTATCCATTTCACTGTCCAGCTATTCTGCTGCACAAAGACTATGACTGCCCCTTCCACCGAGTTGTTCATCTTTCCAAACAAGAAGCATTCAAGACCACCCTCTCTAGCATCACCTGTTTCATAGAGACTAGGCATCTCTGCAGAATCCTGAAGACTGGAAACAAAAAACATCTATTGTCATAGCTTCCCTCACCCTCTTCTGAGAGTCAGGACTATTTCCCAACAGCATACTGAGGTGTCACTTCAGCAAAAGATGTTGCTCTGCAATGAGGAAAAACCCACCAATGATTAGAATGCACAATTACAGGGAAAAAAGTAATGAAAGGAAAGAAAAGAAGAAAAACAAAAAGTTTCCAAGCAAAACACAGATATTTTACATTTGTGAAGACGTAGGGGGCACAGAGAGATGATTTATATACGTGGACTGAGGCAGGGTTTGGTTGGACAGTAACGGCATGAAATGGATGCAACTGGTGCCAAGGGCCAAATATTCCAACAAAAATAATTTGTAGAGTGATTCCAATGAGTTGGTTGCATGTGCTTTTAAGTTATCCTTAATGCAATCCAATCATGAATGCCTTGACGTTTCCTCCACTGCTTCAGGATTGAAAGGCTATTTTCCCACCAGCTGTATTAATGTGCAATTTGAAAAGAGGATCCCGATTTAATAAGAGATCTTCACTCGGAGTTGCTTGTTTGAACCCTTACTTGTTGCAACACTTACAATATTTGTATGTGTGGTTAAACTAACACTCACTTAGAAACTTGTCAAATTAAGCAAACAAGGATCTGACAAAACACCTAGCATAAGTAAAATGCTGTCTCCCTTCAACATCTTATATTGTGTCATTACTCTGCAATTGTTTAAGGCATATTTAAAATAGAACAGATTATATATCCCATCCAACGTGATTTAAATGTTTGTGATCTCTCTTATAGGCTCTGTAACATTTTATCCACTGAAGTAAGAAATACTGTATTTTTCCCCTTCCTGTAATCTAATGATATTGTTTCTTAGGATTTTGCTTACCTGCAGAGGTTGTAACTCACAGTAATAGCCACTTCAAGGCATCGCTGGGTTTGGCCTCAGAGGGGACAGGCAAACGAGGAATAGGGAAGTGACATCTGAGACAACACTGGGCCCTTGTGACAGAATCTGATCTCATACTTCCCTGTTCATTATTTTAATAACTAAGTAACTTTTGCTTTTCTGTTCCCGTCCTAAATGTTTTCTGGAATTGAACTAGGACTCCCTGTTCCAGGAGTCGGCCAAATGTGGTAGCTCTCCAGATGCACATGATTTTGCACAGTGCAAGCATGACCCATTCTCGTTTTACTTCTTCATTTATGCACCCTTCTGACCTGGCAGGTGTGCAGAGTGAAGACAACACCAGCACTTTCCCCCCTTCCTGGGTATCCTCCTTATTTCCAGCTTTGCTCGTCCTCTGGGTCCCACTGCTGATGCTCAAAGGAACGGGAAGAAAACCCAAACCAATAAACCAGGAAACTTCCCCACAGGCATGTGCATGTGTGGAGAGCCTCTAGAACAGCAGGCCGTAACAAAACAGTGATGAAGGTCCAGATATGGAAGGGATACCTGCTGAAAAACTTCAGTCGGATTCTCCAAGGCTTGGTTATTCATTCCCTTCTTCGACAGCATGAGCTGTGACGACCCTTTCTGCTTCTCCCCTTGCACCTGGCCTTCCCATCCTAAACCTACGCTGTCATTTGCAATGCGTTGGTGCAACCCTTTGTGAAGCTGCGTGGTGAACTGGACCGGGGAACTGATGCAGCTGCAAAACGATCATTTTTCTCTCCAGACTACTTTTCTTTATATCGGTTCCTTAAATCGGTCCATGCAGTTGCACAAATTGCTGTGCAGGCAGGGTGAACAGAATAGGCAAGGGGGTTCCTTACACCAACTAGATCAGTTGAGCTCCGAAAGGTGAAACCAAAGCCTGAAGAGATTATAATGTGAGTGGAGGCAAAGTAAACCCCCCTGCTATGTTCCTTCTCAGTTTCTTCTAAATCTCTGATGCCGATTCTGTCCTTGTTCTTCATACTTACTGGAAAGTAATTGCTTGTAATTCATTAAGTTCATTTAGAGTTTGGAGCGCACATGAACCACAATTGCCAATTTATACAGATTCAATGTTTCTCTTACCTGATTCTCAGCTGTACTAACAAACTGTATTAATTCCCAGTAGGCTGCTCCTCTTTTTTTTTTCATTTAAAAACAAAATGAATGAGCCCATAGCCACAAAACTGTTTTCTTATTTTTCAGTTGACTTTTTCCCCTCTCACATATTTACTAAAACCTATTGTATTCCTCTAAAAAACTGACTTACCCTAACTTTACCTGCTTTTTCCATTATCTTCCATCTTGACTCAAATCTGTATAATCCCCCTGCTTCAATTTACCATTCTTAGCAGCTTCTGCCATCCTATCTTCAAAGAGCCCCTCGGTGTAATATTCGCCACTTTTGTTTTCTCTTGTTCCTTCCCTCCTGCCGCACAGGAGGTTTAGCAGGTAGTACTTTCGTGATGTGGTCTATTCTGAACTCCCGGGCTAAACTCACACGAGTGGAAACAGGTAAAGGTCAGGTAGGCAGGAGTCCAGCAGAGTTGATGGAGCTGTATCTGCTTCCACCAACAGCAAACTTTGCTCACCCGTCTCAATAACTTTTGGTAATGCAGCATTTAGCTGATAAATGTATGACCTGCCTTCTAAGGCAGGCAGGAGTATTTTTGTCACCCTCCTGCTACTAAACTCCACCACCACAAACAAATGCTGTGTCTGTACCACCAAGTAGATAGATGCATCCTGCTCCACAGTCCCAATCTGTTTGCCTCCCAGATCAGTTAGACCCACTGGATTTTGGTGTGATGCTCTCCCATCCTGTGTTTCCCTTATAAGAAACTATAGAGAGAAGGAAGAAAGGGAAGGGAAAACAACTGGTGCTCACTCAGATCTCATCCCAGCAGAGAGCTGGGATGTCACTGTAGCACTAGAATCATAGAATCATTTAGGTTGGAAAAGACCTTTAAGATCGAGTCCAACTGTTAACCTAACACTGCCAAGTCCACCACTAAACCATGTCCCTAAGTGCCACATCTACATGTCTTTTAAATACCTCCAGGGATGGTGACTCAACCACTTCCCTGGGCAGCCTGTTCCAACTCTTGACAACCCTTTCAGTGAAGAAATTTTTCCTAATATCCAATCCAAACCTCCCCTGGCGCAACTTGAGGCCATTTCCTCTCATCCTATCACTCATTACTTGGGAAAAGAGACGGACACCCACCTCGCTACAACCTCCTTTCAGGTAGTTGTAGAGAGTGATAAGGTGGCACTCAAACTTTTCTACTTCCTTCTTCTCTCCTTCAAGCCATTCCGGTACAAAAGTCTAAATCTCCCCATATTTCCTTTCTTAAAATCTATTAGGCAGGTACCACTGTGCCTGGGAATCCAGTTCTTCCATATACTAAGTCCAAGCAGGTTAAATCATGAGCACGGAGTTCTCCAGTAACTCTTCCCCTCTCTCAGATGAATTATGCACCAGCAAGAAGAGATACAGAAATTCATACCAGCTATAAATCTAGCCCTTGCTCCACACTCTGCCAAAACGCCATAACAAATTGGTATATTGAGAAGAATTTTCACAGCAAGTAACTCTATATTTTTGCCTGGATCTAGAAAGGAATATTCTATACAGGGATGATGACATCTGTATTTAAAGATGGTATCAGTATTTTTAATGTCTAGACTACACAACATTCACTAAATTACTCAAAGAAATTTTATACTGCTAAACTCTCCCAGTAACTCCTCTCCTCCCCCTACATGCCTTCATACTTTTCTGATTAGTATTTACAAATGTGTATCTACCTTGCTATTCTTAGAAATAAGACCCAAATATTGTCTGCCAAGCACCCCTCCTAAAAGATCAGAGAAAAGTTTGAATGACTCTAGTCCATGCATGCAGCTCATCTTTGTTATCATGACCATGTCACGTAATGGAAGAAATGAAGAAATAAAACCAATGAGCCAGTAACACTACGAAACACAACCAAACTGACCATTATCACACCCTACATATTGCTTCATCTGCATTTCAGCTTCTTGATAAACCCAGCCTAGCAGAAAGAATGCTGACATTGCTGGATGTTTTGTTAGGATCAGTAATTTTCAAGACATGACTGCAAAAAGCCCCAAAAAGCCTGGTCTGGTCTCCCTGCTGCCCTTGCTACGAGTGGACTAGAGACCTCCTGAGTCCCTCTCAGCCCACGTTACCCTGGGATTCTCTGCCAGTGTATCTGACAAGCCATAGATTTTAATAGGAGTTTGGATGCAAGTCCCTCAAAAAGCATGAGAACTTTTCATGTGCACGCCTGTGAATCAGATGTTCGTTCCGCACACATATGAAAACCAGGTGGCTTTCCATAGTACTCTATTGAGGGACAAATCCATAAACAGTAAACACAGGTGGCCAGGCTGACCTACGTCAGCGGTTCTGGTGGGCCTAACACCTTTCAAAGTATTCAGCACCGCAATTTCAATGGTGACCTGCAGGAAGACCAGTAATTCTTCAACAGTAACAACAGCAAGCAAGAGGTGGAGTGACAGATGCTGTGCTGATAAACTATGGTACCAAATGGTAAGAGGCTGCATTCAAACACCTTCCCTATGCTGAGCCTTTCAAAACAAAGAAACTCCTTGCACAAGGACACATTTTTGCTGTATTTATTCTTTAGTGAAATCCAGCGTTTCCAAGAACACCAGCAACTACACTCCCTTCTGCCCTTTGTTTTACATGCTTGGATGACCACATTTTTAGAACAGGTCAACCAAATTCCAGAGCAGTTTATCAGTCGGTTAACAAGCTGTAATACCTTGACTGCATACCAAAGTCAAATATTTCTGCAGTACTGCTTTTTATAAGGCCTCATCAACATTTTAAATAAGATAACATTCTTATCTCTATATCCAAGATATTTTGCAACTTCATCCCATCTATCACACCTAGCATATCTTTTTAATAGATCATGTTTAGAAAGAGTTTTCATACCTCCCATGAACATGTTTTCCATCCTTATTTTTTTCCCACCATATTATTTTTTCATTTTTCTGTTTGGTACCTCTAGCATAAATGAAATTATAAAACAGGAACCGTCCCAGAATTCTGCAGTAATATCTAAGGATATTATAATCAGCTTCATGAAAAAGATAGGCTGCAAGACTCATTAACCTAGGCTCACACTTGTTTTTACCATGTATAGTCATACAAATTGCACAGACTGAGTTTTGTTCTGTCTCCTAAAAAAAAAAACAATCTAAAAATGTTTCAATTGATCTTCCTTCCTCCAGTCTGGGTGAGCTGATATTTATATTTTCGTAACATAAAAGACAAAAGCTGCACTGGCCTGCAAATGAATGGCTATTTAGCCCTGCCTAATACACTATTCTTAGCAGTTGATGTAAGTAATCACACATGTGGCGACACCCGCATTCAGGTTTCAGAGAATGTGTATCTTCTGCTGACAGCTTGCAGATGTTGCTTTGGAAAGCTGATCGCTGAAGCAATGGAAGGCACGGAAAAAGGGTATAGACCAGTAAATAGAAATGAAATGTCATTTACCTATACCAGAGCACCCTTTTTCCGTGCCTTCCATTGCTTCAGTGGGTATCTTTCCATAAAATGTTATTCTTGGCTAGATGTTGTAATTGGCTGGATCAAGCTTTTACCTGGGAAGCACCACGTAAGCTACACTACAGCCTTGCTTCATCTTACCTGAACTTCTGGAGCTGTCTGATTGAACCAATTAATGTAATTTCGTATCACAGCTTTAAGTCACAGGTCTTGAAATTAGGCCTTGCAATTCTCTTCACATAACCATAGGAGAACCAAGAATGGCAAGATTTGTAAGGAAGACTCATACATTTCATTAGATCATCTGATGGGGGGGGCAGGGAAGAGAGATGACGCTTTTGTGCTCACATCGCAAGCCTTTCTCGAGGTGGAACAGAGAAGCAGCAAGCTATTAACTAACCTCAAACTAACCTTCAGTTGTCAAGGCTGCAAGACCATTGCTCCCATGGGATAGTAAACTGCCAAATGCCTAAATTTGTGTGCATCTGGTGCTTTAAAGCATGAAACCCAGGAGATGTGGACAGACCTGAAAGCCCAGATCAGCAGCACACCGATGTGCTCCTCACGGCTTGCCTACTCCAAGGTTAGCCATAGGGCTCAGGGCAAAAAGTGCTGTAGCTGTTTCTTTCTGCTATGACTTAAGCAGTTAATCCCTGTGACCAGGTTCAGCAGGCAAAGACAAAAATGTCAGCCTTCCTAAACTACAAGGAAACATCAGCTGTCAACAGTAATCCGTACATTTCCCCGGTCAATAAAAAGTCCTCACTTTACCTGCATGGACCAGCTGCAGCCTGACAATATGCTGAAGCGTGACTGCGGTTACTGTAATTCCTCAAAGTGCTGTTTATCAACGGTTTTCATCTTTCCTGAGTCAAGTCTGTCTCAGCTAGCTTCCTGCTTCTGTCAGTCACCAGGACAGGACATAGAAGGCAGCATCAGTGAAATGACAGCATGATAACTTCCTAGCGTTTAAGAAATAACTTCCATTACCTCAGGTGCGTATTAAGGAGATGTGAAAAGATCAAGTCAGATGAAAATGCAGATGAGGAAAATACTCTGCCCATCAAATCCACAGATATTGCCAGAGGAGCAGTCACCTATGCCTCACAAAGCACGGAAGGCTTCCAATGTGTAGAGCAATAACAGCCCGCATACATGACCTCTGCCACCATGCATTAGAAAACTGCTACTGAACAGCAGCTGCTGCCTTCATGTCACACGCTGATTGCAAAACGGATAGGGAGGGCCATAAATCCCCCTGATAGGCGGTGGCACACTTGCTTCCCAGTCAAATTGAAGCAAAGTAACAGCAAGGAGCAGGACATACTGCACGTAACAAGCAAGTTCATAGCTCTTGGGAGTTTTGTGACGCAGAAAAGGTAGGATCTTATGTCACTGCAGACCTAAAAGTATTATAAAATACAGTACTTCGGTGTAGAAGCACATGTAAAATAAGCAGGGAGGCACAGACAGTAGAAGCTTATCTAGCCTTAGTAATATTTCTTCAGGCGTTTTCAGAACTAGAGAGAGACCCAGCAGCAGTAACGAAGGAAATGCACCAAAAAAATCAAAATCATTTGCAATGACAGAAAGTTTGCATTGTCCTGCAAAATACGCTTAAATGGCATGACTGGATCTTATAGTATTTATATTACACATTAAAAGATTTTAAACCAAAATGATTTCACTATTTTCATTGCAGTAGGAGAACTGTATATTTTTTTCAATATACAAAATACATACCGAATATTGTTAAAAACTCCTGACACATTTACACAGTCTACCACACTCTAAACTGATCTACCAAAGCATTGCCTTTGGCTACTTTCTTGGCCAGAAGCCAGTTAGCCAAACCGGTGACCTCAGATCACCTTTTTTCCAGAATGCTACAAAATCCCATTTGGGATATTTTTCCCGCATTCGCTGCTGTATAGTGAATATTTATACTGTGCTTAAAGTTATGTTATTCAACGTGAATATGGAAATAGTTGTGCCAGCCACTCTCACCGCTTTACAATTATCCATATTCTGTATTAGCTCAGTTTTACAGAACAGAAGCAAACATGCTGCAAGCAGATGTGATTACACGTACACATAAGAGGCGTCCCGTTAAACATTGCCTGGGCAAGTGTTCCGTATTAAGCTCTAAATTAAAGACTGTCAAAAAGAAAAGCCAGCATCACAATGTTTTTGCCATACTTACTACTGCCTTGTGACAACAAGCTACCGCACTGTATATCCAGCGCTGAGCCTGCTAATGAAGCACACATGTCAAGACTTGTCTGACTGAAACATAAAACATCTCCTCAGATGAGTCCCTCCCTTGCCTGTGGTGTGTGTGCCTCTGTGTACACACACACACAGACACACACACACACTCTCTGTCCTATCTTCTCCCTAGAGCATCATACCATTAACAGGAACACGCTGTGCAATATCAAGCTTCAGTTTGAGAAAATCCACTTCCCACTGCTAAATCAATGCCAGATAATCTCTGCAATGAGAAAGCCTATCCAAAACCGTGTAGAGAGGAGGTATAAAGTAACTGGAAGAGTAAGCCAAGCTTAGTAGAGCAACACAACTGCATCCACATGCTGTCCAAAGTGAGAAGACTGAAGTGAAAGTCAGCCTTGAGAAGACTGGAAAAGTCAGCTCTGCATGCGGTGTGCAGGCTATAACTGTGTGAATCCACGCTTAGTGTCAGAAGTGCAGCACTACCACGTTCTCGTACACGTGTTCTCCTGCTGTCATAGTGACAGGTCCTGAACCTACTGATTCCAAAATGCTAACCAAGCCGAATATGGCCCAAAAGGGTAAAGTGTGTTTATGACATACTTCTTCTGAGAAACCCCTATTCTGACACATGCCACAACATTAAGGGGATTTTAAATACAGCTGGAATGGGAGGGTGAAGGAAAGAGGGACAGTAGGGTGTCCAGACAGAGAAGCCACAGCATTATGGTGCACTGGTCTTGCTTCATGGATTTATGCCTTGGGCGAACAGGGCCCTTCCGCTCTCCGGAGACAGCAGTCATGCCAGCGGGTGACAGGCTGAGCCGCTCACCCAGACCATCCTCGCTGAGGTATTTGTAACCGGACAGCACTGACACAGCCCTTGCACAGGCTAAGTGATAGTTACGCTGTGTGGCTTCGTGTCATTCACCTAATGGTCTGGTTCCTTCTCCTCCTCCTCCCAACGGCTTCCCCAGCTGTGTAGGCAGCTGGCACCCAGCCACAGATGGATGGAGAGAGGGTGGGAGGGCAGAGCCGGACAACCCACCGAAATCTCCGCGGTGGCTCTGCGCCCTTACCGTCTCAGGGTCGTTCTCAAACACCTCCCGGGCCTCCTCCTTGCTGCAGTGCTCCTCCACGCACTCCCTCTCCAGGTGCCCTTGCTTGGTCTCCTCGAAGATCTGGTAGGCTCGCCGCTGCCTCTGCCGCAGGAACTGGGCAGCCTCCGGGGCGCGCAGCAGCACGGCTGGGCCGCCGATCGCCGGGCCGGCGAGGGGGGCGAGGAGGAGGAGGAGAGGAGCGGGAGGAAGGGGAGGCAGCGGTGAACAGCTGAGCCCGCCTGGCCGCTCTGTACCCCCCCCCCCGCACACCAAACCGCCTCGCCGGGGTCACCGAGCGTCCTCCCTGCGCGGCGCCCCGCCCGTGGGTCGCTGCGGCCTCGGCGCGGCCCCTCACAGCGGCGACCCCGCCGCCGCTCCCGCCGCCCCCGCCGCACCGGCATCCCCCGCCGCAACCGCCGCCGCCTTCCCCACCGCAGCCTGGCCGTGAAGCTGCGCATCCCGCCCGCCGCCTCCCCCCCCAGCCCCGGCAGCTCCCCCACACCGCACTCACACACGCACACGCGGGGCGGTGGGGGATGCTGGGCGGCGTGTGCGGGAGGGACGGGCCCCCCCGCGGTACTCACTCTGCGAGGAGTCCGCCGCCAGCAGGACGAGCAGCAGGGCGGCCCCGAGGGGCGCCGCGGGATGCGGCATGATGCGGCGGCGGCGGCGGCTGGGGCCGGGCCGGGCGCTGGCGGAGCGGAGCGGAGCGGGGCGGGCGGGCGGCGGCGCGGGCGGGGAGCGCGCTGCTACTGCGGGAGCGCGGCGGCGGGGAGCCCAGCAGGGGAGCCGGGGAGCCGCTCGCCCGTCCTACCCAATCGCTCGCCAAGTCACCGCCGAGCCGCGGCACAGGGACACACCTCGCGGCGGGGCAGCGGCCCGGCCCCGCGTACCTGCCCGGCCGCTTGGGAAAGGCCGTGCCGAGCTGCGGGAGGGTGGGTACGGGGCGTGGGGACGGTGGGCGGACAGCAGTGCCCGGGGAGCTGGCGGGCAGGCTGCTCCCTTACCTCCGGCCGGGCTGTGCCCGCGGGCACATCTGTGTAATGGCTCTGGGGCTCATCATTAGAGAAGCTGGCACCAAACCCAGCCCGGTCCTGCCTTAAGTTAGAAACTTAGGTTCTCCCCACACCCCAATCCACATTTTCTTCACAACTCAATTTTCATTTGATACCAGTATTTTAGGATAAACTCCTCAGGAAAGAGATGGATGTGGATTATACCAATATGTTGCATGCTGTCCTTTGCTGTCCCTGACCATCCGTAGTTTCACAGGGCACGTCTGATGTAGGAAACCCTGTTAGCTGTAACCCAGAGCTGTGGGGTCAGAGCTCGGAGCTGCACTTAGGCTGCCCATTGCCACCGCTTTAAAGCTACCCCTGTTATCTGTACTGCCCTGCAGATGGGTAAATGTGACAGACAACTCAAGTAACACCAAATCTATACAAATCTATTATTTGTTTCCAAAGAAGCATTGCTCAAAGAAGCAGTCCCACCAGTCGCCGTTGCTTGTTCCTGTCCTTTGGTCACGTCCGCATCTTGTGCTGGCATGCAACGAACCTGATCAGAGTAACCCAACAAAAATGATTAATTTTAATTCAAAGCAATTCCCCACTGAGCTGCTGCACAGCTGTACAAACACCAAAAGGGAGAGGTTTTCGGGGGTGGCAGCGAGTAGCCACAAGCAAAAGGAGTGTGGGCCGGCTAATTTCAGCAGCAGAGCTGGCCGAAATGGCTTGTGAAGCTACAGCTGCAGGCAGAGGTTTCCTAGGACTGGCTGCCACATTCCTCTCTCCGTCGTGTGTCCCCCTGCCCGTGTCTGGAGATGCGGCTGTGCCGTTTCAACTCACTCACCTGGCAGGAAACTCTTTGCTTTTTTTAGTGTGTGTATGTTTTCTCCCAGGTTACTGTGCTGCACCAGCTCAGTGACAGCGCAAAGAAGCATAAGACGAGGAGTGGGATTGCAGCAGAAAGTCCATAGGCTGCTGTAGGATTGCAGCCTGTGCCCCTCATACAAAAGCCATTCCCCATCTTTGTTTTCATCCTTTCTGTATCTTTTCTATTTATACTTCTTTTCAGACGAAGTGGACAAAACTACATGCGATATTCAAGATGTGGGTTTACAGCGGCACTGTTCTGCTTTTGTCTCTTATCTTTTTCTTACTATTTCCAAACATTGTGTGGGTTCCCTCTTACTTCCTGGCCTGTTATTTTCAAAGAGCTATGAACAAAAGGTCTGAGACCCCTTTCCTGAGTGGAGTTGCTGTTTTACCAGTGGATACATATGGTGAGGGTTGCCTTCCATGGGTGCATCACTTTGCATTTCCATACATTAAATTTCACTTGTCATTTATCACCCTGTCACATTAAAATTGCTATCAAGCAATATGACTGAGCTAATCTAACAGCTTCTTGCTATGAAAATAGGTGCTTCCACCCTTCCTTCCCTCTATGCTTCCCCCCATCCCTGGATACACAATTCTCCCTCTCTCCTCAGTTTTTGTATGGTTTTGTCACTGATGTGACCTCTCAGCAAGTCAATTCAGCTCACTAGGCCAACAGAAAAGTATTTATTTTTTCTAAGAATCTTCTGAAATTCTTGATTGCCAGTTTAAGATTTGACTGTTCAGACAAATTTTGTATTATCTGCAAACTGTCCTCATGCCATTAAACTTCTCCAATTCTCTAATTCTATTCTTTATTATAGTTTCCAGTACTGTTGCCTGGCACAGACATCAAACACTGGTTTGGGTGAGCCCAGAAGTCCTTTCAACAGTCACATTTTCCACCTTCCATTTTTCTGGCACTGTATCATTTAAGGCAGATTTAAACAATGAGTTGCATAAAGCAGCATTTTCATTTTCTTCAAAATTCATGACTTCATACCATCTGATCTCAGCTATCCCAATGAGGTCTTAGGGAACATAAAAAACAGGATAGAAAAATAATGCAGAAAATATTAAAACAACATTATATGAGCTGCTTGTACTCTCAGCATGTCCCATTTTAGACTCCCTTTTGACTTTAAAGTGGTCTAGGTACAGAGATTTCCAGATGTATATCTGAACTTGTAGGATTAGATTCTGTTAGTTACTAGACACTAACCAGAAATATGCACCAAATTTAACAAATTTTGAGAAAAGTGATTAAAAATAACATTAGAATGTGTTTGTTAAAGACAAAAAATCAAAAAATGATTTGCCAGGTAACAGAATCTGAGTCAGTTATTCTGAATTCTGATGAGTGTCAGTTAGCTCATCTTCCTTACCTAGTCCCAAAACAAAACCCAAGGTTGCATTTGCCTTTCAGTGCAAACCAGCGTGTAGTATGTAGCCAAACTGCAGAAGTGTGGTGGAAGCAGGTGTAACTGAGCAAAGTTCCTTTAGATTCCTGCAACTAATTACATTTGTAGGTACCAAACTGTAGAATGAAAGTAAAATGTCCTAAAAAGAGTAAATAGGCCTCACAATCTTAGAGTCGAAGATACTGAGAGAAGAGGAAGGGATTCCCAAGTGTGCCCTTCCTTCCTTCCATCCATCATCCCCTCAGCCAGGGGCACTACAGGGAGTGGTGGTTCTTGTTGACTTCTGAAGGACCATCTTTTCCATGTAATCTGCTTGTTTGCCCTCAAGAAAAAATTGATTAGACTTATGTCCTACAGGTTGTCCCACACTGCCAAAGTATCTCAGATTCTAGGGACAAGTGACCGTTTCACATACTCATTCCACGTTAATGTCTTGTTCTTTTTCCTTCAAAAGAGCTCCAAAGATGACATTCCTATTTTTTTTTCCTATTCTACGAGGAGGGAGGCATAAAAGGATGTGAGATTACGTCAGAATATTTAAAAAATTAAATGATCGTGGAAGGCAGCGTACTTAACCAGCAAATCCCTGCGAGAGTAAGCAAGCTGATTCCACGATCCTTGACCTGAATGCACTACAGGCTGGGCACATGCCAAATATGCTCAGCACATTAAGATCTGGAACTTGCTGCTTAGTTGTGTGAACTACAATTCGCAGCCTGATGCCAGGAAATAAACTGGAGGTTTCAAGGACAGGAAGCTCTGAACTGTCGTCGTTCCCTTTGCGCCTGTCTTGGTTCCAGGTTAATGGGATTTCGTTTCATTACAGGTCAAAATGGTGACTGAAAATGGCTTTCGGCACGAGCAAAACCAAATTGCTCATCTGGGCAGTGGCACTCCCTCTGCAGCAAGCAAGGCAATGTGCAAGCTCCTGGGCAGAACATGCCACCGTCCTCCACAGATGATCTCTCAGGCTAAATGGCACTGAGCAAAAATACAAAATCTCTCGCCCCAACCTACAGTACATCGCAGTTCCCTGTTTGTTAAATACTGCTGCAGGTCATAGAAGGGATGAGGTGGGGACGGGCGACCAGAGGGTCTGTTTTCTGTGCAATCTGAGTCACCACGATGCATTTAGCACCGAGCACGTCGGAGGTGGGAAGCCCAACGGGCTTTGTCATGGCAAGAAGAAGTTGCAGACAAGAAGGAGAAAGTGCAAGAGGTCCTTACATAAATGACTCTGCTTTTTAATTCTTACTCCCTTTGAAAAGAACAGCTTTGAAATGAATAGCTTTGCTTTCCTCCACTTTGGAAAAGACCTCTGGATCCCTGGGATCCAAGCATTAGACTGGGGAGTTAACTGCTTTGTCGAGGAAGCCCAGTTCCTTTACCACGTGCCTGCCTTTGCATATCTGTTAACCAGTTAAGGATATTACACTAAAGTGTAAATAGATTTCTTGCTTGAGGATAAAGTGCCCATCATACCATCACTAAATGCTTCTATCATATCTCCTTATGTTGCTATTTGGCATTAAAATTCTGTAGAGGTTGAAAAACGTCTTGTTTTTCACCCACGTCTGAGCAGGCAGACAAAGGAGCTCACAAACTGGAACCACTGTGGGCAGACAGACTATAAATAGCTCTCGGACATCCCTGAGAGGTAATTTACATCAAAAAAACAGCACCCCAAATATCCTACTGTCTTCACACACACACACAAATTTTGATTGTATGGAATAATCACACACAAAATTCTTACTGAAACAGTGTCGTTTTGAAGAATTGCTGAGGATTTGCATTTCTGTTTCACCCAAAGATGAAAGAGCTCCTGTAGCAGTATGCGGAGCTTCCCCAGGTAGACCTAAGTTAATGAGAAAAAGTATGGGTACCCAGGCTAAAAATTTAAGATTTCTTCTCGTCATCAGCAGGAACTGAACGCAGAGTGCAAGACAGAAACCTTTCATGGTACCGATGCAACCCCTGCTGTTTGGGAAACCCATGTGGAGGATCAGGCTGGACCTTCTTCTAAAGAGCCGCTGATGCAGATGAGCTGGGGCTTTTTGCACAGCCCACGCTTTCCTTTCTAAAAACAACAAGAGTTTGAAACACATCAGCTTCACTTAATGTCTGGCGGTAAAGTGAATCAAAATAAATCAAAATTGTAAAGTGTTTGTATTAATGAGAAGAGAAAGCTGGAAGGGTGAAAAAAATAGGATCGAAGCCTTTTAAGAAGATTTCAAGGCACTCAGCGTAACAATGGATGGGCATGCAGCTCCATTGAAAGATCTTACTAATGCATGTGTGAAACCTTATTCAAAGATACAGACTGATGTAGAATGAGAATGGTGATGAAAAAGGATCTGCCAGAAAGATGAGAAACTGCAACTAAAAACAATTAGAAGCCACACTTTCATTCAGACTGTTTTCAGATCCCTGGATAAATACAAAAAATTACGCTCCCCTCCCCTCTTCCAAATATAAATCCTTCCTGGAGCCACACAAACATGTTGTTTTGATCAGGCCAATGTTTTTGTGGGAGGATGTGAAATTTCATCAAGAGGTCTCCAGTAATGCTAGTGTAATAAAATTTCTCTTATTCAGTATGTTCAAATTAAACATTTTCTAATAAAACAAACACAGAAAAGGTCCCATTATACTGTTTAACTCTCTTGAGCAATTAGCATATATTGACTCAAGAAGAAAAGGGTTAACTTTCAAAATATGCTTAATTTTATCGGAGGAAGAAATGGATGAGGAGAATAAGCAAATGTAGATTAGAGGGCGAAAAAATGACTTGCATAAAGAAATGGAGCTGGATGCATGGAGAAAGATGTAGAAGAAAGGTTATTCATCTTCCACACATAATTGACTCAAAAAGAAATTTAATAAAAGACTCTCTAACTAGTATCTCTTTTCAATAAGGGACCCAAACCCCATTTTCTGATCGTGATGCATTATGCTGGAGGGAGAAGAAGAGAAAGTCTCCTTTTCCTGCAGGTACTAGTCATGTCCATGTCGATATGCTGGACTGAATGACCAGAGGAGTAACCTTTGCACGGGACCAGTTCATCATTAGGGCCGTTGGTTTGCCTGCTGAACGCTCCTCTGCAGCCGAGACAACCGAATCTTGCGTTGAAGCATTGCACCAGCATGGAAGGAGCTGTTTCCTCTTCTCTCTTCCCTGCTGTCCTCATCCCGGTGGAAGTGTGCTGAATTAAAACACCGGGCATCCTGGTGATGAAGAAACTACGGTGAGCTGTCTTATTGCTGGGAAAGAGTCAAAAGAAAAGGCGATGCCAACATATGGAACCCATTTCTGACTTCACCAAGGACAAGAGTTCAACAAGCCTGAATCCCAAACCAGACTCTCTGAATATGAATGAACTTTTGAGTGATGTAAGGTATTTCATAAATATTCCTAGTGAATGTGATTTGTGTTTTATTAGGCCAGCTGTATATTAATATACCATGTATGAGGTCATCATGGTTTCTACTCCAACATGTGCTTGTTTTCTAGGGGATTTTTAGTTGCTTGAATAAAGCCTAAAATAAATATAAGTTAATTCCAGGGTGACATGAGGAGTGAACATTGCAGCAAAACAGTAAGGATAAATATAAGCCCATACAGTGTGTTATGCCCTATAAAGCTGCACCAGGGATAACATAAACACTGAGTCAGCAGGTGGGCTTGCTGAGAGATGAGGTGAGTGCGAGTTGTCTCTCAGAGGCTGGAGGGAGTGTACGGATACCCATTACTGCCTTTGAAACGAGCTTTTTTTCGGAAGATCATGATGTATTCTTTATTGTGGTCGTTAACTCAAAGCAATAAACAAGTAACTTAAAAATTACTTATATATAGGGAAAAAGTTGGCTTATTGGAAGTCAGTGGCTAAACTCCTGCCTGTATAATGCAATACAACGGGATGATGAGAGGCAAACCCGTAGTTTTCATGAGATGTAGCTCTTGCAAATCCTCTGAGCTCTTGGAGGGAACCCCACACTGAAGCAGCCTCCGTGGATCGATCTGGGTTTGGAAGAAGGGAGAAGAGCTGTCACTGCAGAGCAGCTCCCAAGCTGGTCCCTGGGGCAGGTGCTGGTGGCTGGGGAGAGTTGCCTGGTAACATGGAGCTGCCGCTTTCTCATTTCCAGCTGTTAAATTGCATTGAAAGGAGATGAATAATACCAGAATAGAAACCTAGCTTATCATTTGTCAGGTTTAATATAACAGAATGGGAGCCATTTAACGGCATCTCTAAACTGTTTACCGGGATAACATAGTTCCTTACTGGCAAAGCAAGCAAAAGCGTTTCAACCTTTTGCCACAAGGACCATTTCTCCCGTGGATGAGTTTTATTTTAAGCAGGTGGAAAATCTGGTAAGTCCTCAGTAAGCGTTTGTGTTGATCAGCACAGCAACTGGTTTTGCCACTCACCTTTTCCCTATTAACAGCAGGAAACACTGACATCCTGGACGAGGCCAAGTGCATCCATTCTTTTTTTGTCCCTAATTAAAAGGCAAACAAAAGGGGTGACATAAGTAAAAATTCCACAAATGTGAAAATCCTTAAACAGAAGCCAGTCACTATTTTCCATATTATGTGCACACACACCCCTGGCCTCCTGTTTGTGTGTATATATAGACATATACATTCAGTGGCTGAAAAAATGTTTAGTAAGTACGGTGAAGACAGCATTTTGCCCTCTGGACCACATTTTTATTATTTTGTATTCGAAGGAGATGAGTCTTTGCAGCAGAGTTCTAGCAGGTCCATGTTGCAAAATGAAAACAGGGCTTTCTGTAATCTCTTCTTGATTAGCTTCTTGTTCCAACAAGGCTTATTGAGGGATGCTCTAACTTCTGGCGTGTGTGAAGGATGGGGAAAAGGTAATAGCAGAGGGGATTGTTCCAGAGAAGGAAAAGAAACAGACATAACTGAGACACTGAAAAGTCATTTTTTGAAAGTGTGTGCAAAGGTATGTGTTAAAATATCAAAATTTAGATCTACTTTTTGAATGGAAAATAGAATATCTGATGTGCTGGATTCTCCATCCAAATGGAAATGTGTGTGTTTATATTTTTATGATGATGATGATGATGATAATAATAATAATAATAGAAGATTTTTACAGGCTAAGTAAAGCAAGGGTTCTGAGTTTAATTCTAAACCAGAATGTATTCTGGTTTGGGTTTGGTTTTGTTTTTTTCTGGAAGGGAAATTCTAGCTGTCCAGTTCGGGAGGGAATGAAAAGTGAATCAGGCCTTTAACATCCTTGTGGGAGAAAAAGAAAAATGGAAGTGGTGATGAGGCCGGAGCAGATGGTTATCCCACTGTAAGCCTGCCATGACTGAGGGAAGCAGTTTCCAGATGTCATGTTGTTGAGCAGCCTGTGATTGACTGCCATGAAATTTCCATCTCCCAAAGGTGGAGGAAAGGAGAACGCCTGCAAAAACCCAAAGCAGCAAGCCAAAAGGAGGTGTGAGGTACGGAGGACGGCTCACAAGTCCTGGGAACAAAAGGTGGCATTGATGTGGGCTTGGGTGTGGGAGGCAGCCCAACAAAGAGCTGCTCATGGAGCCTGAGCCAGCTCTTTCAGAGGCTGCTGGCCACAGAACAAAAAGAAGATCCGTTTTGGTTTAAATTAAAAAAATCATAGTTCAGCAACTTGTTATTTAAACCAGGAAAATTAGGGAGGGAGAGACATATCTAGGTGAAGTATTGCTTCCCTTTTCAATTACAGATTGCTCTGAAAGATACGATAATGTAACAATACATTGCTAATGAGAGCTGGTTCTGAGCCTGTGTTCTGCTACATTTGTCAAATATTAAAACTTTCTAACATTGACACTTAAAATGGGCAAGAAGGGTATGTCGAGAAAACACAATGTTTCATTCATGTGCAAGCTGGTCTTCAGGTAAACGTCTTGATTCTCTCTTGTCTGTAAGAAAGCTTTGCATTTTAGGAAGATAGTGCTACTGTGAAGAGAAAAAACAGTAGGCATACACAAAAGTAAAACCAGTCTGTACCTCCATCCATAGATACATACAAATATGCACACATATGTATATCACCATGTCCACATACGTATTGCCATGTCCCAGCACCCTACAAAAACACATCAGTTAAGCTTCTTACACCACTTCTCTGAGACAGGAAGGTATTAGTCCTGTTTACAGACTAGAAAGCTGAAGCCTCAAGGTGAGGAAGTTCAAGCATAAAACCCAGGAAAAGCTGAAATTGGCTTTATTTTTTTAAGTCCAAGTTGGTTTTTTTTTTATGTCCAAGGTTTACAATACCATCATTTCTTTCCAGTGTTTGACTTGATTTCAAAATTTCTATGGCAAAGAGACAAAAATCATGGGATAGAATAGCATACAAATAAAAGGAGAGAATTATTGTTTCCTTTTAAGTTGAGAGAGACATTCTTTTCC
The DNA here is from genome assembly GCF_964195595.1 of Calonectris borealis. Lineage (NCBI taxonomy): Eukaryota > Metazoa > Chordata > Aves > Procellariiformes > Procellariidae > Calonectris > Calonectris borealis. Next base: position 152,662,263 of record NC_134312.1, on the reverse strand, counting down.
CCATCTTAGCCTGTATCAGAACAGTAATTTAAAAATGAAGGTCTGATTCTTCAAAAAGCAATGTATTTTTGCTATCATTGATGCCAGCTGCCTCTGCGAGCCCTACCACAGGAGAGTGAATAAGCGGTTGAGAAAACCTCTGAATGAATTACACTCAGACCATAATTAAAGCCCTTCTTGGATCTTAAGGACTGGAACCAGAAAAACAATGGTCCAAAAGACCCCGTTCAGCACCATGGCATTTTGGCGTGGGCAGACCAGTGTGCCATACAAAACACAGCAGCAACACCCCTTTAAAAGGAATAAACAGGGCAAAGCCAGTCTGGAGGGGCAGCAACCCCTCTTAGAGACTGGTGCAAGGGGCAGATTAACCCATCCCCACGGCAGGACACGGGCTGTGGTGCCGACGGTCTGTGGTGCCGACCCCTTGTCCCTGAGGAGCACACCCTCGCTTCCTACCAGCAACGCGATGAAGCAGTGGAGGTGATGGAGAAGGGAACTGTGCTACTGTGGCGTATGGAGAGGACACTCAGCAGGGAATAGGGTATCTATCTCCTATATTAACCTCTTTCAGTATTTTATCCAGTGACTCTACATTGTATACAGGACCCAGTCTAACACCGGATATGGGGCTCTGCTGCAGATTCTTTGCCAGATTTACTTATAAATGACTTGTATTGACTCTCCAAAGGAAACCCGATCACCCAGTGGTTGCCCTTTGTCTATAATCACTTTGCTTTCATCTATGATTTGGCACTAGCTGCAGCAGGAAAAGACACATAATTATAGTTTGCTTCTAAGTTATTTAACCAGGAATTCAAATTTTAAATCCCAGAAATTACACATTGGTTATAGCTAAGAAAAAAATTCAAGTACCCCTTTAAGGAGCCAGTGTTAAGCAGAATACTCTGAGTAGGTCAAACCTATCGCAAGAAAAACACCTTACTATCAGAAGAAAAATTCGGTCATTATCTGGCTAGAAAATTAAGTTCAGCTGTTTTCTTACTAAAGTTTTCCAGTTCTTATTTTTATTAAGTGTGCATTGTTTATACATTGTGCTCTAGAAATATTTTATTACATAAATGTTTGTACTGAGGGAGGGAGGAAAGGGTGGGAAAAAAAAAACAACAAATAAACCCAGCCTATTTAAGGCTTTCAGTCTGTACATATACTGCAAGGAAGATTCTCCCAGCATGGCTCACTATATGCCAGGTGCATTTGCTGCCTGGAAATGTAGCTCAGCTTTCCATACCAGCAGCAACTCTGTAAAAACCAGAAATCTTCGATATGTCCATCGCTTGCGCAGACACCAGCTCTTAGGGCAGTGCAGTAAATGCACAGTCGATGCACATTTTGGGGGTGAAGCCCACTAAATCCCATGCACAGTATCCTGAAAGCAGGGGACTCGCTGTGTGTGGGCTGTACGAGATCCACACCGTGAGCAGAGGAGCTGCCCTCGCCATGCAGTGAGGCAGGGTTGCAGCAAGGCCAGCCAGGGCATTTCAAGGCATTTGGCGGGAGATGAAGGGGAAAGATGCTGTACCAGCAGCACTGCTGCTGCCCCGCATCTCCCACGGGCAGTGCCACGCTCTAGCCTTCAGGCAGAAAAGGGCTCATGAGGTCAAAGCTTTGTGTTAGGTGCAAACCATAAAGTTAAGAGGCTGTGGCAATGCCACTGGTGTGACTCCTGCTTGCTGGTTAACCTCATAACACACATGAGTTCATATGTGTTCCCATTTGCGTACATCCTGCATAGCTATATATATTCATTGCACGTGGTGAAGATAACTGCCCTCTGTGGTGTTTCAGGTGTCTCGACTCAAGGTGCTCAGCCACATCCAGAGCACCATGCAGGGAGTGATAAAAACCTGACCACAGAACCACCCCAAGCACCAGCACACGCTTACCTGGGGGGAGCAGAGGCATCCATCCTCCAGCAGCCCTCTCCTTCCCTCTCTCCCCATGTGCCCAGGTATCTCCTGAGTGACCCCCACAGCCCAATACCCACTGACGGGGGCCACAGAGAAGCTGCAGCATAAGCCATTCCCCTGGGACAATCCCTGCACCCCGATCCTCTCTCCCCATCCCTCGCTGGGCCAGGGGAGCAGTGCTCCCATCCCACTCCCTGGGAGGCATGGGGGGCTCCCCTGACACCAGCCAGCTGCAAGGGGGATGCTCAGCTCCTCCTGCTGCTCGTGGGAAGGCTGCCTCCACCCCAAAAGGGCTCCCTCCAGGCCCGCTCCCTTTTTCCTCCCCTGCGCTCAACTTTAAATATATATCGCTATAGCATTGTGCAGCTTCCGATAGGGGCCGATAAGCAGATTGCAAAGGCTCATTTTTTCTGGAAAGGCAGAAAGCTGATGCAAATGACGTTCACTGTAGTTTTTGATATGTGCAGCTTGATGCCTATCGGCCCAACTGTACACTAGGGAAAGAAATGGCAGGATTGTTCTCCTTGTCCTACATGGAGTTTAACAAGAAAAACTGTGAAACTCTGTGTTACAGTCAAGCGTAACTTCGGCTTTCACATTTCCAGAAGTAAAGCGGGTCCTCTGGCCAAATTAAAGAAAGTGGAGAATTGCCAAAGAAAACATTTTTGTCCAGCTTAGCTTATCTGATGTTACCAGCATGTAGTGATACTTTATCGTAGCAAGTTATTTCCTCTGTTAAACATAGAAGCAAGAGCAAGTATGGATAAACAATGCATGCAACCAAACCCCAAATGTTTAACTATTTTAGCTTAATGTGACAGGAAGCGGGGCGGGGGGGGGGGGGGAGATAAAATTAAGCATTCCTCAAAGAGCCCAACTGCTGCTTTCTGTGCTGCAATTGTCTCAATCAGAGAGGAAAGCCTGAAGCACAGAGTGAGTGGCTGTCCTGCAGCCAAAAGCTCTCGCAGAGCCCAGGTCTGTTGCGAAAGACCAGTGCTCTGCACAGGGTTGGGATGGGTGATTCGGGGAGACGCATCTCAGATCTCATGGTCTGGGAGATGCACAGGAGAAGCAAATATCTCACCTGCCTTTAGACATGTCTGGAGCAGATGTTTGTGTCTGGTCCACTCACTCGAAGCTTTCCTCATGGCAAGCAGAAGGATGTAGACACCTTTAGGGGCATGGTTCATCTGAGCCTTTTCAGGTGTCTGCTTTGGGATTAAATGCTTCACACCCTGAACACATACTCATCGGTTAAAAAGAGATTACTCCATAGTGGATGTCTGTGTTATAAACAACAATATTTCATCAAAAGAGCCCATAGGTCAGCACAAGACTTCCTCGTAGTGGTGGCCATTAGTCATCATCTTTTGCCACTGGGAGCTGTACCGCTTTGCCCACCAGAGTGGCAAAGGGAGGAAGAGGAAACCAGAAACCTCCCTTCCTACAAATGAATAAGATCCTAACCCTCCAAAGCAAACGAGTAAAGCTGCATTGCGACAAGGAGGAGTGGCAAGGATTATCTCCCCAGGTAATGCAGATTCACAGTTAGTTATCCCTCCATCCTTGAATCCTACAGTTGAAGTATTTAGAAAATTCCAGTGCACCCCAGGCCAGGAGCCTCTGACCAAAACAGCACCTACAGAAAAATTTAGAGGAAAAAGTATGTGGGACAGTAAGTGTTACTCATTACCACTGTAAACCAGTCTTTAGGACAACAGTTTTGCTGGAGAGCTGTTTGTTAGGAGCATAAAATTTTATGCTGCCAAGATAACACACAAAGGGCCAAAAGCATTTTCCAGGATGAAGGGCTGAAATAGGTTTGTGTGGCTGAGACAGGGTTTTTGTGCAGTATCACCCCAGGGTCTCTCTGGCTGGAAGATGAGGACCAGATCCAAGTGAGGACACGGGGGGACACTGGGAGGTGATGAGCACTCCGGCGCGAGGAGGGAGGGCAGAGTCTGATCCTCCCCACCAGGGAGGCCATGGCCAGTCTCATTTGATTTACGATTGCTTGAAACTCTTGTTGGTTAATTATGATTTAGTGCGATGCGTGCATGGTGACTTATGTGGGGTTATGAAAGGAAAGCTTTGGCTGAATGTCCAGAACAAGGTCTGGATTGTGAAACCTCTGTGTGGTGGAGCAATGATGGCTCAGCTGGCCTTCAGGGCTGGCTCAGGTAAGGCTGTGTCAGCACCCTGCCACCCATCCCATTGCCTGGAGAGTGAGCCGTGACCCGGGATGTCATTTCCTCACTGATAATCCCTATGCCAATGGGCCTTTTTTGCACACAAAAATGTACTTTGACATGTTCACTTCCAGCTCCCTCCTATACCTTTTCAGTTAAGTCAGGCAAGGTGAGACACAGCCTCTTCCGATAGCATATTCATAAGCTAGGACATTCATTGGCACAGCAGCAAAAAATGTGTTTGCTAACCCTTATGCACATCAAACAGGTGCTGATGGCAAAAACATGTTCTGCAGAAGGTCCCAAGGACCCTCAAGGCTGAACTGAGTGCCGTAGAGTCGTCTCATTCCCTGCCAGCAATTCTTGGATGTCATCCAAAATTACCTGTGGCTTCTTGAGTTTAGTTCAGTTGGAATTGAGAATTAGCAAAAGAAGCATGTGGAAACATCTGTGTATGTAGAGGTAGAAAAAGCAACATACAGAAGACTGTCTCTTGGTAGCCTACATGTAAGTCTAAGGGAACACTATAAAGAATATATTTAAGCATTTATATGTTTTCCAGTAAACACTTAAGAGCCACAGTTTAAATTCACGGTGCTGAAAGTCTTGATTCAGAACGAGATCAATCACCTTTGCATTTCATTACACTGTCACACAGTGGTGTTGAGCTATATCTTATCAGGCTTTCTGAACTAGGCCCAGTCCAGAAAAGGTCTCAAGTGTGTGTTACTTCAGGCATGCAAAAAGACCTTTGTACATCTGTGATTTGAGCCGGGCTACTTATGTTCTTCCATGGTGTGGAGTTGTATGTCTAGATTCATGAGTAGGATCCAGATCCTAAACAAGAATTGAGAACGTCAATGCCTTTGTGAAATTAAAACTCTCAGTCAAGTCCTGGATATTTTCTTCTAGACAATCCTCAAAACTTAACATTAAAAAGGAAGAAACCAAACAAATCATTAATCTACATGCAGTCTAATGAGATTCGAGTCTACATCAAATACTCTTCTTTCATCAAGAAATGGAGAGTAGGGTGAAATCTGCAGAAAGTACCTATAATCCTAAGTTTCTTAAAACTCATTCAAAAATAAACTCAGCAACATAAAAGCCTAGTCTAAGCATTCTCTGGTTCTCTTTTGGGGAATTTCTTTAACTAATTTATAGAGATTAAGTTAGAATAAGCCCCTGCAGTATAAAAGGCTCCAAATCTCACAGGAATTTCTTAGTGGTTTGCAGTAGGCTGTGATGGGACTCGTCTGAATAGGACAAGGTAGGATAAACAGTAGATGGATATCCAACCGCATAATCATTTTCCTAGGGTGCTTGCAGGCATGTCCATATAACATCTAAAACTGAGTCTTGTGAACACCAACAATTCTGTGGTGAGAATAAATAAAACTAAACCAAACAAGTCAACAGACAGATTGCGTTGTACAGGAGAAGCTGTTCACCATTTCTGTGGGGACACAGCACTTGCACCCACACGTGGCACCCTCATACCACGCTCCACCTGCCAGGTGCAGTGTCCTGAGTGGTACATCAGTTCAGAACATCAGTTCAGAGCTCATGTGGAGCTAGGAGAGGGGCATGGAGAATCCTCTGCTTTAAATGTATTTTGATATTGGCAGAGTCAACTTTAATAGGTGGTTTTATGCATCCAGTTATAATATCGGCAGGAAATCTCAGGACCAGGGCACCCGGGCTTGGTCAGCCAGCACTGCCGTGCCCAGCAGCTTGCCCGCTCTCATCTGTTGGCCTAAGAGTGACACAGGCGGCAATAGTAGAAAACCCCGACTGGGGCCGTCTTTGCTTTTGTTTCTTCATCTGTGGGAAGTGTACAGAAGACTGGGGTTTGCAGTGAGGAAAATAAAAAAGCCCAAGGGACGCTGACTGGTTTGAAAGACTTCAAGTTTGTTTACATCCACTCCTTTTTCCTTTTTCCTCATTATCTGGGACTTTGGGAGTACTGTAGCACAGAAACGTCTTAAAGTGGAAATGCTAGGACACTCATGGAAAGATACACACCAAACGAGGTTCCAGCATCAAATGAAGATCTTCTTACAACCAGCAATACTAGCGTGCTCAGGGTTACTTTCATGTGTGGGCTTCAGGCTTCTGCAGCCTATCGTGACTCAAAGGACCTTATGGCTCCCTGCAATTATAAATGGGACTGACTAAATTTTTCAGTAGCCCTGTTTATATTTACACATTCTTTTCTGGTTAAAAATTGTTTTTTTTTATTTTTGTGGGTCCTTTGTGTTTTGTCTCTGTGACTGCAGCATATTTGAAAAAAACCCTGACATGTCAACTATATCAAGAGGAGACAACAGTGACTGTCTGGGATTACTCTAAGCACTTTCTTTCCTACAAAAGAAGAATGATAAATTTGTATCTGCTTTTATACATAGGGGAATTTCTTAAGTCTTCCAGAAATTCTCTACTGTTTAGACAATTTTTGTTGTCGTTGGGTGAAATAACAAAGTTTGGTACATTCCTAAGAGGTGCTTGTGTCTTCAGAGTCTCCTGAAGACTCATATGCAGTAACTGATCTCCCAGCTCCTCCTTCCATCACAGCCACGTGCACCTTCCCTACAAGGCTGTACTTTGGTATGGAAGTCGCGTGTCAGTGCAGTGGTCTTGCAGTGAAGTTTTGAGGGTACTCTATTTTTTAGACAGGATATCACAACTCTCCCTCTTCTGTTGCCTCTGTGGCAGAGACCAGGGATATCTGGCACATCTTAGAGCATTGACAAAGTTTAGATCTACCTCTTCATTTTGAATAGTTGGGTTTCTTCTTTTTTTTTTTGACTTCTTGTTTTAAAGTTGATTTGCTTTCCAAAAAAGCAATGTGACAGAAACATGTACTTCTCCCATTATAAAAACATGTTCTTCCATAATAAAAAATATGTCTTAAAGAGGTGAACGTGTTTCTACTAAATCTGTGTTAATTAGTGACACCAGCAAAATTGGGATAACTTCTTCAGGTCTTGGGGTTTCCTCTCTTATTCCATCAAAGTCAATAGAAATAATCTGGCTCAGAGCACACTAATTGAGACGTTTCTGACATCTCCACAATGCAAGTGAAGATCTAAAAATGAAACATTTTTCAACCCTTTGTTGAAAAACATATACATTATCACAAAGCTTTCTGTTTCTGTCTTTTTTACAAGGAACACTCTTTCCATCCTTGCTTATTTCTCTCTTGAAACTTGTTTTACTGTGTTCTCTTCCCTCTTCCCCTTATCCATCTGCAATATGCAAAAAGCGCTTTCCTTTCCCCTGCTGCCTCTATTTTACTTTCTTTTCTCTCACATCAGGTCTCTAGAGACTCAGGAGAAAAGCAGTCGTCTGTTGTCTGTTGTACAGAAGAGACATGCATAGCCCAGCATACTCTTTACTGTTTTTCATAACAGCTTGACAATATTGAGTCATTGCATCCTATAAGCCACTGAAAGTTGCAAACCGAACTGTGAAACTTCACATTCCTTGTACTGAATTTTTTTTTTTAAACTATAATGCTCATTTATCAAGATCTTTTTGAATTCCAATCCTGTTTATCAAAGTGCTTACTATCCTTCCCAATACAGTGGTCTACAAAATGAGAAGCACGAAGTACTAAGCATACTCTTTAATGCATTATTGAAGTTATTAATGAAAATATTGAATAGCAAAAGACTTAGGCCCTTCTAAATGTCCATTTCACACATCCTTCTATCCTGATCACAGATCACTGATAACAACTTTCTGAATAGAGTTTTCCAATCACTTTTTTATTTCTCTTGATTTACTGTATATATGTAATGTTCATGAGGGTATCATGTGAGCTGGTTGCAAGAGCTTGCCAAATTGAAGAGATATTGCACCTCCTCTATCTACAAATAATATATTGGAATAAATAAATAAATCTATTTCCTTCTCTTGGAAGGACATTGCCTTATTTTGGCATGACCTGTCCTTGAAAAATTTGTCCTAAATTATACTTTTGTCTTTGTTTTTTTGCTGAGACTTATGAATTGCTGGATTGTGCCTGGCTGTAAAGCCTTTCATGAGTAAATGAAATTGCCAATTCAAAGCCGGTCAGAAATAAATGGAAAGTTTTTCAATAGCTGAATTGAGCAAATTGTACAAAATAAGCAAGATGGTCTCAATCCACTTTGCAGTAGGCAGGTGTACAATGATCTACAATGGGGATGAAGAAGCAGAGCAAGTGCTGATGCCAGTAAGCATCCCTTCACCTGCACCTCTTCAGAGCTCACCTTTTTGTCAAAGCACACTGTATATAATCATTTAGTATTTACCAAAACACCTAACTTCCTGATGGCTAAATGTTATTTGATTATATTTGGCTTTCAAATTGCAGTCTGTGGTAGGAAGAGTTAGAGGGTACACCATATGGGAAGGATTTCAAAGTTCTGCAGTATTTGTATCCCTCTGCCCCAGTAAAATCAGTGGCAAAACTCTTGCGGACTTTGGTGGAAGCAAAGTTGGGTGATCTCTCAGTGTGTTTGAAAGCTGTTTTGTATTTGATCCGCTCAGTTAATTGGTTGAACCATACATACATCAAATAAGAACCTACTGGACAGCTCTTCCCTCTCACGTACCAAAACTGGTCTGCTGGAAGATGTGAGGTCCTAAACCCTCCTCTGCAAAGGATGGTATTGGATGTGGGAAGCACTGCAGTCCCTGATGGCAGTCCCTGCACCGGATCCCGTCCCAGTCCACCCCGTCCCTCCAGCCTGCTGTGCCTTTCCCACCGGTGCTCCTGGGCTGCAGGGCTGCTCCTGGAGGGAGCGCTGGAAAATACAGAGGTCTCTCATCCCAAGTTGAGATCAACTTTTAGAGTAGAAACGTTTAAAAGTGTGAAGAGTGTGGCTGCTTGTCCTTAAACCACCCCTGCCAAACACAACTTCAGGGTTTACTGTCCCCCCCAAACCAGGCCTGTCACAGCTAACATCTCAGCAGGCAATACTCAGGGGCACTGTGGTAAGTCACAGCCAGTGTAATATGTATTTTGTACCCCTGAAAAGGGATATAGCCTGCTTAGGTGTGTGAGAGAAAGCAGAATTATGGCGTTTTATTGCACGCCAAAGTGCTCCCTTCTGCAGGTCACTTCAAGCCTATTTCTGATTTTAATGGGACTAATAGTAGTACTAAATAGTCCCCTTGGTAGCAAGTGAGTCTAGCCCATTCATTTGACTTAATAAAAGTAAAATAAACTTAACGTTTTCCTTCTGAAAATAAATGGGAATAGTGTCTTAGAAAATGAACATAAAATAGATATTTAAGTCATGAAAAAGACCTTTCCTTTTTGTTATTTCAAACCATAATAATTTGTATTCATTTTGGCTCCTTCAACAGCAGCTAGTGGTGATGAAGTAACTGAAAAAGAGCATAAATCACTGAATCAGAGCTTACTAAGTCATGCAATATCATGACCTATATATTCCTATCTAGGTGACTTGCTACACTTGCATGGTTCCAAGTTGAAAAGAATGTGTGTTTCTTTAGGAACATAAAGCTGGGTGGTTGGAAAAAAGCATATAGAGGGTAATAATAGAAAAGCATACGGCTGAACATGGAAAGACAAGGCTGAGTTACTGCAGTTGTATTTTTTCTCGAAATCCATCTGTTTATCATAATTTTTTATGTCTGTGCAAGCACATTAAGAGATATTCAGTGATGTGGTAGTTATTGGAATCGTTTCAAAAACAACAAACCTGAGGAGAAAGCCAGTTTTTCAGCATTTTATTTAATATACAGGACAAACCATAAAAAGCACTTGTAAAATTTTGAAACTTCACAGTTACCCTGAGCAAGCACTTGGAAAGAAAAGCCCAGTTTTGCAGCAGGTTTCAATTACGTCTGTAGTGGATTTCAGGGCAGTTACATCAGCTCCTATATGCTGGGCAAATAGAGAGGCTGATTATCGTGGATGAATTGTGCAAATAGGCAGCTTGTGGTTCTTCTCTTGGTTATTTCACCTCCATTTTCTGCGGCTCACACACAGGTTTCTCCAGAAGCAGTTTGTGTTTTCAAAATAGCCTCGTAATGAACTGTAGGCAGGATTTTGCCTATTCGGAGATCAGGTTGATGATGAAATTGCCTTTCCTGAGAACCCAGGAGTCTATGAACATGTTGGCTGTATATTTGGGTTGTCTATTCAGATTTATGTTAAATTCTTACCTTATGCAGGCACAATTTTATTCCACTATTAAACAGAAAAAAGAAAATATTAGCAACATGAACATTTTCCCAGTATGATCATTAAGAAGCAGACTGTGGTGTTTGGAGAATAGGTTTTTAATAGGAGGAGGGGGAGAATTCACAAAAGATTAAATGATTTGTTAGTTGGTGATGTTTTAAAAGCAAACTGAGCGTTGGAAAAAACAGCTGTAGGCTAAATATGGCCTCTATGAGCTTTTAAAAAACCCCAGTACAGAGTCCTGCCAGGCCTTTAGGAAGACAATTGCAAAATCAGCAAGCCAAACACCATAATCAATTGCTTGTCTAGACATAGCCTTCCCACCTCCTTTCCAGCCCTTGTCTCTCTCCACGGCCATTCCTGAAATACCTCAGCAGCGACTGCCTGCGCATCCTCGCAGGCAAGCAAGGAATCCCCCTGCGATGGATGGTCCAAACATCCCGGCGATTTATTTCTTCCTGCCATTTGACTCGGGGAACAAGTTTCCTCAGAGGCAAGAGGAAACTGAGGAGGAAGCGTAGGTCCGAAATGATGTGCTGCCGGTAGGAAAAGGTGAATGCAGCGCGGGAGATGTTTTAAGCAGATCTGAGGGGGCTGCGGTGGGTGGGGGGTGCCCGTGAAGTTGGTGAGCTTGCCAAACTGTCCAAGGAGGGAATCATCGTTGCCTCCACCAGTGCTCCCATGTGCAGCAATGGGGCCTCATGTGGGTGCAGGAGCCGCAAAATGCCGACTAGGAGAAGGTGCAAGCAGCCATAGGAGGACTCGGTAGCCTCTTTTTCTGGCTTTCCCCCTCTCCTCTCAGCAAACTTGGAGATCTGGAGAAGACTGCAAGAGCTGCAACCCAATGATGCGGCCGAGATGGAGGCAGGTGGGGTGGCTCCTCCTGCCCACGGGAGTGCCTAGCTATGGCCATGGGCCACTCGGGCTCTGGGGTTCACAGTGGCAGCAGCAGATCCCAGCTGTAGGGAAGGGGTGGGTGGGAGGAGGGCTGGTGCCCCAAAGGGTTCCAGGGCTTGTGGACAGCACGGTCCTTGCGCAGGCACTGGGAGGGCAAGGGGCTGGTGGAGGTACAGGGCTCTCAGTGGTCAAGGAGGCTATGAAAAGAGGTCTGCTGGGAGCTGGCATGGAAGGCTGGCTTCGCTGGAGTGGAGGCATAGGGATGCTGTAACCCACAGAGCCATCAAAGGGGAGCGCGCTGAAAGGGCTTCAGTCAGTTGGGGACTGCAGAGATCTGACGAAAAGCAGGACAAACTCCCGTCCTGTCGTTGCATGGTTGGCCAATGACTTAAGAAGAGATTCGAGCAATTTCCTTTCCAAAAGAAGATGTTGTTTTGAAGTAAGCCTGTACATTTCACAGATGTGCCAATATACTAGCTGACACAGCTCCTATTCCAGAAGAAGAATATATTATTTCTTCTTGATAGGAGGTCAAATAAAGAAGGGAATGGACTGAAACCACATTCCAGTATATTTGTTATTTCCAAGCTCCTAATTGAGAAAAACAGAGTTGCACAATGTTTTTTGCGATTTCATCCATGATTGTTCTCCGAGGGATCAAACATTACAAGAGACACTCATGTGGACAGCCTGGGCAAATATCTCCTTAAAAATTCCAGCAGGATGAAGAACAAGATTTTCTGGAAATCACTCGGTGCAAAACACCATCCAAATTCCATTTGAACGAAAAGGCACGTCCACAAACGAAACACACGGACAGCTTTCAGGCTTCAATCGTAAGTCCTGTTTAGCTCAACCTCTGCTGTCAGGTGGGAAGACTCCCGTAGTCTTAAAAACGCTGTAAGCACCAACACCTCTTTTTTTTTTTCCCTGACAGGATCTTGCAGTTTTAGCTTCTCACTTTTGGAGTCTTCAGCATGAGATGTTATGGGAATAACATCTATTCTGCTCAAGAGGAAAGGGCTGGGGAGTCAGCTAGAGCCCTGGACATCTGATTGCCTGCACACTTCATGTTTATCTGTGTTTTGGGCTGCTTTGCACAGCTCTCTGCGGCACGAGCCTGACCCAGAAGAGCCCCAAGCAGCACAAATGGGACATGAGCCCTTCAGTGCTCCTTGGCCTTGGTACATGGCCCTTTTTAGTTTAGCTGTGAAGAACCATCCTCCAAGTCCTGCTTCTCTGGAAGAGCTGAGCATCCACAGCCTCTACAACAATTGTTTTCATGGCATATTCATGGCATTTAGGGATCCAAACCCCTTAATTTCCTTTGAATGCTTTCATCTGGCTTTTTAAAGAAAACAGTGAGCTCTCTCATGTGCATGGAGGATGTTGGCTTAACGGCCATGTTTTCTTGTCATCCTGCAGTTCAGCACCCTGCTGAAACATACAGTATTTAAATTTTGGGCATCCAAGATAGTTCACTACTCTGTATTGCAATATTTGGCAGGACAGTGCTTTGCCTGTGATGCCTGTGTGCCATGCATGTGTCTGAAGGGCTGGATGGCTAATTTCATGATTACTTGCTGTACAAGACACAGGAAGAGGAGCACACACATGCCTGGCAAGAGGGAAAGAAGTTAAACCACCGATCCCAGACAAACATTGTTCAGGGTGACTTAACTGGGTATGTCAGCAGATATCACCTTCAGTCCTGGCAACAATGCTGCAATGGCAGAGGAATTTATAAACAGAAGTTGTTTCATGCCTCCAAAAGAGTGGGATCTGCAACACATTTTTTGGCCAAAACCAGCACCATAAAATTCATGTTGTGGGACTATCCTTCCACATAATGTTAGGACAAGAATTACAAATTAGAAAGACCAGTCAGGCTCTCCTTCTGCCCATCTTCCAGGCTAACACAGGATATTGCTCTGCTTTCAGTTTCTTCAGCCATGGGGTTGTTGAGACACTATCCCACGAAGGACTGCTCTGGGAGGAGTTTCACCTGACCCCTCTGGCTCTAGGTGTCAGGCTCCATTTTGGAGGCACAGTTGTATCTCATTATCAGACAGGAAACGTAAAAAGTCATTGCTTTTCTTCAGGAGCATTTGCAGTGTCTAAACAGCAGCTGCTCCTCCCACTGCTGCCATTTAACCATGCTGCATATTACGATGATGATCTTGCCCCAAAAGTCATGCTGGTGAGCCCTGTCACCACAGGGAGTGGCTCTTCTTAGCCACTTTCTTAGTCAGCCCAATCTAATCATGAAATGCCTCAACTGGACCTGTTGCTGCAGAGCCATTTCACAGGGGAGGGGAGCTACATCCCAATTCTTGGACAAGCATGTTCGAGGGACGCCAATGCCTGGCTTGTATGCCTGCTACTGCAGCACTTTAAAATCTTGTATCCGGGTGGTCACTTGTTTCTGCACCGTGTCTAGATGCCCCTTGGCTTTGTTGCTTTCCAAGACCTCCTTGATCTCTACAGCTTCCTGAGGAGGGGAAGTGGAGAGGGAAGTGCTGAGCTCTTCTCCCTGCAATCCAGTGATAGGATGCATGGGAATGGCTCAAAGCTTCACCCCGGGGAGGTTTCAACTGGACGTTAGGAAGCATTTCTTTACTGACAGGGTGGTTAAGCACTGGAACAGGCTTCCTAGAGAGGTGGTTGATGCCCCAAGCCTGGCAGTGTTTAAGAGGCATTTGGACAATGCCCTTAATAACATGCTTTAACTTGGTCAGCTCTGAATGGGTCAGGCAGTTGGACTAGATGATCATTGTAGGTCCATTCCAACTGAAATAGTCTGTTCTATTCTATTCTAATTTCTTTCAGGGCTCATGTCTCTGGGATTTCACCTTGTGTTACCTTTCAGTTTATAAGGATGAGTGCAGTTCTTGATCTCACGATCTGATCCTGTTCCACAGATTTTATGACAGTTAAAGGGGAGATCTTTTCTCTCAGTCTGCATCTGTCTTGGTGGTGCATCCACAGCACGGAGTGTGATATTTACACTCTTTACTTCTCTGTGAAGAAAATAAATAGGTCATGGCCTCTCACCGGTCACCATTCTTCAGCTCAGATTGGACTGCATTCACTCTGCAGGCACCGCACAATTTAGATGGAAGTAGGCATGGTTTGAATTGGCTTGATGCGTTTTCTGCTTGTGGTGTCAGATGTACAGCCCTGTACCAAAGAGCACTGAAGAGATATCTGCCTTTTCTGAGTAAACCTGCAGCAATCCAACTCTGCATGTATCCTACAGTTCAGCCCTTAATGACTAGACGAGTTTACAAATGAAGGATCATTGCTCATTCAATAGATGGCCATTTTGCAGCTAAGACACTCCTGCATGCTTGAGGAAATCCAGCAAAGTATAGTAAGTGAAGGAAGAAAAATCTGCAATGTTATAATTAAAGCAGCCAAAGAAAACAGAGTTCTGGAACAGCAGTTATTTAAAGACAAAAGCTCTTATACACACAAAAATTAAAGTACATATTAGCCTGATTTGCTAATGCGATGTGACCTGTGCAGCCATAGTGCCTGTCTCTGTCTTTAACCTCCTTTCAAACAAATTTGACACACACTCTCCCCTGCCAATTTTGAGTAGGCAAGACTGCAAGTAGCAATTTTGAAGATACCACAGGCTTACAAAATCAGCAGCCATGTAGGGGAGGAAAATTCAAGTAAAAGCTACTGTGAAAGGGAAACCAGAGAGAGCTCCGTCCTTATCAGCCCCATGTTGCAGCAACCAGGGTGTGCATGGTGTCGGGCAGCACAGCTGGCAGGGTGACATAAGCAGGTGCAGGTGACATGGGAAGGAACTGGGAAGAGGTTGGGAGTCTTGGGAACGACTCAGGGATGTTCCTTTGGCTGTTTTAATTTTAGAGTTATAGTTCTCTTCCCTCTTCTGGGGCTTTGTGTTTTTCTTTTTTGGAAATAATGCTATATGAATTCAATTGTGTATGGGATAGGCAGTAAGCATAGCCATAAAAATAAAACAAAATCAAAGAAAAACCGGTGCAAAGGATGGGACAGTGGCTGGGGTTATTGCAATAGGATGCAGAAGATCACCAAGCAGAAAAAAAACACAAGACACCAGACCTTGTTGGCCCTCCTGCTCCCAGAACCAGCTTGGGTTCTTTCTGGGACTTTTTTCCTTCTTACTACTTTCCAGGCTGGCTAAATTTCTCCTCAAAATTCAAAAGCAAGTGGCTCCTCAAAATTCAAAAGTGGCTACAGGAGCATGTCTGTCTCAGCAATCACAGAATCGCACATTCTTGTTTTCCCTTCCACCACCACCAAGCAGTCCTAAGTCACAAAGTTTGGGTCACCGCTTGAATTTTTGCACAGTTCAGCCTATGCAAGCCTGGGGCTTTTTGACATAAGGATGTCAGCTGCAAAAAAATACGAAAACCAAAACGGCTTGAGGCATCATTGTCTTGCATTGCGGGTAGTCGTGTGCATCCCACAGAGCGAGGGTAAAAATGTTACCAAACCAGAACATCATCCCTATGCCTCAGGTGATGGGGAAGTTGGCAGCCTCACAAGGTGAGAGGCAGCAGAGAAGCAACCTCCAGAGCGGCTGGGGCAGGACCTACACCTCTTCTGAGTAGCAGTCTTTTGCTGTTGCCACAAGGTGTCCTGAACTCATCTACTTCTAAACCTACCATAAAAATTATCCTTAAATGAAAGCGTTTATGGGGCAGTGTTTACAGGGAGCATTCATAAAAGTTTTAGAGAAGCAATACATAGAGGAAGGTTTAGGTTTGCTCTTCCTCCTGGCTGGCAGCTGCCAGCTGTGCACAGTTGAACGTGCCAGAGTTCAGCTCCACTCTGCTTTCTCCTGAGGTTCCCAACCCTTATCTTTTAGCGACCCAGTAAAAAACATGTTCAGCTTTACCTCAGCCTACCTCATTGTGTAATCTCAAACATATTTATTCCCTCGGCCACAGACCATCGCAGCAGACCTAATTTACAGGAACTATCGTCTCATGCGCTGGAGACTGCATCATGCTGGGCGTCTGGTCCCCACCTTTCCACCCCTGCTAACGCCACCGATATTTCTATTTATGCAGTGCTGCTGGTGGGGGGAAGCCTACCCCAGGTGTGCACCCGTTGATCTGCAGCTACGGCAGCTGGGCTCCCGCTCCCCATTTCTCTGTGTCACACGAGGATGAAGTTTGTCTCATCCCAGCAAGCAGGAGGAACAGTTATTTCTCCCCAAGACATACACTGAAAGACTCTTCCTAAGTCACAGTTTGCCTCAATAAAGGGAAACAAATGAAAAATTACAATATTATGTATTTCATCTCAGGGCAACTTCATCCTTGCCAGCTTCTCCCGGGGGAGGGCAGGCCTGCGTGAGAGGGACACGGCGTGCCTGAAGAGCCGCAGAGCAGGCGAGGGCCCATCCTGACCGATCACTGCTTCAGTGGCTGGCTCTCATTGTAGATGTAGATGTGGCCTCATTTACCGGAACAAGAATCAACACCGTAAATGTTTACTGTGCAATAAAGCCTAATGAGCCCTTCTTTTCTCAGCATTTTCACATTTCAAGGTGATCGGTAGGCAAAAGGCACTGCTGCCCAGCCACTCCTATCCATCAGACTGCTCTCAGATATGCAAAAGTCAGTGATTTCTGCTGCTTTGCAGCGAAAAGAATGATTATTGTTTCTGACTCAGCTCGGAAGATTTTGTCATGTCTGATTTTGCTGGAGGCTCCAGCCCTTCACGCCAAGTTATGGTATCACACAGCAAGAACAGCTAAACAGCCCCAGATGGCCTGGTTGGTTCGCGTTAGCCTCCTAGGTTTTTAGCAGCACTGTCATATACCCTGTTACTCTTGGACAGCGCCGAGGTTGCTTTTCCGAGCCAGGTTTGTCAACAGTCTAGGTGGATTCTCCAGGGCTCCGTTCTGGGACTCGGCGCGCTTTGGCTTGGCGTGTGTTTAAAGTACACTCTGGTTTTGAATAAATCATATCCCCGTGTACTACCATAAAGGAATGTGGATGATACTCTTGCGGTTATCCACAATATCTTTGTGGAGATTTTGGGAAGAAAAACAAATAGGACCCTTCCAGATATTTTGAAATGCTACCTCCGACTGTGAGGGAGAAAAAGTTTAAAGAGAAATTAAGCTGTCATGAGTTGTTTGGACTAATAACCACTGGTAGAAGAATAAGCTAGCTTCTAAAAATATTGTTCAGCTGAAACCTCTGTGGCTGATTTTTTTACTGATGCATGCAGTAATGCACACACTATAAAGAAAGGCTAAATGTTCAGTGACTTGAGAGGTAGCTAGTGAGCTCTAAAATACAGTTTCATCGCACTGATGTTGGCCTGCATAAACTGGAAGACATGGCAAAGTTAGTACCAAGTGTTGTGGAGAAGCATCATCATCCATCATCTTTTAAGGTGGCTCATTTTATTGGTAACAACTCCAGCTGTGGTCTCGGTCAAGGTACTCTACCTGCAAAGGCTGAACTGAAAGGATCTGCAGGGACTTCTCAGTGTGGTATAGTATAACAAATTTGCTACATTTATTGAAGTGTTAGGTTTGGGATTTGCTGTTCAAGCATTCCTTCATCAGGATGCAACAGATACTTTGACAACTTGTTCAAAAGAAAAATCTGGTCTCCATTATGTGCAAGTGCTATGTCATATTAAGCTGAAATAGGAAGACACCATTCTTTTAGCGCAGTTTGGGTCATTATGACTGTATCCTGCCATTGATCTATATCTGGGTCTCCAAGCTATGTCCATTAGGAGGTCTGAAAAAGTATCAATGGCAGGATATAGCCCTTTGTTCTTTCACGTTACAATCACAAGGAATTGGAGTGGGATCTGGCTCCCAGGGCTCTGAGCTGGCTTGCAGCTATTAGCTTTATGGGAATGGCTTGCATCCCTCGATGAGAAAAATCTTTGGAAAAACAGGCCGTCATCTGATAGCTTCCAAGCTCTGATGTTGCCAAGTAGCAACTACTTTCTCGTCATACAAGCGTACCAGCCATTGCGGAGCTTTGGTGGTGGTTTGTATTTAATAACAGTGTGTTCTTGGGTCCTTCTGGCAACACTTCTTGAACTACCTCCACTTACTACGTTTTGATCCCTCATCGAACAGACATTTGATTTCCCCGAATGCTCTTGCACACTGCATTAGCCCTGTGTGTGCACACTTGGCTGGAGAACAGCAGAGAGGAGGGAGGGGAGAGCTCAGAGCATGTCCCTCTTTGAGTGTCCGAAGCTGCCTGCCTGCTAAGGGCTCCTCAGGGTCCTTACATCCCCAATATCCTTGCCACAGACCCCATAACCTTGCATCTTCTGTGGTTATGCACTGTGCAAAGGACAGCGGTGGACATGTTCTTGGTGGTCCCAAGGAAAGCTCTTTCTCTCCCATGTCAGGTCCACCCTCTTCCAGTGCCGGGACAGGGTAGGGCTAGAAATACTTCAAACCCAAAACATGTGAAATGTCTTTGTTACAGCTAGATGGCATAGTGTCAGCTCAGTAAAGCAAGATTTGATCTGCTGTCATAAATGTCTCTGTAGAAGTAAATCTTGCCAATAATGAGCCAAAGAAAGGTAGCAGCCTTGAGGTCAATGATCAAAACCTGTTCCTCCCACTTCCATTCACAACCCATTTGATGTTTTGCATTTAATGCCAACCAGAAATCCATCAAAGCTCTTGAAGTACTTGAGTAGGAATGCTATTGTGGAATTTAAGCCAAGTAACTCAGACCATTTCATTTGTCTAAATATTTTCCTTTCGGAAATTTATTTTCATCCAGAGCATTCTTGTGAAAATTATTTAGGCATTGTATCTGTTCTAAAAAAAAAATCTCCTCTATGATTTTGCAGTCTTTGGGGGTAATGTAATATTGAATACTATTAATAGACCAGGTTAAAAAAACCCCACTCTTTTTAAAACTAGCTCTTGCCACTAATGGAAGTAATTTAAATGAAATCTTTTATTCATACAGGACACATGCAGGAACTCAAGACTGTATGTTTATGTATATTATTTTATTAAAAGATTCACAATATCCTTCTGAGCCATTCCAGAAGTCAGTTATACAAGGAGACACTTACTAGCGAAACGAGGATAATTTTGATGATGATTTTATGGACAAATATTTTCTAATCACAGAAAATTTGCAACTTATTTCTGAATTATAAATTGAAACCTCTTTTTTCCATATATGTATGACATTAATAGATGTGAAGAACAATGCAGTAAAGAAGTATCCAGAGCAAAAGGTCTTTAAGCGTAACATTATGTGATGCTCCAATTGATTTATAGGAGAAGACTATTATTGTACTGCTGTAGTGATTTCTCACATGGACTTTGATTGCAGAGGGTGTATGGCTGACCAGCCTACCAACTCCCACTAACCAATACTAATGTATTGGTCATGTCCAACTGTTAATGTACCTATTTTTAAACATTTTGTAGTTTAAAACAACATTAAAGGGAAAAGACTTTGGTGTAACCCTTTAAAAATACAGTCTGTTTCACTATCAGTCGCAACACTTGCCTATTCCAGTCACCGTCACTGTCAGGGTGGCAGCGGTAACGTGTTGTCTATCACATGTAGGAAGCTGTTTCAAAGCTGTCTGCTTTGTCAGGTGCGAGGCCCAAAATCACTGGAAAGGGCAAGGAGAAGGGCACACCCGGAGCTCAGGTGGGTTCACCACTTGCCCTGTCTCTTGACTCTCGCACATTTGTTTCTGCCAGCCCCCGATCTCTGGTTACTGTACAGTTCATGGGGTTTCCTTTTGCTCTTTCTTTCGGTCAGCTTGGAAGGAAAAACGTGCTGTCCCCAAGGGCTGAAGGCGGTGAGTCCTGAGCAGCGCAGGCGCAGGGCTGTAGGTTGGCTGGGAGCTTTGCAAACTGTAAGGCTCAGCAGAGAGCCCATGGCACGTCCTTCACCTCACACCCCTTTCAAGCCTTTCCCTTCTGGCTCTTCGAAGGAACCTCTGAGGAGAGCAGGAACACTTTGAAATTTGAACACGAAGAGGCAATTGAGGGGTTCAGGAGAGGACACAGCTTGATCAGTAAAACACCATCACACTGGGCTTCTTCCCCTTGCATATCTCCTCAAGTAAGTGAAGATGCAAAACGATGTCTCCTGCTGGCTCCAGCCGTCCCTGCGTAGGAGCACAGCTCTGAATTCAGTTTCCACAAGGGAGATTTCTTTTCCTTTTGCTTGGATAGTGGTTAAACACAATATTTGGGTTTTATGTTTCTGTCCTGCCTGAAGCAATGCCTCCCCTGCATGTCCCAGACTGCTGCTGCTGTCTGATGAAGAGGCAAAACACAGGCTTTTGTTCTGGACTACTCATGGGTTTGGAGGCATTTCATGCCTCATCATAGCCAATGCTGGGACTCAAAGCTCTCCTATGTTGTGCACGCTATTAACCAGCCAGCAATTTCAAAAATATTTTTATTGCTGCTAATTACCCTTCAGGGAGACTGTAAAACAGAGCCTTTATGGGAATCTCTGGGCTGTCTATGCCTGGAGGAAAAATATGAGAGTGATTAACTACATTTGCTAACCAGAGCATCACAGCGATTGCCTCTATGTCCCTGTGCCCAGCTTGTGCCAGGCTGCTTGGGGGATGTTTACAGCTCGCCTTCTCACAGCTATTCCGAACACTGATACTCGCTTGGGAGGGAAAAGAGTCATAATTTGTTAAATATCTTCCTGTTTCTGAAATTAGCACTTCATCCAACCTTCCGTCAGTGGACTGCAGATGTCCCAGTTTAAAGCAGCTACGCTGCAATGGCTTGGTCTAAGGTAGCCGAGGGTAGTGGCGGGGTGCTGTGGGGAGAGGTTGTCCATGCAGCGCTGAGGCTACAGCCAGATTTACTCTTGGTGTCCGTCTCCACCATATTACCCGTGACATCCATGGGAGCAGGGTGCTGGGGAAGAAGCTCCTGTGGCTATCTGGGGCACTGCAGAGCTGTAGCTCGGTCCTGACCTGTGCTGCCCTGCCAGGGCTGCCTCAGGCCAGCCTAAGTCCACATGCAGCCAGAAGACAGCCCCTTACCTGCTCCTTTACCTCTGGCCATTCAGGGTTTTCCCCTTTCTTTAGTGGCAGCACCAATGCTTCTAACACCACAACTGGCACGTGGCAGGAGATGAGTGAAAGAAGGGTGTTCAAATGGCTGGGGACTAGAGAGGGCATTAAGATGCCTCCTTTGGTCACCATATAGATTCTATACAGAGAGAGAGAGAAAAAGAGAGAGAGGTGTTATAGCTGAAGTGCATCATGAAGCCGCACCAGGGTGTCCTTGAGCCGCACACCTGGCCCTACATCTGCAGAATAGGTGCTGTCACCTGCCCCTCAGGACTTGTGTGACACCATGCTGAAGTGTAGCAAAGAGCCGGCACTGAACGCTGCTGCAGCAAAGAGAGGGTTTATTTGTGTTCGAGAGCAGAGGAAAGGAGAGAAAAGAAAGATTTTACACTCAAAAAAAAAAAAAAAAAAAAGGAAAGAGAAGTGGATAAAGACATTAGCACAATTCCTTCTAAGGTACTGAGAAAAAGAGAGGTGAAAAGTAAAGCTAATGAGAGAAAGTGGTCTTGTCCCAACAGCCATGCAAATCCATGGAGAGCCTCGCAGGGGCAGGGCTGCCCAATATTGCTGAAAAGAAGTTGGTGGGCAGCACAAGGCTGGGGAATATGCCTTATCCATGCCACGCTGCCATCCCGGCCCCTCTGGGGAGGCTGCCCGCCTCCTCGCTGCCCTCAGCGTCTCTCAGACGGAGATGCAACCACAGATTGCTCCCTTCACGCTTCCCCTTGGCCTCCGAGCAAACACTGAAGACATGAAATGCTGGTCCCTGCCTCCACCCATGGAAACCTGGATCTGCTTCTGGCCCTGGCCCAGAAGAGTCATGCCGGGCTGATGGTGCGAATAGCACCTCATTTTGTGGATTTGAACATTGCAGGGCAAATTAAGGATAAAACATTTTCTTTAGCTTAAAATGACAGACTTTTGCTGGATTTGAGTCACACTTGAGCTATTTTAAAACTCTCTTAGAATGCTTTATTTTATTTTTCAAGAGTAATAAGTGAAGACGGGACGGATTAAAAGCTGTGGCCCAAATAGTGCTGAGCTTAGGTGGGGGTCAGTAGAAAACTACATCGCAATTTTCCAGTTTGGCTCATCCTGTTGTAGGAGACTTTTGGAAACTATCTTGTACTCGAATGCTCTTTGTGCTCGAGGTTTTCATTCCACAACTTCACTTCTTTTGAAACTCGTCAAAGTGCAGTTTGAATGAGTATTTGCTTGACTGTGGTGAGCTCGATTTTTAAAGGAACAAGGCTCAAAAGGCCGAAGAGCTGGTAGATCCCTGCCAGATTGAACTGTGAAGTGGAGTGAAAAGCAGCAATTTTGATTTGAAGTCCCATGTACAAAAACATTTCTATCCTGGGGGAGCTTCCTCTTTGAAGGAGCCAAGACTTTCAGCATGAAACCCTTCCTGGAAAGACTTGCATGCTTGAGCTGACGTGATCATGTGAAGAAACTTTGTTCGTAACCACAGAAACTGAAAATCAGAATACATTTGCTGAGCCTGAGTTTTATTTCTGTCAGGAAAACATCCTCTTTTGCTAGGTCTGGATGCCTCCTCCTTCTCCACCTGTGCCGTGCGTGATGCTGTGAGCACTGATCCGCCAGGAAAGAAGTATCCGGCAAGTGCCTGGTGTTGTCCACATCAATTAGGGACTGATGACCTGGTTCTTAGGTTACCCACTCCCCTTGATGCCTGGTGCTTCTTGGGATCGGGGGCAGCAACCTCTGAGCTCCCAAGCGGTGAGCAGCAGTGTTTCCAAATTACAAAGTCAAACTACTGGCATCCCTAAAGTCCACCTGGACATGCGAGTGAGCGGCAGTGTCTCTCACGAGTCCTGCCACTGCTGCCAGCTAGAAGTGGGTGGGAGGCGTTGGGTTGGTGGCATGCCTCCAGGCTGTGCATGCTCCTGGGCTGGCCACTGAAACCAGCTGCCAGGAGCCAGGGCAACGAGGTGTGCGAGTGGGGCTGGTGCAGCCGCAGCAGGGGCGCAGGGCTGGCCATGCAGAGACAAAACGAGCGCAAACTGAAGGTCTTGCTGAGGTTGGAAGGACACATGCACACAAACATACACACACAGACATCTCCTGCTGCCCACACCACACTGAACGGCACCGGACCTTCAGAGGCGCAGGGGCTCCAGGAGGCTTTGTGGGCCAGAGACAGAAAAGCTGGGGATCGGTTGAGGAAAACACAGCCTGATGCCCTTGGCGTAGTCACTTCAACCCATGTTCCTGTGTGCCCTTCCCCCAGAGTAGAAGTCTCATAAATAACCCACTCAGAGGGTTATCTTTCTCTTGACAGCCTTCCAGGCCTTAGCTTTGAAGCCACAAAATGCTTCCAAGCGATGTCAAACATAAGGGAGGCAGGTATCTGCTGCTGGCACTTGCCTTTTCGTGACAAGCTTTCCCCACACATGGAGGTAACGTTGGGTGCGAAGTTGCTGAAGGCGGCACCTTCTTCTGTTCGCATGCATTTTTCTGGACTTTGTAAAGAGCAATGATAGAAGTGTTAAAAGAACTTAATTTAAATGGTTGCCAGGAGGCAATTGCAGACAAGCCTCGCTCATGACGAGTCTCAACTTAGATTATTGATTTATTGTTTGTGCAGTACACACCTTCACGTTTCAAAGGCCAGGAAAGTTTTTGCAGCAATGCCAAAATATGAGCAAATTACACAAAAATTAAATATCCACAAGCAGAGGTACTGTATGGGAGATTCACAGTCTCAGGAGGTGCTCTGCTTTTGGGTCCTGCCTAGCATGGGCCACTAGCCCAAGGTGCCCTATGGGATAACCTCATTCAGATAAAATGATGGATTGCTACACAGTCTTTCCAAGGAGGTTACACACTTGCTAGGAGCCTTTTTCAAAGTGAAATCCCCCTGAATTGTCCCACTGAGGTTTTGGGACCAGGCCCTTCAATGTCCGAGGTTAAAGGAGCATGGATGAGATAATTTTCAGCCAGAGCACAGGAGAGGAGTAAATGTCTGCATCCGGAGGATCCGGGGAACTACAGGCCGGTCAGCCTGACCTCGGTGCCGGGGAAGATCATGGAGCGGTTGGTTTTGAGGGTGCTTACGAGCCATGTCCGGGACAACCAGGGGATCAGGCCCAGCCAGCACGGGTTCATGGAAGGCAGGTCCTGCTTGACCAACCTGATCTCCTTCTATGACCAGGTGACCCGCCTAGTGGATGAGGGAAAGGCAGTGGATGTGGTCTACTTGGACTTCAGTAAGGCCTTTGACACTGTCTCCCACAGCATTCTCCTAGAGAAGCTGGCGGCTCACGGCCTAGACAGGTGCACTCTTCGCTGGGTAAAAAACTGGCTGGACGGCCGAGCCCAGAGAGTTGTGGTGAACGGAGTTAAATCCAGTTGGCGGCCGGTCACGAGCGGTGTTCCCCAGGGCTCAGTTTTGGGGCCGGTCCTGTTCAATATCTTCATCAATGATCTGGACGAGGGGATCGAGTGCTCCCTCAGTAAGTTTGCAGACGACACCAAGTTGGGCGGGAGTGTTGATCTGCTGGAGGGTAGGAAGGCTCTGCAGAGGGACCTGGACAGGCTGGATCGATGGGCCGAGGCCAACTGTATGAGATTCAACAAAGCCAAGTGCCGGGTCCTGCACTTCGGCCACAACAACCCCAGGCAACGCTACAGGCTTGGGGAAGAGTGGCTGGAAAGCTGCCCAGAGGAAAAGGACCTGGGGGTGCTGGTCGACAGCCGGCTGAACATGAGCCGGCAGTGTGCTCAGGTGGCCAAGAAGGCCAACGGCATCCTGGCCTGTATCAGAAATAGTGTGGCCAGCAGGAATAGGGAGGTGATCGTGCCCCTGTACTCGGCACTGGTGAGGCCGCACCTCGAATACTGTGTTCAGTTTTGGGCCCCTCACTACAAGAAGGACATGGAGGTGCTGGAGCGTGTCCAGAGGAGGGCAACGAAGCTGGTGAAGGGCCTGGAGCACAAGTCTTATGAGGAGCGGCTGAGGGAACTGGGGTTGTTTAGCCTGGAGAAGAGGAGGCTGAGGGGAGACCTCATCGCACTCTACAACTACCTGAAAGGAGGGTGTAGCGAGGTGGGTGTTGGTCTCTTCTCCCAAGTAACTAGCGATAGGACAAGAGGAAATGGCCTCAAGTTGTGCCAAGGGAGGTTTAGATTGAACATTAGGAAAAATTTCTTTACTGAAAGAGTGGTCAGGCCTTGGAACAGGCTGCCCAGGGAAGTGGTGGAGTCACCATCCCTGGAGGTATTTAAAAGACGTGTAGATGAGGCCCTTAGGGACATGGTGTAGTGGGCATGGTGGTGTTGGGTTGACGGTTGGACACGATGATCTTAGAGGTCTTTTCCAACCTGTATGATTCTATGATCTATTTTCCATGACATTTTTCTATATAGGGTTTGGAAGTCCTGGGCATGAGCCTTCCCAAGTCATTATCCTTCATTTCTGGAAAATGGTGAAGATGAGAAAAAAGCCAAACTCCAAAGTCGGGTCACAAACCAGTCAGGTACCTTCCCCATGAGTAGCATTTTTTCCATGTGGTTCCCACTTTGATGGGGACTCAAAGTCACCAGTGGGGTGAGCTGGTTATATACAAATCTCTGCTTTCCATGTTATTTGAGTAGACAAGGTACGGGCTGGTAAAGTCTTAAACGGTAAGACTCGAACTGCAATTTGTGATCATTCTTCCCATCCTCAGTGCTAAAAATACGTCTGAAATCCTGACTTTATGGTAATGAATGGCAAGAAGTCCCTGTACGCAAGAGATGTCGGGTTGTAATTTTAAAAGCCTACCAGTGCAATAATAAACAGAATAGAAAGTATGATTGCTGTCATTCCAGCACAGGGTAATAAACTCTTTATGGACATGGTAAATTAAATCCCAGAATGATGCAATAATTTAGACAATAATTCACAACAGCCAGCAAAATCAGACAAAGTTCCCATCGACTTCAGCGAGGGCAGGATCAGTCCCAGAGGACACTCTGGCTTGCTTTGGCCAAGAGCTTACAGTATTTAACCTCACGTTTTCCAGTGGAGAGAGCCACGCAAGTCAGCTCTTACCTCACTGTGTCTCAGTGCTCTGAGGCTGCTGTAAGAAAACATCTGCTGAAGAAAGCACGGGAGGAAAGGATGGGACCTGGTGGGCCTGATTCAGGTACCGAGCTCGCGCATGTGTTTCAGGTGCCAACTAAAGCCGTTCTCCAGCAGGAAGTGCCAAAGTGCCCTGTACGGTTAAAGGTGGCTTTGCAGATGGGTCCACACAGAGGACCTGCCAGCCAAGAAGCATGGGTGTATGCAGTGAAGCCATGGGTGTTGGTCCTAACCTCTAGCTGCAGTGATGGCTGGGCATCACCTGGTCCTGGGCAAGGACAGTCCCCCATTCCTAAATAATCTTTTTTATGATAAAATCCCAGACTCTTTACCACAGAAGGTGAAGTTTCCTGATTGCTTTAAATTGATTTAAGCATGGGCTGCTGCTGACGGGAGCCATCTCATTCTCCCCTTTGCCTCTGGGCTCGTTCCTGCCCTCCTCTGTGCTGCTGGGACTACTTGTCTTTTTGTGGTTTTGGTAGATTTAGCTTTTAGCCGAGCAAGTCCCCTGCCTGACTTTGACGTTCCTCCCCAGGTCCAGGAGAGGAAAACCTGTTTTGGAGTGACTGACCCTTCAGTGGCGCTGCAAAAATACGGCCTGTTTGTGAGCAGTTCTTCTGCTCATCAGTGCCACAAATAAGGGTGAAATCCTGACTTTTGCAGTAGAGGGCAAAAAATTCTGCAACAGCTGGGATGTCTGGAGCGGCACAAGGCAAGGATAAACAGGGGAGAAAATGTGACTGCTGTCATTCAAAGCTGGGGTAATAAACTTTACGGATGTGGTGGATGCAATCCCAGTGTACCACAGTAATTTAATAATTTACGCCTTCAGCAGCCGTGCAAACTTGCTTGAGCTGATCATGAAACCGTATCCTACAAGATGGTGAACAGCTATAATCTTACCAAAAGTACTAAAATAGTTGACTAGAGAGGGTATCAGCTCTCCCAGGCTGTCCTTTGATTTATGTTCACGCAAACTGTCCCGGGTAAAGGACTGGGATGCTGAAGACTTGGGTATCACGTACCCAGCAGCTCAGGCCAAAACCTGACCTGCTGCAGACCTGAGCTGAGCTGGATCACTCGCACGTAACGCAGCTCCTGGGGACGCGCAGGGGGCCAGGGCTGCGGGCAGAGGCTCGACACGGTCCCCAGGTTTAACAGGCTTAGTTAAACCAGGCTTCCAGGCACGAGAAGGACTAAAGGGTTTGGTAGGCGGGAGCATCTTGAGACAACTCAGAGCTGCAAAAAGCAATTTAGGGAGCAAACCTCTGTAGACGCACCCTCCCGACTGCACGTTCAGCGAGGTGGACCGAAAACGTGAGCAGGCTGTTTTGCAGGCCCGGCTCCATGCCCACATCCAGCAGCTCTGCGCCAGCATGGCCGGCCGGCGGGTCCCGGGGGGGATGCCCCAGCCCCTCTGCACCAGCTGAAGCAGGTACAGGTGCCCTCCTCCCAGCTGGAGCGGCACAAGCTGAGCTTCGTTAGCATCACTGTTGGTATAATGAATTAGGGGACAAGGAGAAACAAAAGCAATAGCTGAGGTTTTAAACAGGGAAGCAGCCCGGCCCCGAGCGGCCACCAGACCTCTTTTTGCTTTCGTCTGGGGCCGTGCGGAGGCAGCGGCTGACAGGCGTTTCTGTGGGCTCCTGGTTCCGCGGCGAGGCAGGCAGTTAGAGGAGACAGTGAAGAAATTTCGTT
Source organism: Calonectris borealis (assembly GCF_964195595.1). NCBI lineage: Eukaryota > Metazoa > Chordata > Aves > Procellariiformes > Procellariidae > Calonectris > Calonectris borealis. The sequence continues at coordinate 152,634,186 of NC_134312.1, read as the reverse complement.
CCCCAGGCGCTCCCGGGGTGAAATTCTGGCCACAGCGAAGCCGGCGGGAACGCTGCCATTGCCTTCCACCAAGCCATGATTTCACCCCATAGGTATTAGTTTTTTCTCTCCTCCCAGATATTAGAAAACCACAGCTATCAGGGTGCTGCAAATAAATACTCTGGGCCACAAACCCAGTTTCTTTGTCAAGAGGGACAAAATGAACCTAAGAGGACAGGCCGGAGAGCAGCGAGGGTGCAACACAGCAAAGCATGATTAACACAAGGTGGAAGGAGAGACAAAAAAGCAGCTTCTGTCCTCAGTAGGAAGTAATATTGCGTTCTGCAAAAATAATCAGCTGACATATACAGCTTAAAGCGCATTATGAACGTTGTTTCCCTACGGTTATGAACAGCGTCTTTCAGCGATACGCTGCGCACAGCCTTCGGCTGCCTTTCTGCCCAAGAAGCACGCAAACCAGCCGAGCTGATTTATGAACCAGCATGACAGACAGAAAGGCCTTTCCTGACAAAAGATCATTTTCTTGCTGATCTAAGTCTAAACTCAAACCAACCGCTCCTTTTATCACTGCAGGGTCATAAAAGGAGTGAGATGGTGGTGTATGGCATGGGACCGAGGAGACGGAGATGCTCCTCTTAACTTTGGGCTTTCTCCAGCCTAGGCCAGAAGATGCAGCAGGTCCAGTTTTCATGTAGGGAGAAGGAGAACAGATACATTGACTAAGACTTCTTTTTCCTGTCTTTTACATCCACGTGGCACCACTTCACCTCATCACCGAGAGGGACCAAATGATGGTGCCACATATGTGACATATGCGGTCACAAAGGTGCCTTCCATGGGTGACCCTCGCAGGCTGCTCCCTTGGGCTTTACTGAGAATTAAGTAAGTGTTTTAAGGCGGGCTAGTTGTGATGTTTGGTGCTTGTTATGATGAGGAAGTGCTGAGTAGTTAACATGGCTGCTTTCTAAAAGCATCTCATCGTAACCTGGACCGCTGCCTGTTTCTGTTGAACATGATAAGGAGAAGAGCTGCTGTAGTCAGTATAAATGAAAGTAAACAGGAAAACAAAACTGATGGTAACATCAAAAATATGGATTTGGAAGGATGGCTTTTTTTAGACACTTCTCTTATTGTAGCCCACAGGAAATCAGCTGTGTTGCTGTTTTTAAAAAGGGTTCAGACTTGAAACCTGCCAAATGACCCAAAAGCCATGCAGATGGAGGGGAACACAGTCCACCACAGCTGCCAACCCACAGGTATGGAGGGAATTTTGCTAAGTATTGCATCTGGTAACAGAACTGGGGAAAGAAAAACAAAATTTTTCACAAAAGACAGCTTGCTCCTGATAAAAATCTGCTGAAGATTAATGACCTTTCTCAAGACAATTGCTGAAAATACAAATGCATTTACATGCTGCATCAAACATGGCTTTCTTATTTTCAGTATTTCTTTCATACTTGATGTGCATATGAAGATACCCAGCTACGCTGAGGGGTCCTGCTCGACCAGCATTCAGGAACTCGCACAAACAAAAGCCCAGCACTGAGTCCCTGGCAGGGCTGCAGCCTCCTGCCCTGACCCAAGGAAACCAGCTGAGCCAGTCAATGGGATGTGGGCAACGTGGAGTCCTTGCTCCTGTGACCACTGACTTTCTAATCCAGAGGGGAGTTCCTCTACGTGGAAACTGTTAGGATCTTTGAACTGGTTTGAATCTGCATTTTCCACCGAGGTGTTATTGTGAGATGATCTCACGGAAAGCCTTGGGAAGCCTTGCTTCTCTCCCTCAGTAGAACAGAGAGTTTGAAAAGGAGGAAAAATGGTCTCAGCTTTGATTGAGTGGCTTAAATTTCAGTGGCCACCAGCACTGATCCCAGGGCAGCTGCCTGCCTCCAAAGTAGGGAAACCATTGTCCCAGCTGCTCTCACAGAAAGAGCTGTAGTTGAGAAACCGGGTCTGCTAAGGGGTGTCCGAATTTGCCCTGGAGGCCCTCTAGCAGAGGAGACCAGACCAGAAACATTTCCACAGCCAGATCTCCGCAAACCTGGGAGGAAATCTCATGCGCAGCAGAAACCAGGGGACCGAGTAGAAAGAGCAGAGCCAGATGTGCCTAGATGGACATTAGACAACCCCTGAGATGTCTTACAACAGGGAGGATCCCGGCACAGGGAGGAAGGGGAGAGGTTTGCTTGGAGCGTTTTCTCCCCTCAGACCTGCAGATTTTGAGCTTTGCCTATGACTGAAGTGCCTCTGGTTCAGAAACTCCTTTGCATCATCTGCATTCCCTTAACCATCACAGTATTTCAAATAATGAGTGGAGCAATAGCTTTCAAGCTGGGCAGTAGTTTGAAAATATTCCAATGAAAAATATCCAGAGAAATAGTTTGAAACTTTGGAGAGATCAATAGGCTGAAGAACAGGATGTCTACAGGAGTTTCCCTCATGTGAAAGCTGGCAAAAGCCCCTGGCAATGGCCCCTCCTCTCCCAAGGAGAGGGAGGGTGAAGGAGTTACTGAACCAGAGGAGACCTTGTACTGGGTCTCTGGGAAAGACATACTGGAGTTAGCATGAAGACAAGCGGGGGCTGGATATCGAAGCTGTTCTTGGGTACAGGAAGGTCAGAACAGTCAAAACACATCAAAGTAAGGTCCATCCAGCCCAACACCGTTTCTGAGCCAGTCACTAGCAGAAGAACCAGGCCTTTGGTTTTGAACCTCCCACTTGCTCTGGGTGCCCCCGATTTACACAAACCCGCACGCAGAGCCAAGGGCCTCCCACGTCCTGAGACATCTGCAGAAGGCCAAGATGAGGCACCGTGCCAGCAGGGCCAGAGGAAAGACCCTGAACCTATGGAAGTTTGAAACGAGATGGGATGCACAGGCGGGATGGAGATTCACCAGGTGAGCGCAATGAAGCGGGTCATAACACCGTAGACATCTGCGAGTAAGCTATGCAGTGAACATCTGGTAAAAGGATAAAAATATAAAGCAGTGGTGGATGATAAATAGAAGTACAGTGAAAAAGACAGGTTGGCACTGCGTCTGACGTGGCTGCCATTGGTAGAAGCTGTTGCATCAATAGGTTTTGTACTTCATACTCCTAAAAATACACTGCTCTTCAACTATAATCTGTGTTGGGTACTGTAATGTGCTTGGACAAAAGCTAACAGATGGGTTTTCCTTATATTCTGTACATTATTTAATGTGCCATTCCCTCTCACTTCTTGTGTTTTTGTGGCTGAAACAACTCTGGATGTGCAATTTTCCCTCAATATATAGGTCCCTCAATCTTTGCTGTATTTTCTAGGTTCTTTATCATAGAATCATAGAATCATTAAGGTTGGAAAAGACCTCTAAGATCATCGAGTCCAACCGTCAACCCAACACCACCATACCCACTACACCACGTCCCTAAGCACCTCATCTACACGTCTTTTAAATACCTCCAGGGATGGTGACTCCACCACTTCCCTGGGCAGCCTGTTCCAAGGCCTGACCACTCTTTCAGTAAAGAAATTTCTCCTAATGTCCAGTCTAAACCTCCCTTGGTGCAACTTGAGGCCATTTCCTCTCGTCCTATCGCCAGTTACTTGGGAGAAGAGACCAACACCCATCTCGCTACAACCTCCTTCCAGGTAGTTGTAGAGCGCAAGGAGGTCTCCCCTCAGCCTCCTCTTCTCCAGACTAAACAGTCCCAGTTCCCTCAGCTGCTCCTCATAAGACTTGTGCTCCAGGCCCTTCACCAGCTTCGTTGCCCTTCTCTGGACACGCTCCAGCACCTCAATGTCTCTCCTGTAGTGAGGGGCCCAAAACTGAACACAGTATTCGAGGTGCGGCCTCACCAGTGCTGAGTACAGGGGCACGATCACCTCCCTGCTCCTGCTGGCCACACTATTTCTGATACAGTGACTTTCTGTCACTCCTGTTCTATTTTGTCACGCACGTGAAGAGCAGTGCCCAGGGGAAGAAGGTCACACCATGCAGCATGCCAAATCTGATGCTAACAAGAACATGCCTCGACCTGAGCTGATGTGCGAGGGGTGTTTCCACAGAGCAAGCCAGAGGCTCTCAGAAGGGTTTTCCTCATGCAAAATTGCAGGGGCTGCCGCCCAAACAGCTGTCCTAGCAGCCTGGAGAGGGAGTTTCGCTGATGTAAAAGCCCAAAGGAGAAAAGTAGGACTGTCACCCACTGATCCTCATCCAAAACGCTGAAGACCCGCGCTGGCCCAGCACAACGCAGCATAACATCATCGGACTGCGAGAAAATGTGTCCTCACCACACCATGGGCTTGAAGAAGTGGGGCCCAGCCAGGGCTGTCCTAGCGGCATCATACACAAACTCATCACAGCAGGGACATGGAATATAACAAGAGAAGTCTCTGTAATCGCCGCGGACTCACTCACGCAGTCTGGTTCTAACATCATGCCCCTAACTCAGGACGCTAGCTTTTTCTGATTTACAAAAGAAATCAACAAAAGTATTTAAAAGCTATTTTCTTTCTTCTCTGGAGGTTGCTGGTACATATAATAGCTGAAAAATTCTTGAAAAATGAGATTTCCAGCTCCCACAGGTGAGACCTTTATTCTGCAGCGTTGCAGCCTGGGTCCTGCTGCGCCGTGGCTCTCGTCACAACAGGTCCCTTCCAGAGGGTGATGGTTTCCAGAGAATGACTGCCTTTAAAGGGTCCCTGAAAGACAGCTAAGAAAAGGCAGGCTATTGTTCGCAGAAGTAAATAAATACAGGGAACCCGCACTACCACAGGGAAAGGTTTAGGAGTCGGAGACACACAAAACATTGGCAAGCATTGCCGGAGAACGTATGGTTTGTATTTCTGGCTGCTTACCCTATGTGCTTTATCCAGCGGGCTTTTTTTTTTTCTTTTTTTTTTTTTGCATGCAATACCACACCTAGTTTGTTTTGCCTGTCACTTGGTGTAGGTATGCATGGGGACCTGCTGGCAGACAGTGGGATACAGAGTGATATTTGCACATCCAAACATCTTGCTTACACACACAGTCATGGTAAATGCTCTCTGCCTGTGTTCTTCAGCCGTGGGCTTCTTGGGAACCCAGATTTATTACAAAGCGCACCGATATGGGAGAAATGTCATAACTGCTAGTTGATCTCCACTCGCTTCTACAGTTAATCAGTTTTATTATTCCCTGCTCACTCCATTGTTTCAGTAGCTATGAGCACATCAAAACAGGTAAATAGGAGAAAATAGGAAAGCTCTGTTCTCAACTTTAATATCTTGAGTATTTAATTATTTTTTTATATCAACTGGATTATATTTTGCAATCTAAACTTTACTGTTTTATTTTCTTAAGTTGAGGCTTAAGAAATTTTGCACTTGTGCAAAAGCAGTACAACTACCATGTCTCTCTGCATTGACACCACGAAAAAGAAGTCAAGCTAACATTAAGCCCGTCCTCTCAGAAGACTGAAACTTTCCACACCGCATCTCAGCTGAGAGCTCCCACATGAGCAATACTGAGCCTTTTCCGTGGGGCTTTCTAGTGACTTAAACTTGTCAGTTTAAATTTATATTTCTGAATGTTTTTTGAAAGAAAAACATGCCAAAAAAGTACTTTGGCCAGGCTCCCCCATCTCACTGGCTGCGTAGACGTGCAGAGCCAGCACCTCTCCTGCCAGGCAGCGGCTCGGTGCCTCTCACGTGAGCTCGTGGGATTCTTGGAAACCCTGTGTCCCCACGGCCAGGAAGCAAGCAGCGCTGGGACATTGTGTAAATCTTCCTGTAAGTCACTGAATGCTTCTTCGAGATCCCAAAACAGGGAGAGGAGGAGCCTTCCTCAGCTGAATAAGCCTCCATTCATGTTTAGCTGAGAGGCGACCCTTCCCTAGCCTTCACAGATCCTCCCTTCCAGCAATGCTGCCCCAGCAGCCCCCGGCTTGGGGAAAACATCCTCAGGGCTGTCTGCTGCTTTTGGGATACACCACGAAGCTCTTGTCAAACAGAAGCGCTCGCTTACTGCTTGCCAAAAGTGACGAATTTCAAAGAGGTTGGCACCTTGTCCCCAGGCCTGTTTCCATTCATAACGTCTCCCACCCCGTGCCTCTGCTGGGAGGATGCTCAGGAAAGCAGAGCGCTGGTAGCGCTGCTGATGGGCCCGAATCACCGCTTATTTTTGACATAGGTCAGAAGACTGATTGATAGAAAAATCAGAGTCCATCAGAGGAGGATGGTTCTCCAGCTCAGCTCTGAGGATGGTGACAGTGCCGACACACCGTTGCAGCTTCCCCATCTAGCTCCTGTATGCTGGCAAACAAAACCTTATGAAAAATAAAGAGTTGTTACAAACAATTTGTTACAGATCCTCGGCTCTGGCCCTCGGTAGGATTGCACTCTAGGTCAGTTCAGCTAAAAAGGTGTGTGCGCCACAGCTCCAAGGAAAGCAGCAGGCAGACGCCTGTTACAGAAGATTGGTCTCAACACAACCTTCCCCCAAAGGGTGACTACTTTTCTCTCATAAATACTTGACTCCATCACTGGGACCCCAAAATCTTGCATCTTATCAGGTCCAATATGGTGTGTATGGGACTCGTTTTGCAATATGCTGCTCTACTCTTTTACAGAACCACTGGAGGAGCTTCTGGCAAACAGAGCTGATTTCTTGTGCACGAGCTGCACAACTATTACCCTGCCTGCCGCCCTCCAGAGACGCTCTCTTGACAGGGATCTCACAACGGCTAATTTGATGAAGGAGAGATGACTGCCGCTCCCGGAGGAGGTGCAGCCAGCCTCAGTCGGTGGGGAACCACATCAGGCTTCGCTCTGCAGACTTTGACTCTCCGGCTGCCGCAGGCTTTGCGTGTCTTTGCAGGAGCTGCAGTTAGCTCACAAAAGCATTGAACAGGGGGACACACTCCCACCTTCGGTGTCCGGCTATAAAGCACCCGGCTGGGGGGCTGCACTGCAGGGCCTCACATTATTTCTGACCCTTTGCACTGAAAGAAGACAGCAAAAAAAAACCATATCTTTGGGTCAAAGAGGTACCACCTGTGGTTTAGAGGAGAAGCAGGGTGGGCGTGATATAGTGTGAAAGCAACCAGCGTGGCTTAGATCTGCCTAACGTGGGGCAGGTGAGAGGCAGGGGCCTCATGATGGGTCCCCAGCAGCATAGAAATACTCTGCAGGGGGGCTGGAAACAAGCTGGTGATGGGAATGAGAGGTTTCCAGATCAATTTTCCAAATCGTGAGTCTCTTCTAGTGTGTTTTGATGCTTGATCTTTTTCCAGGTAGTATTGAAGGGAAGAGAAGACAGGTAGCATCCAATGGGGAAAGAACAATACAGTCAGGCCTCCACGGGCAACTTATTGAGAGGTCTTGAGCAGTTTCTCCTTTAACTTCGCCTTCCCCAAGGTAAGGCGTGGTGTTTGTAGGGCCAGCTGCAACGCCAGCCAGCTGTGGTGGCTGCACCACTGTGGCCTCTCCTGCAGGGAGCTGGGCAGCAGAGTTCAGAAGCGGTCCCTGTGCCAAAGAGCTCCCCATCTGAGACGGGTACGACATTGCGCCAGGTAGCAGGAGAAGGACAAACAGAAAATTTATACTCGACAAAAGTACTTTGTGAACCTTGCACCTTTTAAGCCTCCCCTCCACCCCCCACCGAAAAAAATCCCGGTGTATGCAGCTGGATACGTTGGATGTACTTGGAATATTTGTCTAGCAGTAAGAGATTCCCATAGCAAGAGTCTCTCACACCAGTGGTAAGAGAAACCCGGTCTGTCACTTGCAGGAGAAATAAAAAATTAAAAAGAAATAGGAGGGCAAAGTATTTTTCTGTCTGGCCATGAGGTAGCATCGTTGAGCTATTCACAGCAAAACCTGAAGCTAATCTGCCTCAATTTTGCAAGCAGTGCTTCTGGAGGCACAAGCTGCCTGTCATTTTACATTGACCAGATCAAGAGACGAGGTTTAACCACTGTGCTAATTCAGTTTTGGTGATGAGTCAGGCCATGCCTACCTCTCTTGCCTGCTTTCCCCCCCTCTATGATCTTTCCCATTTCTTACATGAAAATCAGCATTTTATTGATCGTGTTCACATCATGCCTTTTCCCTGTTTCTGGGCACCTGGCGAGTGCTGGTGAATGCTGACTCCACCAGGCTCTGAGCAGACGGGTGCTGTCTACAGCCAGCCCCACCACACAACTCCCCAAGGGACAGAGGATGAACAGAGAAAGCTGAACAGGCTCAGAGGGTGAGGAGGTGGAAAGCAGGGGCTCTAAAAAATAATTTACAGATTTGAGTGGGGAATTGAATTTGAGCTCCTAGTTTTAGGCTGTAGCCAAAAGCGTTAATGTGGTTTTTGGTTAAGTTCATGAAGAAATAGATAGAAATAGGGAAGAACTGGCAAATCTGTTCTCGGACAACTGGCTCCGATTATATTATCTGCCTTTTGAAGATGTTGAAGAATTGGAGAAGAGTGCAGTTTGCTGCCAGACAGAGACAGAGACATTGTCTGGAAAACATCAGATCATGGCCTACAGAATGTCCACTTTCCTCCAAAGCAGCCTCTCCGCGTTGTTTTTTTATGCTGTTGCCAAGCAAATTGCCTGCGCCTTGCTGGCCCCCTGCAAGCCCATTGCTGTAAATGACATATTTCATCCAGTAAAAATGATCTCAGGGAAAAGAATAGAAAAAGAAAGACTGATGAAAAGCTATTTCCATCTGCAGCTGCAAGGTTGATGAGACCTATTCAAAGGCAATTAAAGCAACACTACCCTTAGCGTTTCAAGGAGGCTGCATGAACGTCAGATGAAGTTCTTCAGCCCTAGAAGACGTTTACATCAGGAGAAGGAAACAACGCTCTCCAGAGCTTCTAGGGACACAGGCTGTGCTGAGATTTACTTCCCTGTGCAGCACTGCCAGGGGCACTGTAAGCATTGCCCAATATTTGTTGGTGACGTATCTGCTGTACAATTGGTTTGACAACGGCAGTGACCGATTTGGTTGCAGCAAGAGATAGTGTTGTGCTTTTGAGGAATACAACACTGAGCATGGGAAGCTGGTGGCAGAGGTATGCTGGTAACTTGGCAGAAAACATGTCAGTCCCATTGATAGAGGCAGGGCAGAGAGGGGAAATGTTATTAGAAAACCACGGGGGAAGTGGGGGATTTTACTCAGTTTATCGACTATTCAGCAGCAAGCCTCACGTTTTTTAAGATGGAAAATGACCTGTAGTTCCAACAAACACCATAGGGCTGCTGAGATGGAGGCAAGCCCTATGGGAAGGAAAGCTATGATGACCTTGGAGTATTTTTTCGATGCTTCAGCCTGAGCTGGAGCAGCTGTGGTGCAGAGAGCCCTACACCACTGAAGACTAAGTGGCAGCCCTCAGGGGTCAGCGCAGCCCAGGCTCTTCAGCCCTCTGCAGCCTGTCTGCGTGAAGCTTTGCTGGGAGGTTTTGGAGGAAGGCAGCTTTCTCATTTCTTTCACAATGCTTACACTCGACAGACACAGCGTCTTCAGACCCCCCTCACTGAAGGGTCAGCTGACAGACAAAAATCTCACACTCTACTTCCTTCTAATCCTCTGAATATCTCAGTGAAACACAGTCCTCTAGTTAAAATACTGCAACAGCTCCATTCGATGTTGTTGATACGTACCAGCTGCAGACAGTGGTGGCGGTGAGCAAGCATTATTGAATGCATGCCTGTGATAAGGGTACATAAATGTCCCCCATCACGCAATTCTCCTGCATCTGGCTCTACTGAATTTAGGCTAACAATGGCAACAACGGAGTCTGTGGCTATTTTTGCACCTTTCAAGTCAGAGTTTTACAGACACAAGCTCATAACGCCCAGAGGGTTTGTAGGACCAGTGGCTTAGCAAGAAATGGAGTAGGCAACAGACAAGATTGGGAACTGCTGTCCCATGCTGAGCAGGGTCTTGGAGTGTTATTTTTCAGATTGAGATGCCAACTCTTAGTTTTGGTAGGATTTGAAACAGTCTAAGACCACATAAGCCTTCCTCTCACCAAGGAAAGCTGAGCAGGATGCTGCTCCCTCTCTGGTCCGAGGGAACTGAATGACCACCAGCTCCAGTGACTTACCTCGCCTGACTCCACAGGTCACCAGGGACGCTGAAGTCGTGCCTCCTGGACTTGCACCAGAAGCAGCTCCTTGGGGTCAGGAGCTGTACACAAGCAGTGACAGATTGCCTCTGCTTCTCCACTGCCACAGCAGAAATGCATCGTGCTCAGGAATGAGTGCTTGGAGTTTGCTCAGGGCTCAACCACCAGCAGTGCTCAGGCATGGTGTGAGGTGGGATCCTTTGTATCTCGTGGAGAAGGTGTGCGTACGCTCCCCTTGTGCCTCCCAAAGCCTTCAGGCAGGAGAGTGGCTTAGGGGAGGGGAGGAGACAGGATGCTGGAGGGATTACTGGGGGCAAAGCATAATCCACCAAGCCCTCACAACTGAATCTGAGTCTCATTTTGTGTGCTGATAGTTCAAAACCCTGAGGGTGGAGCTTTTAAAATCCATTTAACAAGAGAAAGTGCGTGTGACTCTTGGGCTGAGGTATGTGTTTCATACACTCACTGTATCAAAAACCTCTCTCAGAGCCACCTTCCAGATCCCTACTCCTGAGCGAGTTGGAAGAAGTCCTCTGTTAGTGAGTTCTAGACTACCGGACAGCCTAGCTATCATAGAGCAGTCTAAAGTATATCTGGATGGTGAGCGTTTGGGTGTGGGGCTCTCACTGCCTGAGGAAGAGGTGGTTTACCTAGTGCATTGTGCTGAGTGTTTAAAGCAAAAACTGATCCACTCCCAGAGCACGCAACTCTGCTGTCACGCACCCACGAAGGCAGCACGCTCCGGAAGGCGGCAAAGGCAGAGGTTTTCTCACAGCTGAACTTGCTCCCACCCTTTTCATCTTCTTCAGTTGCCATTCTCAGAGAACTTCTCATCCATGGAAAATCTTTCTGCAAAGTTTTAGCCCAGTGGTGCCTTCCCCAGCCTTTGAAAGGGTAACACACCGCTTTCATCAGTGGCAAATGGCCTCTTTACTTTCTGTGGAGTGGAAAGCTTTCCAGCGTTGTCTCACCTGTGTCTATTAGAAAAGAAACAAAACAGATGGCAGGAGAAAGGACGTTGTATGTAACACTGCTTTCTTCTCCCTCTCACAAGCTTTTACATTTGCAACAGAGGCATTTTGAGAAGAGCAGTCTGAGCACACACCCACTTCTCTGGTGCAAGATGAACTTACTTTCTGCATTGCCCCCAGCCCTTCCCACCAAAACTGTTGCTCTGTATTATAAAAGGAGGACCCCGATGAAAGTGTGAGGTAAAATTTAGGCCACAGAAAACAGGTGTGAGACAGACCAGTAGCAGGAACCTAAACAGTAGATATTTACCTAAACACAAAGCTACACGTCAAAGGAAAAGGAGCGTGACTTCAATGTAGCGCTTGAGAAATAACCATTACAAATCAAGCCCCTCCTTTTGCACCAACCACAGAAGACGGGTGTTAGTCCTCTGTGTAGGCAACCTAGACATACGAACAAACCAGGCTAAAGCTCTGGTTTTAATTAGCATCTGCTTCTCAGCTGGTCCTTGTCAGCCCTCACAGCCAAGGGTGAGATGCTCCAGCATCTGGAGACAGACATCTCAGCTAGCCAGTGCATAAAACATCCAGGCTCTGGCAACGTAGCTGAAGGCAGCCTGTGCCACGAACACGCTGCTCCTGCCAGTCCACCTCCTGCCAGCCCTGTCCCCGTGTCTGCCCAGGCGAAAGGCACAAAAAGCTGCGATGTAGTGGTGTTGCAGAGGAGGGGCTTGCTGAGAAGTGCTCTACTCCTAGGTCCCAGCATTGGCTCGAAACTCAGGCAAACATTTCTTAAGAAGGGATATCTGCAGATCAAGCATCACGTGTCTTCCAGGGAAAAACACACAGTGCGAACAAAAAGAAATCAGCTGATCTGCACAGAGCAGTGGGGAAAAGCCACACAGCCGGCGTGATTCATGCTGCTTCTTCCAGGACGTGCCCTGGAGAGCTGCTCCACGGCCACACGTAACAGCCTCGCCAGTGCCAGCCGGGCACACCTCTCTCTGGCAAACTCCCTGGGCTCGCACAGTCCTGCCAGTGGTGGCTGGTAGTGTTGGGGAACAGGATCTGCTCCTCCCAGGAGAGCTGCCAGCAGCCACCCCCCAATGCCACAGGAGGGAGGTCAGGTTTGGGTGATGGCGTGCCAGGGAAGAGGTCTGAACGCATGGTGCCAGGGAGGCGACAGGAAAGAAGGCTGCTGGAGAAAGTTTCTCCCCTGTCATTAAGCCTCTGGTGTGCCTCATCGCTGTCTAGCTGAGGTCCAGATCACTCCCCAGACCAAGGTCTGAGCAGCTTCTGAGACACAGTTGCCTGTTTAGCACCGCTCTTTCTCTCTCCTGCTTCTCCTGCCTGGTCCAGCCCGGGAAGAGGCAGAGAGGGTTTGCCAGCAGCTCTCTGCTAAGGACTCCGCACCGCTCATAACCCCGCCTGACCCCTGCAAATGGAACAGTAACGCACAAAGGATGCTTACTCTGTCTTAAGGAAGTGCTCTATGGTTTTTCTGGGTCAGACAGCCGAGGGGCTCTAAAGAAGTCTTCACCTGATTATATTTCACTAGACTGATCAAATATAGTATTATTCTTGTTTTGCTAGTTGTTGCAAAAACAATAGAAGGATATCCCTGCCCCCAAATTTAAGAATGCCAGTATCCTTCACATTTTTTAGAAATCTTTTTTCAGATCTATTTTCAAACCATAAGTCCTTGGGGCCAGCTCTAATATGGATGCAGTGGTTACCATACTAGTGCTGTAAGGCCCTGGGGCCTTAGGTTTTCCTCCCAGCCATCCCAGAAATGACCATGGGGCCAGCTTTAGGTCTGCAGTTCCCAAGCTGTGATCCACACCACGGGAATTGCTTGTGGCACTGGAGAGTTAAATATACAGTTGTTTTCCAGTGCAAGTTTAACAATAAGGATGCGCAGCTCACCCAGTCAAGCGGGTTTCCCTTCCCTTGCAAAAGCGGACAGAACAGGCAAATCGGGGGAGCAGAGATTCTTAAAAAAAGATCGATATCACACCCATGCAATACAGCAATAAGTACAAAGTAATCTGAAAGCAACAACCAGGAAATTCATTGCTGCTTGGGAGCCCTAGATCTAAGTGACACCACATGAGAATTGCCACCCTCCTCGTTTTGATCCGTTTGACAATGCTGAGGCAGTGAGGGCTTTACCTTTCTCACCTCTGGCTGCCCTTTCCCAAGCAGCAATATCCTTTTCTTCTGGTACCAGGTACCCGATTAAAAACACTGTGGACACACGACGCAAGCCTTGAAGGACTCACTCAGCCAGTTCGAGCTTGTTTGGGAGGGGGCACTTTGTCCTGGAGCCTTCATGGTGCACCAGGCATTGCCGGACAGCCCCAGCTTTGTACCTGACCAGATGTGGTCCTGTCCTGCCGCAGCAGCCAGAAGAAGAAAAAGCCAGTTCAAGCCTGCAGAGCTTGTTCTGGCAACTTCAACGGGAACCCACGGTGCGCTCGCACCCCACCTGGGTGAATCGTGTGGCACTAGATGGGTCAGTAACGCACGGAGCCAGCGCTGGTGCTCACAGAAGAGTGGTCATGAGCTTCTCCAGGTTGGGATCACTGGAAAACAGCTGAGCAGCGCTGTGGGGCTGTGGGACGGATCCTGCATGAGAGCACCCCCACCTAGTGGCCTGAGCCGCCCTGTGGCACCCAAGGCAGGAGGGAAAAACCCTGCGAGGAGAACAAGGGCTTGCAAGAAAATCACTGCTGCACAATGGGGGTGAATAACGAAGAGTGACAACGCACGCCACAGCAGCCGGGCTCCTCTCCTGTCACCCTGGGTGGGTTCACCTCACCAGCTTTAGACGTCTTTACTGTAAGCGATCATGCCAGGTTCCCTGCAGTCAACAGAAGGGAACTGGAAATCTTTAGGGTTTGATTCATTTCATTCTAGGGTAGACATCTAAAATTGTGAGTGATGCTCTGGAGGAGCCTCTCTCTTTCCTCCCACTATTAAAGGAAGTTGAGTAACTAACTGAAAGGTAAGCATCTACATGGTGGACATCTACATTTGGAGAGACAGATCCCATCTTCTTTGTCTTATGGCTGCTTTATTGAATTAATTTGGAATACAGATCTTGTTTCCTGTGGATGTCAACAAGACATCAGAAATTGCCTGGTTAAGTAGCACTCAAACAGCGCTCTAAGAGTGGTATATGAACATATTCAGTGGAACATCATTCCCCACCCTCTGGAAAAGAAAACCCACTTCTGATCAATGCAGTTTCAAAGCCCCTAATCCCCATTTTTGAACACTCAGCCCCTGCTACATACAAATACTCAATGAGTGAGATTTTACAGACAAGGATGCTTGCATCGTTGCCTATGGCATGGAAATATGTCTTTTGCACCCCATCAGCTCCAAGGAGTACTGAGGTTATTGTATTTGTAAGGGAAGGAAAAATAAAAATACTCCACAGAGAGCTCATCAGTTTCCTTCCTCTTCGACTGCAATGTCATATCACCGCCCAAGTGGCCTCCTTGACCGAGAGAAGAGAGTGGTGCTGCCTCACAGACTCAGGAGGAGTCAAAAGATCTGTCTGACCTGTTTGAGAGGGAGGTGGGATGAGATGGACGCCAGAGGTCCCTTCCACACCCAGTCTTTTGGTGATTGTCTAATTAGTGATGGCAACCAGGACTAGGGCAGTGGTGAACAAGAGGTCTGAGACACAGGAAGAGGCAGCAGGCTGGGCCTGGCACCTGGGACAAGAGGAAGGCGCTGGGAAGCACGGGCTGTCCCTGTCTCTTCTCCCCAGGCACCAGGTGAGGAGAAGAGATGGGGACAGTTTTGGAAGGGCAGGGCCAACCCGGTACATGTAGAGGAAGGAGGGAAGGCAGGCAGGAAGGAAGGATTGGCAGAAAAAGTTGCCTGGAGGAACTCTCAGCAGCCCCCTCCTGCAGGGAGCCAGGGGAGAAGTGCCCCGCTCTCCTCCTTGCTGGCCCCAGGCAGGCGGACAGCCACTGCAGCTGCAGGTGGTCCACGCACACATGGCTGTGTGGTGGCTCACAGCAACAGCCAGGTGTTGCTCTGAGGAACACACAGAAACCAACAGCTCTCTCTCACGGCAGGAAATGCTTAGGTGGGAGAAACAGGCAGATTAAGGGAGCATCGTTCAACTTTGGGAGCCTGGTGAGAAAAACCGGCTCTGATTCTTCTGCCTGAGCCTGCCCGGGCTCTTGCTTTACCTTGACTGTGTTAGGTCCCACCCTAAGAGCCGAGCAGGCTCTCAAACACCAGGGCACTTGGCCCCTTCCAGCCCAGGAAGATGGGTGCTGCCTTCCTCCAGCCCCCATGGAAATTCCTAGGCCTTCCTCTTCTTAATGCGACTGGCTGATACTTACTACCTGCCCAGGCCTGCCAGTTTCTTCATCCCCTCTCTTCTGCACTCGCAACTTCTAAATAAAGCGAAAGCATCGGCCATCTCCTTCTGACACCAAAACAACTTGGGCACCAGCTACTCTCTGCTGAGAATCAGTGCCAGGTCCCCCAGAGGGCTCTCCAAACTGCTCCGTATGAGGGCTTTTTGCTTACCGTTCCCTCTTCCTGGCACCTTCGATAGAAATTTTGCCAGGGGGACTTCTCCGGAGTGAAGAAGGATGACATTTTTCAAAGAAGAGAGGTTCAGGCTTGGCTCTCCAGTGGGAAACCTGCCTTTGAGCCTGTGGCGGTCCTCACCACGGGATTTCAAGGCAGCAAAGAGCTGGTGGGAAGGGTGCCAGAGCAGCTATCAGAGATCCAGCTCCGTGGTAAACCCTGAGGAAACATGGTACTGTGCCAGCAGGAAGAGCCAGACCTCGGAGCTGAATTTCTCTCTGATTTTGCCTGGTTCTCATGCTGGAAGAACAGCAGGGCCCTGGGGCAGCTGCCAGGCTGCACACATAGACAAGGCAAAAGATGACAACAGGGACAGGGGTCACCTGCCACCTCACATACTGTTGGTGATAAGCAACAGTGCGGGTTTTTTTGGGGGGGACGTATTTGCAGACAATACTGACTTCAGAAGAAGGTCGCGTCACAGAGGGTGATGTTAATAGGGAGCATGAGGTGGGATGGTGCTGGAAACAAATGGATTTGGAGCATAGCTGGGAGACGCATGCGCTCTGGTGGCAAAGCTGTCTGGGGTGGCTTGTCCCCACCTCATCGGGTGTGCTGATGCAAGTGTTTGTGAGGCTGCTGTAAACCTGGTCAGGTAGATAATCCAGGTTTTTCCAAAATCTCCCCCTCTTAACAACTCCCAGTTATTTCACTGATTCAATTGCATCAGTGCTATTAATGGGATGCTGAATCACAGCTGGGGCGGGGGAGCAGGAATCTCTTTAAGGGGGCTTTACCACAGGAGAAAACATACCATGGGGTTGTCCTCACAACACCGTGGCTCAGCGGGAGTCAAAGCATCCAGACATCACAGATGAGCCTGTCTATTTTTAAAGTTGCTTTTCTCAGCTGTGAGCCTCATGCCCATCACGGGCATAGGATGTCATGGCTGCCAGAGGATGGCTTCTGGAGAGGGTGAGAAATAGGAATTATAGCTGAGCTGTAACACAGAAACAGTTGCTAAAGAAAGCAAAACACAAGGTGTTTCAGGGTGGCCTTTTTTATGCAGTTTCTGTTTCAATCAAGTGAGTTTTTCACTTTTTCTTCCCCTATAATTCATAAAATTCACTTCCTTTATTCCCATCAACAGATTTCTCTACACAAACATGACGACTACAGTTTTAATTTCCACCCACAGAGAAATACATGGCTAGACTTATCCAAAGTGCCTTTCTTAATTAAATAAATTTATTTATTCACACCTCTGCTACCTGATGGCAACCCTGTGCACCATTGTCACCTCTGTCAAGACTTTCTTGTTTTCATGTACGAGTAAGAGTCCATATCCAGGCAGCACATTTGCTGTGGCCTCAAGTGAGTAGTAAAAACATACCTGCTTTCGACAGCTTTAGGGCAGGACAGTGCAACGGTGACAACTGTGACAGAGACTAAAGAAGTTGAGTGAATTTAGTAAAATTAGTCAGACACCATACAGGCCCCACACTTGTGGAGAGAATTTGCCCTTGACATTAACCAGAACTGGTACAGCTGGGGTATCTTTTTGGCAAGATTCAGCAGAGCAACGTTTTCAAACTAGTAAAAGCCGACTTCCCTTTTTATCATTTAAACATTCTTTACATTTAGCCCAGGCTGCTGGTGAGCCTTTTGTTTAATCAATACATCCACATTAACTTTGCAGGCAAACCTGCTAACACCAGGCAACTTTGTGGTTAAAAGTAATAGCTCTGCACAAACATGATAAACCCAATGATTTGAACATTTCAGGTAAATCGGAGTGACTCAAATGGAGCAGTAGATGAGAAATGGGAATTGAAATTGAAAGGTATTTGTGATTTGTTCAGAAGTTAGGAGGGCTGGTTTCTATCCTCAGGATGAATCTCCTAGGATCCTATTTTATCTTAGGTTATTTTAGGAACCCAGAAGAATTATTTGCTCTGTGGTGGCTTCTTCCAGTCTTTTCTTACACAGCCCAGATCCAGAATCTTATACATGGAGGAATACAGCGCTTCTGTCTTAAAACCTTGTCTTTTCCTCGGTGCCCACTTGAGGTTTGGAATAATTCATTTACTGTTTAATGACATCATTAGCTCAGAGACAGAAAGAACTGTCTTCTCCAGTCAGCCTGCTAGCCTTTGTCTCCAACCGTAATGAATACAGAAGGTGGCTCATGGGAAGATGTCATTCAACCTTATCTCCCAGCACCACCCAGCATCAGTCCCAGCCTCCAGCTGTACGCTGCCCTACGCCGTAGTCCTCTCGCGGCACCCATTTCCTGGAGCTAAGGATGGGGACTGGCAGGGTTCACGCGTTCTCCTGCTATCCAGGCCAGCTTCTCGCACAGCATGCTTACAGGATTAAAAGTTGAAATGACCTCCTTGAAACTGCGTGGAGTATTGCAGAGAAGGGATGGAGATGGGAATCACATCAACAGCCCAGACAGCTGCGTCACGCAGCCAGCTGCCTTAGCCCCAAAATCAGCTTCTCGTGTAGACAGAAGTTCTCATAGATTTCTCACAGCTTCTCAGGCGGCAGTCGCTGATGCTTACTCTCATGAGCCTTCTAAGGGTGTGGTGGGCCCTGGGTGCTCTTTGTATTAAAGTGCCACATCGTGTTTTTCTTTTCGTCCATTTGGTGATTTTTACATGGAAACATTTCCAGACAAGAACCACGTTCTCCAACCCTCTCATCCATACAGAGACCTCATTAAAATCTCACTGGGTGAAGAACCAAGTGCCACTGGTGCCAACAGAGCTTTGAGACATCATTGGCATGTGCAAGGCTTGTCACTCCGGCTGCCCAACCGACTGCATCCCAGCACAGCTTCAGACACAACAGCCACGGCATGAAAAGGCCGTAAGAGCCATTTGTCATGGCTGCGGCAGCTGCTCTCCATCTCTACTCCATCCACCTAGAAAACGGGCACGCACAAGTGACAAGATTTTATCTGTCAACTAAACTCCCATCCATTGCCTTGGGAAACTAACAGGAAACGTGACTTCGGGTGCGCGGTTTCACAGCCAAAGCTCCCAGTCTGAACTCTTTACTTCTGAAATGCATGAAGACATTTGCCTGGCCAGAGACACCACCTCCTTTGAACTGGAATGGGCCGCTTGGTCCTGTCACCAGGTCAGCCATGCCCTAGCGCGCTGGTTCAGCGAGGGAGAAGACAGGCAGGAGGATCTTCTTCGGCATCAGGAGTCTCAGGAGAGAACAGGCTGGCTTCTAAATTTTTTTTCTGTCAAAAATCATTTTTTTGCCTTTCAGACTGGAACAGAGGAGAGAAGGAAAGAAAACTGACCTGACATGCTTACTTATGGCTATGCTTTTTTTTTTTAAATGTTATTTTCTTCATTCCAGATATAAGGGATGCTGTACCAAGTGTCCCTATCAAGTCATCTGTCTGGTGGGCAGGATTTGCTGAGTATTTCTGAAGATAACATCAGAAACATATGCTGCAGACAGACAGGAGGCTAAGCAAGTATTGGGAACGCAGTTTTAACACAACCCCCTCACCAACCCTGTTAATTAAGTTATGCCGTAAGAAAAGCAGCTTTCAAAGATTTCCCATTGACTTAAGCTAAGACATGTTAGCAGGAAAGCAAAACGATTATAAACACTGAATGAGATTGAGTGGAAAAGAGACAGACCTGGGAATGGTGTTACAGTAATGTTGCATTTAACTCTGCTCATTTCTTACAAATCCTGTGTCAGTTTACTACCTCATCTTACTTAAAACCTTGCTTGTTTTTAAAACAAGGTTTACAATTCCTCAGCAAAAACACACACGTGCGTAATTGTGGTCAAGTTCACCTTCACCAAGACACTGGTGATGTGTCTTCCACCATCAGTTTGGTTTTCTTTCCTGGCTGTGGTTTACCTGTTAAACCACTGCTGTCACTCATCTAGAGTGCGCCTGCAGCAGCTCTTCTCCAGAAGTTTCTCAGAAATGCACGCCTGCGTTCTGGTGACAGAGACGCCTGATACAGCAGTGGGAGTTCCCCTGAACACGAGCTAGACGAACACACTCCTGAATGAGCCAGTCAACAGCTTGCTTTCTATCCCGGAGGGGCTGTTGGCTAGCCTTCCTGCAAACACTCCCCAACAGAACCAGTGACTGCAGCTTGTCACACGACGCCTCAGGGCCAAAGCTTAGTCCACATGAGTATCCAGAGAGGACTGGTAAGCTCCAGAAGACTGACTTGCGCAAATCTCAGCATGCCCACGGTTTTGCCACAGAACAGGTCCTCTTCAGAAGGGTGGTGGTTCCACAGGATCATGAGCCAATCTACATGCGAGGTGCTGTGCTCTCAACTCTTTCCTCCTGTCCTTTCAACATGGACTCACCCCTCCCTCACAGCAGCAACAGCCGTGTAGTAACGCAAGGAATCAGCTCAAAAGCCTGATCTAGCTGAGCAGTAACTGCTTTCTTGGCAAAAGTAGTTTGTGGCTGGCTCGGGTGCCCGGTCTGGTTCACTGCAGAGTCCCACTCTGACCCAAGAAAAGGGGTGGGTGTGGGAGGAGGAGCGAGGATGGGACTCAAGAGCCCCACAGAGATCGGTTTACTAGGAAGCAAATTAACTCCATCCCAGCCGAAACCAGGACAACTCGTAAGGATCTCCATCCATGGTCCAACTCTGAACAGCAGATGCTGTGCCAACAGGCACCCCTGGTGACCACTGTGAATCTAAACAGACTCCAAATGTGCACACAGTTTTCAGAAATAAAACATTTCTTTTAATTGGCAAGTAGAACACACATTACAGGTCATTAGTATTTTATAAACAACATTAAGTTACAAATACACATTAAAAATTGCAGTTCATGGCAGCTAAAAGCTTGGAGTCCAAAATGCATCTCTGCAATGTTTCATTACTTCCCTTTCCCCAGTCTGCTGGGTGAAGATGAAAAAAAAATCATTTATCATCTACTAGGAGGTGGTCGACTATATACTCAAACAAAAAGAAAACCTCATTCCTAAGAGCATCACTAACAAACAGAGGCATTCAAAGTACTTCAGCCATCTTAAATCACGTCAGATGCAATGAGGACACAGTTAAGAGTTACTCTGTAACACTTTAAGCAAAGATACAGATATCTTCACATTAAACTGATAGTTCAATGCTTTCCGTTCCAATTCAGCTTAAAACCAACACTAGCTTCTACCCTACAGAAGCTCAAAGTCCATCATGCAGGCTTCCGTGCCATCAAAGCTAGATGTTTGTAAATCAGACCCTTATGCAGAGAAAAGTTACGGTGTACAACTAAACAGCATACATAAATATATATCTTATATTTAGCAGATCTTTATTGCCTCCTTAATGACTTTTGTTGGTATTAGTGAGATACACAGCTCATTCCATTTTCACTACACTCGGAATATTAACAAGTTACCATTACGTGTGTTAATATACTAAATATCCTTTAACAAGTCTCTTTAAAAAAGTATTTAAAAACATTTTTGGAAAAGTAGAAATCTGTTTTCCAGAAAAGCAAGCGGTACTAGGATAGCATGGACTCCAGTGCTTAAACATCCTTTCAGACAAAACCCATCTTGACGTCTTTTGTGCCTGGGAGTCAGTGTGTCTCAGCTGCCAGACTTGTATTCTATTCGTCCTTCTCGCTGTGGTGGTAAAAGGTCATCAAAATCAGCTTACCTCGCCCTTCAGTAGGCAGACTTTCAAAGATTACCATTCACTGGACTGCATAAGAGAGACATGTAGCTTTGACGTAAGTTCATTTCTTTCTTACTCATATTCATGAGAGTCAGTTTTATTATACCGCTGAGATTGCATGTTCAAAACCAAAGTCTGCTGAATATGTCTGGAGAAATGACTTTGTATCTCAAAAATATCAAGAGTACCATTCAGATCTTAATTTCTATTAAAAACTGTGCACACTTAGCAAAAATTATGCTGCTGTAAAAACAAAAGGCCTGCTCCTTGGCCCGCTCAGAATACAAGCTACAACGCAAGAGATTACATCAGAGGGTTTTTTCTCCCTTTCTTTTCTAAATGCAGGCATTAAAAGTAAAGTGTTACTAAGCTTTTCCTAAGAGAGCACGCAGGGGTATGACATAATATACATTAATCAGGAACAAAAAACAGTAACAAACAACCATTCTAGAAAATGCTGCATATTAGCAGCATGCTTGGTTTCCGAAACATAAGGAATTGCATTGGAGTTGTCAAGATGAAGTCCACACACCTCGATCATTGAACTGATCACTAGATTCCAAGAAACCAAAGCAAATTTAAAAATACACATGACAACAACTGCCTAGAAGGCAGAGTTTTATCATCTGTCAATAACCAGATGAATAAAGTGCATAGCAACTATTGTAACAGTTTCTTGAAAAAAGAATACGTTCAGCAAGTCTCAAAGTTTGCAAGCTTGATACTTATCCATACATTTTGCTACATGTGTGGCTTCCCTTTTGTTTTGCTATTTAGCTTCGCTGATTGACCCTTCAGCACTGTCCTGTGATTTCCTTTGCACTTCATATGGAATGTGCTGAGATCTCTGACTGCTGCCTGATGTACGTCTGGAAGCTCTTGTCACCGATGGGATGTTCTCTAAAAGAAAAGAAAAAAACAGGAAAAAGTACTACACACAGAATTTTCTGTCAGGACATCAAAATGTCAGAAAGTGAACAGACAAAACCTCTTCCCCAAGTTCGATTTTCAAAGTTGTAATTGTAATGATAATACTGCATCTTTCTTGAACTGGAAGAACTGACTGATTGAAGTGATCCTCTTTTTTGTCAGCCATGTGCAGAATGCTCCTTTATTTATGTGTACACAAAATACAGTCATGTGGCTGTATCAGCCACTCTTCCTGTTTTTAAACCAACATTCTAAAATAAACTGGTAAGTACATGTATCTTCTGGCATTTACTGCTCATTCTACGAGTACAGGTTCAAAATTAAAAAAAAAAAAAACAAACAAACCTCCTCCCCAAAACCCAAAACAAACCCCATGCTTATTTTTATGAATGAAACTGCATTAAAAAATAAGGATTTAAAAATTCCTTACAGTCCTTTAAAATATTGTGATATCAATCCTAAGTCACAATCCTACTTTGTATGTATTTGCAGGATCTTTTTTGAACATGAATACGGTGAAGGCCAAAACATAAGCAAGGGAAATACCATTTCCCAGGACTGTTCCCCTGTTTGGACAACCCATTATACTTACTGGCTTCCGTATTTTGTCTTCTTAAATTTATCCCTCTTATATTGAGCATGCTCCTGCTCTAAAGTTCCAACACCTTCAATAATCAGCTTTAGTGTTTTATACGTCTCCTTAGGGTCATCAATGATGAATGTAGAATATTCTTCCTCTTCAGGTCCATCATACACAGATTTGCTGCCACAGGCCTCTGGGGAAGAAAATAAAGTACAGGAATAGGTATCAGATAGGCAGGGGGAAAAAAGCAAGACAAGCAGACTAAAAATACTCAGTCTGGGGTTCATACAGTTCCTTGGTTTGCTTCCGTATGACCACCAGAGAACTGTGGCTGACAGGAACAGCAACAGCAGAAGGAGCAGTTTCCTGTCCTTTTGCTGGGCTGTTGGTAGGCACAGAGGTTGTCCCATGCTCGTTCCCTCCTCCTCCTCTCATAAGGAAAGGGCAGGAAGCCCGGCAGCTGCTCCTGGCTTGGTGCGAAGCTGTCCTTTGCTGCACAGGCAATGCTTTCATCTCAATTACCACTAGCAGTACCCCACGTACATACTTTGGCAACTCTGACACAGGCCTAACTCTGCCACTGTGCTGCAGGGTTGGCCCGCACGAAGTCAAGTGTTCACTTGTCAGAAGGACAGGTTCCATCCCTAAGCAGCAGCTAAGCAGCAAGTACAGCACTGCACAACAGACTGAATTACAAACAATTTCAGGTTGAAGTAGTCACGCAAGATGTTTTACCACGTTACCCCTGAAAGATTCATACAATAAGCATAAGCAGAATTATCTCATGACTACTGCCTGGCTGCCTGCTTAAGGACATATCCTAAGAAGGGGCAAGTCATACTCCCTTCCTATCTCACCAGGGAGCCCTCCCGGCTAAGAGATCAGGACACTGATTACACATGAACATTTGCAACACATTCATCACTTGATCTACTTCTGCATTGTAGCCGAGCGTATTAGAAGGGGAGAGAGAATATTTTACTTTGTCTCTATTTCTCCCTAGCCTTCTAGCTTTACTGCTGTCTCAGTCTCAGCTTTGGAGTTACCTTCCCCTTGCTGCACTGTCTGCGCCAGACCTGCGTCCTTTTCCCCGACACTGAAACTCGATGCTGGCTCTGGCAGCGCGGATTCGGAACAGGGGAAAGCTGGGCATTGGTTCAGACAGCTCGGAAGTGGTGGGGATCTTAAGTTTGCCATTGCACGGCGGCCAGGAATGGATTAAAGTGCTTTCCAGTCTGTGTGTTTGACACCACTGGCTTATCTCATATTATAAAATAAAGTCCTATTTAAAGATCAGTGCCACAGTGAAGGCTTCCCTGCCACTCCTTGTGCTAAATTGGGATTTCGAGTCTGGCACCATGTACACCGGATACTTTTCTTGGCATGCCTACTAGTACTAACTTCCTCTGCTGTCTCTTCTTTCTTTTATCCTTCATGTCACATCTCTGCTCCCCTCAGCTCCTGAGGTTTTCCTACCCTAAACTTCACTTTTCAACATTTCACAGACATCCACAGGTCACCTTCCGCCGATAATTCTGAAAGAGCCTTCCTGAGAAACGATTTGTATCCAGCCTGTTCTTGGGATCTGAATCAGGGATGCGCACATGACTTCTGGTAACACAAAACCATGTTCCACTGAAACCTCAACTTTGCTGGTACTTCTTTTCAGGATCAGTAAACTTCTGGTTTAGTGCACACTCTGATTTGTCAATTCAGAGCATCCAAGCAATGCTCTGTGCCTATGCTATTTTAGGGTGCTGTGGTTAAGACCGTATTTCAAACAACTGTTTATTACGCAAAGAACTTTGTACAGACTATGAGACTGCACACTGCACCAAAAATAATTCACACAACTGCCACAAGACAGCAGAAGGGGAAACAAGTTAAATAATGGCCACTGTGTTTTAGGATGTGATTCGCAAGGCTGGTCTAGCTAGAACATACAATTTTTCACAGCTGTTTTTGCCTTGCTAAGTGTATTGGAAATGCAATGATCTTTCATCCTCACCTTGCATTTTCTCCAATTTTGGCATATACAAGTTGAAAAGAGAGTAGATGCGCTCAGTTTCTCTATCTCCATCTATATCCAGTTGTATATTTGCTGGCAGGCCTCTGTAAGGCATCAGGAAGAGAGGCAGAAGTTATGTGCTAACAGTATATTATGGCATAAAAAGCACTTAACAAGAATGGAAGATCAACAAGCGGCCCAGATCAACAAGTGGCCCAGGGAAGAAGGGGGGTATGAATGCACCACCACAAGTGCGTACTTGTGAAAGCCAACAGATTGTATATAATGGAGCTCAAAGCTTCCTATTTTTCCCAAAAGAAAAGGTAGGCAAGTTCAAACTTCTTCATGCCTAGATTTATCCAGCACGCTTTCACTCTGACTTGAAAGAGAGGACTGTATCAGTATCCAGACATTTTGGTGAATTAGTCTGCTATAACCAGATGGAGGAGCCAAAGCACTGAACTCCCAACCGTCCAGGTCTTATATTCTGAGACTAACTACCACTACAGACTTGTTGCTTCTCTCATTTTGGATGAAAATAGTTTCCTACGAACCAGACAGTATCTCTTCATTTAATAGAGCGCATGAGTGGGCCCCTTAGGAAAAGATCAGTTTAGAATTAAATCTAGCAGCAGATGATTGTCTGTTTCAGGAATTTACAAACAGGACGTTGAAGAGATTTCTGACATTTTTACCAATGACAGACGATCAGAACCAAAGTATCTTATCCCACAGTCGACTCCTATCAATGTCTTGAACCCTAAGAATTCCAACATTTTGACCAAGATATGCAGATACTGACAGTATCAGAACTAACAATAAAGATGGCCTTTGAAAATGCGATGACACCTGCACACCTAGCAGATCTTCTTGGTAATTACATAGCTGCAAGTCACACTGCAGAAACACACATTCCCCTGGCAATACCTAGATCAACGGCCTGTCACCAATCCTTACCCTGTGCAGGGTGTGCAGCCAGGAGTATTATCTGCAGTAGCTTTACAGCAAAGCCAGTGGCCATTAAGATAGGCAGAGGGATGGTAGACCGTGAGGCGCTTCTTGTTGCATTGGCTGACTTTGGTGAGGATATCAATCCAGTCCTTGGCCTCCACACAATTATTTGCTTGGATATACAAGACTCTTCTTTCAGGCTGGATCACCTGGAACATCTGCAAATAAGGAAACAAGCTGCAGTATAAACCACCAGAATGAGTCAGTCAACCTAAGACTGGGCTCAGACTGATGATTTATTGAAGGAAAAACACAGCATACTAAAAGAATGCACCAATAAATACATTTCAACACAAAACCAAGCAGCAAATACGCCCTTAAAACAACAAGACCTTTCACCTGGTACAAGGAGTAAGATACTGTTTCTGTAGGAGATGATTTACAAACAGCTAATATCAACTTGCTGGTTGGGCCTCAACAAGATTTGTTTTCAGTCTCAGGGATGCAATTTTAGTAATGCTGCAGCTCCAAGTTTTGGATGGCTGACAGAGGGACCCAATGCAGGGCTGAAAGGAAATGCTAGTCAGCAGGGGGCAGAAAAGAGAAAAACGAGAGTTTGGATCCAACCTTAGTGACAGCTTTGCTTTAATACTGCCATATGTCTAGTCTTTTTAACACCTATTTCAGTATGATTCTTTCCTTTTAATAACTTCCATGCTTCTGCACCCAACTATAGCTGCTACTAGCATATCACAGCAATACAGTTTCTCTTTAATCGCCATAGGGTGGTTCAAATAATTACACATTAATTCTGCATTACGGCTTGGGCACTGAAAATCTAAACTAGAGCTCTCCTGCCTGTTCAAAACAGCTTGCAACCTAAAATGGCACAATCACATTTA